>NC_134353.1:712329186-712629186 GCF_048569485.1 Anomaloglossus baeobatrachus | reverse complement strand
TCTACCAGGGGCTCGGACGCTGCTTCATGTACCACTGATCTGTCCGTAGGTTACGCAGATGCTAATGATTGGATTGCGTCCATTATACTTGTACTGGACCTCCATCCGCCTGTATCAGGGGAGTATTCCCCGCTGGCAGAAGGGCATCAGTATACCTTAAACAGGACAAGGAGTGTGTTCCTTAACCACTCCAGTTTTCAGCCCACTGTGTCCAAGCCCACAGCCTGTCCTGTCAGACCCCAAAGCGGGGTTCTGATGACTGTTTCCCCCTCCCATCAGAGGTGGTCAAGGAGTGAGCTCATTCGCCAAGGGTGGTCCCTCCGGTGTCTAGACTTTCAGCCCGGATAGTTGTATCAGTGGCTGACGGCACCTCTATAAGGATCCCACGGTACATTAATGTTGTACTGGACCTCAATCCGCCGGAGTTACCTTGCCTAGGAGAACACAATGTGTGTTCCTTAACCACTCCAGTTTTCAGGCCACTGTGACCGAGCCCAGGGTCTGCTCTGACAGTCGCTTCCCATGAAGCGTGATTCTGAGGACTGTTTTTTCCCTTTCCACCAGTGGTGGTCAAGAAGTGGGCTCATTCACAACAGGTGGCTCAGCCCGGACCGTTATGTCAGTGGCTGATGGCTCCTCACTTAAGGTTTTGCGGTCCGCCAGGTTGTCCTTCTGGCCAAATCTGTATGGGGGTGGCAGGAGCTTCGTTCTCCTCAGCTTTACAGCAGGGCGTTTTTTTTGTAGCCTTCTCTGCTTCTCTAGAGGAGATGCATTCCCTCACAGGGACTCTATGCCCGATATGGTTGCCTGAACTTCCAGACTTCAGTCTTTTCATCCTATGCCATGTCTGCCATGCTGGACACCGCACTGCGGTGGCCTCGGCTACTTTCCTCGCTATCCGCAGGCTCCTGTGGCTTCGGAAATGGAAGGCAGATGCTTCTATAGAAGTTCCTTGCTGGGCTCCCTTTTGTTGGGACCAGTCTCTTCGGAATCAACTGGATGAAATTAAGGAAGCTCTTGGCGGGAAGAGTTCTTCCATGCCACAAACCTAAACCAGGGAACCTGTCCAGGGCAGGAATCAGTTGAGGTTTCGGTTGTTTCGTTCCTCCATCTGATCGTTCTCTAAGCCCTCGGCCTCGTCCACTAGCTCGGCCAAGGTTCATAGACCCAAATGGCGCTCGAAGCTGCGTCTTCAGAAGACCGCAGGAGATGCTGCCACTGAGTCAGCTTCCTCCGAGCTATCTAGCCACGCCAACAACGTCCTTGGTCGGTGGCAGGCTCTCCCACTTGGCGACGTATGGTTTTAACACGTCTCCGTTCAGTGGGTGCGGGATTATATCTCCCATGGCTACAGGATGGAATCCTATCCACCCGCCAAACAGATTTTTTCTGTCAACTCCCCCCGGCTCCAAGGCCGCCGCCTTCTCACAGGCCGTGGCATTCTTGCGGGCCAATGGAGTAATTGTACCGGTTCCCGACTGGGAACGGTTCTGAGATTTCTGCTTAAATCTATTCCTAGTCCCCGAAGAGGGCGGTGCCTTCCGACCTGGATCTTTAGCTTTTCAAGCATGGTCAGGTGTGGCGTTTTCACATGGAGTCTCGGTCTTGTTCCGTGTGTTTTTCACCGGATCAATCAATAACCCAAGGAGATTCCCTAGCAGCCATCGGCATCAGAGATGCCTATCTGCAGGTGTCAATCGCAGTTTCACACCAGCGTTGGCTACGTTTTGCAATCGGAGTGGTCCAATTCGTGGCTCTTCCCTTGGGGTTAGCCACGGCCCCTCGAGTATTCTCATTGGGGCAGCTGTGATTAGGGTCCTGCACCTCTAGGGATTGGCAGTGATCTTTTGCCCTGGACGGTCTTCTTGTCGGGGCTTCATCCAGTGCAGACTCTTAGCAGAGTGCTTCGCTCACTCTCGCCACTCTAACCAATTCGGGTGGCTTGTCATTCTGTCCAAGTCCACTCTGACTTCGAACCAGAGGTTCCCAGGGACGCAATTCGAGACTCTGTCTGCACTTGTGAAGCTGCCCTTAGTCGAACAGTAGTCCCTCCGCTGGCGGTCGACGTCGTTCTATCAGGCACCGAATACAGGTGCTGGTCAGATGGTGGCGTCAATGGAAGCGATTCCTTGCCCAGTTTCTCCTGCGTCCTCTGAGACTGGATATTTTCCGCTGTACAAGCGAACTTCCTCCTTCCACGGGGTGGTGGCTTCGCCACTGACCAGGGGCTCGTTTCAGTGGTGGCTTCGGCCACTCTGTCTCAGGGACGCTCCTTCCTGGCCCCGTCCCGGGTGATCCTCACCAGGATGCTAGTCTATCCGCCTTGGGAGTAGTATATCTCCACCGTGGAGCGCAGGGGCTTGGACTCTCTCCGAATCAGCCCTATGGATCAATGTGCTGGAAATCAGAGCTGTATTTCTAGCTCTCTAAGCCTTTCACCATCTGTTGGCGGCTAGGCACATTCGAGTCCAGTCGGACAACGTGACAGCGTTTACCTACATCAACTTCCAGGGCGGGACACTCAGCCGCCTGGCAATGTTGGCGGCTCAACGCATTCTTCAGTGGACGAGGGACTCCTAGTCCACCGTATCCGCAGCCCACATCCTAGACGTGAAAACTGCGAGGCAGACTATTTCAGCTGTCCAACCGTGGTCCACGATCCTCAGGTTTTGCGGCAGACGCACTGGTTCATGTTTGGTCCCAGCTTCGTCTCTTTTACGTGTTTCACCCTCTAGCCCTTGTCCAGAGTCCTGCGCAAGATCAGTAAAGAGGGCCGTCGGGTCATTCTCATACTCCAGACTGACCCAGGCAAGCTTGGTACCCTGACCTGCTCCATCTGTCCGTTGTGTTGCCATGGCATCTTCCGGACCGTCCAGACCTTCTCTCAAAAGGTCCGTTTTTTCCGCCAGAATTCTGGACTCTCAGATTGACGGCGTGGCTCTTGAGTCCTGGATCTTGACGACTTCTGGTATCCCTCCTGAAGTCATCTCCACTATGACTCGAGCTCCAAAGTGTCCTTTGACCTTTTTGGCCTTGCCGACCCTCCTGTCCCTTCCACAGTTCGGTCTACAGCTAGGACTATCCCTCATTAAGGGACAGGTCTCGGCTCTGTCAGTGTGTGCCAGCAGCGTATCGTCCGGCTGGCTCCGGTGCGCTCCTTCAAGGGCGCATCTCACATCATTCCGCCTTACCGGCGGCCTATGGAGCCCTGGGACCTTAATCCGGTCCTCACGGTTGCCGGAAACCCTCCTTTGAGCCTCTTAGGGAGGTTTCTTTGTTTCATCTTTTCACAGAAAGTAGTCTTTCTAGTGGCCATAATTTCCCGCCAGAGAGTTTTGGCTGCACTCTCTTCGGAGTCACCCCCTTTTTTGTTTTTTTTCATCAAGACAAGGTGGTCTCCGTCCGACTCCGGACTTTCTCCCTAAGGTGGTTGCTGCTTCCACCTTATCCGGGGCATTTTTCCTGCCTTCCTTTTGTCCGGCTCCTGGTCATCGCTTTGAAAAAGCGTTGCATATCCTGGATCTGGTGCGGGCGCTCCGGATCTATGTGTCTCGCACCGCCGTTATTAGGCGGTGCACCTCTCTCTGGTGCTGACCACTAGTCAGCGTAGCGGTCTCTCGGCATCTAAGCCGACCCTGGTTCGTTGGCTTAGGTCGGCCATTTCCGATGCCTACAAGTGTACTCAAGTGCCTTCCCCGCCGGGGATCAGGGCACACTTGATCAGAGCTGTCGGTGCCTTTTCGGCTTTCAGGCACCAGGCTACGGCTCAGCAGGTCTGTCAGACTGCCACTCGGATTAGTCTGCATACTTTTTCGAAGCACTACCCAAGGCATGCTCATGCTTTTGCAGACGCGGGCTTGGGCAGACGCATCTTTCAGGCGTCTGTCGCCCATTTGTGAAGTTAGGTTTCGCCTGCTTCTCAGTTTGTCTGTTTATTCCCACCCATGGACTGCTTTAGAACGTCCCATGGTCTGGGTCTCCCATAGGAACGTTAAAGAAAAAGAGAATTTTGTTACTTACCGTAAATTCTTTTTCTTATAGTTCCGTCATGGGAGACCCAGCACCCTCCCTATTGCCTGTTGGCAGGTTTCTTGTTCCGTGTGTCTTCACCGGCTGTTGTTGTTGTAGACAGAGGTTCCGGTTCTTCCGGGTTTTACTCTGTCTCTTCTTGTGGGTGGATGTCCTCCTTCAGCTTTTGCACTAAACTGGCTAGGACTGGCTAGCAGGGGGTGTATATGCTAGGAGGGAGGAGCTACACGTTTTGAGTGTAGTACTTTGTGTGTCCTACGGAGTCAGTAGCTATACACCCATGGTCTGGGTCTCCCATGACGGAACTATAAGAAAAAGAATTTACGGTAAGTAACAAAATTCTCTTTTTTTGGACATTACAGGTTCCTTTTGAGTAATTTTAGTTTCTACCCCGCAGTTATTTTTTGTTAAATATATAATTCCACAAGCGTAGATCTTGAAGGATTGTTTGCACCGGTGCCTTGCCTCTAGGGATTCCTGCTTCCCAGAGGTAATGCATTCCTGATTGATTGACAGTTCAGACAATCAACATAATAGCATCTCTAGCTGACCTGTCCTCTCTCTGATGCCACCAACAGAGGTAGATTACATCTGTAGCACAATAGAAGCATACAAGCAACGAAGCTTTGAGCACCGCTGCTGCAGAAGTGGCCGGTAACCTAGACAATGAGCAGTAAACAATCAAATTAAAATTTCTTTTTTTGAGATAAAGTTGCTTGTTTTTACAAGCAGTCTGCCTTTTTATTCATTTATCAGTGGGATAGAAAAAAGTCTTTAATGTGGTATTGTAGATATGTGGCTAGGCTGTGTCTTGTTCAAAGCTACATACACTGTGTGCAGAATTATTAGGCAAATGAGTATTTTGATCACATGATAATTTTTATACATGTTGTCCTACTCAAAGCTGTATAGGCTTGAGAGCCAACTACCAATTAAATCAGGTGATGTGCATCTCTGTAATGAGGAGGGGTGTGGTGTAATGACATCAACACCCTATATAAGGTGTGCTTAATTATTAGGCAACTTCTTTTCCTTTGGCAAAATGGGTCAGAAGAGAGAGTTAACGGTCTCTGAAAAGTCCAAAATTGGGAGATATCTTGCAGAGGGATGCAGCAGTCTTGAAATTGCCCAAGTTTTGAAGCGTGAACACCGAACAATCAAGCGTTTCATGGCAAATAGCCAACAGGGTTGCAAGAAGCGTGTTGGGCAAAAAAGGCGCAAAATCACTGCCCATGAACTGAGGAAAATCAAGCGTGAAGATGGCAAATGGCATCTTGGCACCAGTTTGTCCATATTTCAGAGCTGCAACGTTACTGGAGTATCAAAAAGCGCTAGTTGTGCCTTACTCAGGGATATGGCCAAGGTAAGGAAGGCTGAAAAATGACCACCTTTGAACAAGACACATAAGATAAAACGTCAAGACTGGGCCAAGAAATATTGTAAGACTGATTTTTTTTTTTAAAGGTTTTATGGACTGATGAAATGAGAGTGACTCTTGATGGGCCAGATGGATGAGCCAGAGGCTGGATCAGTAAAGGGCAGAGAGCTCCACTCCGACTCAGACACCAGCAGGGTGGAGGTGTGGTACTGGTATGGGCTGGTATCATCAAAGATGAACTTGTGGGACCTTTTCGGGTTGAGGATTGAGTGAAGCTCAATTCCCAGACCTACTGCCAGTTTCTGGAAGACAACTTCTTCAAGCAGTGGTACAGAAAGACGTCGGTATAGTTCAAGAAAAATATGATTTTCATGCAGGACAATGCTCCATCACATGCATCCAACTACTCCACAGCGTGGCTGGCCACTAAAGGTCTAAAAGATGAAAAAATAATGACATGGCCCCCTTGTTCACCTGATCTGAACCCCATAGAGAACCTGTAGTCCCTCCTAATATGTGAGATCTACAGGGAGGGAAAACGGTACACAGCTATCTGAACAGTGTCTGGAGGCTGTGGTGGCTGCTGCACACAATGTTGATTGTAAACAGATCAAGCAACTGACAGAATCTATGGATGGTAGGCTGTTGAGTGTCATCATAAAGAGAGGTGGCTATATTGGTCACTAATTTTTTGGTGTGTTTGTTTTTGTATGTGAGAAAAGTTTATTTCTAAATTTTGTGCAGTTTTATATTGGTTTACCTGGTGAAAATAAACACGTGAGATGGAAATATATTTGGTTTTTATTAAATTGCAAAATAATTCTGCACAGTAATAGTTACCTGCACAAACAGATATCCTCCTAAGATAGCCAAATCTAAAAAAAACCACTCCAACTTCCAAAAATATTAAGCTTTGATATTTGAGTCTTTTAGATTGATTGCGAATATAGTTGTTGATCAATAATAAAAAAAAATCCTCTAAAATACAACTTTCCTAATAATTCTGCACACAGTGTATTAGCAAGCTAAGTATAACTATCTGTGAAATCTCACTCTTTTCCTGTTCACATCTTTCTGATCATCTTGCATGCCATGCTTGTTGCATTGCCTATTTAAAGGGAAAATACAATAAAAAAGGGTAGCATCAAAGGCTGTTACCCTTCACAACCACTGCCACTGGAAAAAAAAAAGTCTCTCCTCTTCAATACCCCTCCAGAATAATACAGATGCCCCTGCGGTCTACCACTGACTCTTACAAGATGGCTGTGATCTGATGTACCACCACATGACCATTGGAGCTAGTTAGTGGCATTAGCGGATTTGTTATGCCATACTCGCTGGCATAAGAAATCCGTGATTAGACTGCAGCAGTCACATGCTGGCAACGTTTAAAGAAAGACCACTAGTTCACAATCAGAAGTCATTTTCTTCTTTTTTTTTTTTTGCATTAACTTGGTGCCTTCAAGCACTCTCTCTAATTTTCCGATGTATGTCTTCTCTTTAGCCTCCAGTGATGCTCCTCTTCCGCTTGAGCGAGAGGAGCAAATACGTTTGCAGGCCAGGTGTCGCTTGGAGGAACAGCTGAAACAGTACAGAGTCAAGCGCCAACAGGAACGGGTGAGCACAAAATTCAGAACTGAAACTCATTTTTATTAATGAACATATGGGATACAATTTGTATATTAATTTGTGAGGAGCATTAATAAAATCTATAAAGGCAACAGAGCTATTTAGATAAAAAAAAAAGGTTTTTTGCAGTGTTTTTTCACTTCCTTATCTTTTTAAGCGTGGAAAAATGCTG
This sequence comes from Anomaloglossus baeobatrachus, assembly GCF_048569485.1. Lineage (NCBI taxonomy): Eukaryota > Metazoa > Chordata > Amphibia > Anura > Aromobatidae > Anomaloglossus > Anomaloglossus baeobatrachus. The sequence goes on along the minus strand of NC_134353.1, from coordinate 712,621,978 downwards.
AAAGAACTAACATGCTGCAGATTTCAAAAAACGTTCCAGTTTTCCAATTTAGGGGGCAAAAAACTGTGTGTGCATGAGATTTCTGAAATCTAATGATTATGATGGTAATGTAAAAGCAGCTTTTAATTTGCTTTAAAAACGCTGCAAAAATGCAGTGTGGGAACATATACTAACTCTACCAGCTCATAACATAACCATTTAGGCCCCTTTGACACATCAGTTTTATGCTGTCAGTCGCAATCCGTCAACTTTTGGGAAAAAAATGGATCCGGCAACTGATCCCGCTGGATCTGTTTTTTTTTCTCATTGACTTTTATGAGGGACGGATTGCAACGGATGGCCTCACGTTGCATCCATCTTTCGGCGGATCCGTCGAAAAAACTGTCCGTCGGACTGAGACAATGGACATAGTAATGTTTTTTGGCTACGTCGAAAAAAACGGAATTTGGTGAATTGGAAGCATATTTACGCAGGATCCATTGTCATCTGTCAATGACGGAATCCAGCGATGGATTCCGGTTTTTTAAACTGAGCATGCTCAGTATCACAACAGATCCATCGAAAAACGGAAGGAAAAAAACTGATGCGACTAATCCATTTTTTTTTGACGGATCCGTCGCATCAGTTTTTCCAACAGATTGTTACTGAGGGAAAAAACTGATGTGTGAAAGGGGCCTTAGTTTGTTATTCACTAATCCCATTTCTTATTCTAAACCTTACTGACAGAGATACAGGAGGGGGAGATTGGGCTTCAGTATGCGGGTACGACTGCTGTTTTCTCCTGTCTGACTTGGTTGAGAATATTCACTTCTGCTTTAACCTCTTAACACTTTGTTTTGTATATTATGGAGTGAGTTGGGGTGCATTACAAAGCTGGCATCTGCCTTTTACATCAGCAATCTATGCACAGTAGGTCATTGTAATTAACTTCTTAATGCCGTTGTCAATCATTGACAACTGTATTTAAGGGCTGTTATCCAGCTTGAGCCTATTGCTATTTTATTTTTTACAGGTGTAAGTCTCCTAAGGGGAGACCTAACTCATGCTAGGGCTCATTCAGAGAATATGAAATTAATTAACCTGATCAGTAAACGCTGTTAAAAAAAAAAACCAAATAGAAAGATAGAAATGTCATAACAATTTTGGGATGTTGCAGCACTAAAAATATAATGCTATGAGACGTGATGAAACCATATGTACCCCAAAATTTTACGAATAAACACAACAGCCCTACATGCTAAAAAAAACCAGCCCTATCAACTTTATTGATGGGAAATTAAAAGTTATGGGTCTCTGTTTTTTTACAAACAACTTTGATCTGTGCCGCCATTTTCAAAGTTAAGTATTTTTTCAAGCCTGTAATATAGTAAAAAAAAATTGTCATGTCATTATTTTTATGCCATTTTCTTATACTCTAGATCTGTTGTCCCCAAACTTTCTTACCTTCAGAGCCACATTTGACTCTTAGAAATGGTTGTAAGCCACATTCAGCATCCCTCCCCCAACTGCCCTTAACGACCCTATTGTTTTGTACAAATGTAATATGTATAAATGACATTATTTTTTTATATATGCCTCTATCTATCTTTATCTGCTAAAGAAGATTTAAGCTACCCTCCTCCCTTTGTTGCGTTTTTGATGCTGAAGAATTTTTGCATCTTAGTTTATTTGCTTTTTTCATTGCGTTTTTGTGTGCATTTGACACTGTTTTCTATCTGTTTGGTGTGTCATACTTTAATTAAAGCGCCTCTGTTTTTGAAACTTCCTGGTATTGATATTCTTGATTGCTGATTACATGCGTTTTTTATGCATTTCCGCCTCAGAAGCGTACTACAAATGCTTTTTTTAACCTACAAATTTTCCGCATCTAATGCAAGTCTATGGGGAAATTACACAGCATAAATAGCACAGTGGACATGAGATATTTTAATTCCATCTACTTTGCTTGTACTGTAAAACTCATTGTGGGTATGGCACGTACTCTTAGTGCACACTATGGGAAAATATTTTTTGCACACTTTACATCTTAATTGTATTTGCGTCCAATAATCTTCTTTAATCTGTTTTATATTTTCTTGCAGTCTAGCCAATCAACTCCTAAAAATCGTCCATCAAGCACTTTAGATCCTGAACTTATGTTTAATCCAGATAATCTTCCTCGGGCTAGCACTGTGGCAATGACTAAGGAGTATTCCTTCTTACGTACAAGTGTCCCACGAGGACCCAAACTGGGCAGTCTTGGCCTTCCTTCATCTTCCAAAGTGAAGCGGTCATCTAAATCCTCAAAGTCTTCCAGTAAGATACGGTCACTGGCAGATTACCGCAAAGAATCTTCAGAAACAAACAGTACCAGTATAGGGTATTCCGATTCTTCTCCTGGATCCCTACAGCCCAACAGAGGGAGTAATACATCTGTAGTGTCTGAGATCAGTGTTGAAGCAGGACAGCGAACTGAAAGTATCAGTTGTTTTGCGGACAACAGTTCTGAGTTTGATGGAAGTGATTTGAGCATAAGACATGATGGCAATGAGAGTGATAGCTCTACACATAGTAGTGTGTCTGCTGGACAAGGCGTTTACCTGAGTGCTGTGTCTCCGAGGCGGGAAGAAGAATATATTGTAAATGGTCAGAGTATACCTGCAGAGGATGTCGGACAGTTCCCATCACTCAGAGATGTTCTACAAGCAGCTGCTGCAGAACAGCATGCACAGGACGCTGAAGGGAATGGGGAACCTAGAAGCCGGAGAGACAGTATATCAAGCAGGTATGAAGCACTGCCCATTCAGGAAACCAATGATAATTACCAGCAACCATGTAACAAAACGTTTCCCTCTCTGTTATTCAAAATCTAAAATCAGAACCTTTTATTTCTGTAAAATAAATGGTATGCATTGAAAGGAGCAGAAGAAAAAGTGGTTATCGCGTAACTGCTAGTATGCAAATTGTGTGACAGTGAAAAAGAGTGGAATCCTAACAATGTGCATGTTACACACTTCTAGGATGTTGGACCTGCTTGCTAATTTTAAACGTAGCCTAGAGAGCCCCTTTTAAGGCACTGTTTATTTTAATGTTTTCTTAATAAATATGTATATTCCGCAGAACTTTACATTTAGGCAGGGACATGTACATGCAATTAAAACAAAACAAAAGAACAAATAGTTCACCAGTTACAGGAGGAGTGCGGGCATTGCTCGCAAGTTTACATACTATTAGGAAATAGGGGGGGCACTATAGGTAGAACGTGCCTGTTGTGTATGATCCAACCATCATTCTAATAACAGTTTTCATCTAAAGCTGCATGATTTGATCGTCAGCCAAAATCTGTCAAGTGCAGTTATCTTGTGCATGGAGAACGTGGACAAAGATGAATAGGAGGGAGCAGATTATGGTTAACATTTAGAAGAAGAGAACAGTGGAGAGTTAGATTAGTGAGGTTGAGGTGATGGGTCTGTAAGAGATGTTTTTTTTAAAGCATACGTGAAGACTTTGGGGCTTTTGCGTTTTGTTTAGAGTAGTGCATTCCAGAACACTGGCGCAACACTAGAGGGAAGTCTTTGAGACTGAAGTGCGAGATTCAGATTATGGAGGATCTGAGTCTGAGATCAGTTACAGAATGGAGAGCTTGGGTAGAGTGATTTTATTTGTTGTTATTATTGGTAATAATATTGCTATTATGAGCCTGTATCCGTTAAAGAGAACCTGTCAGTGGAGTCAAGCATCACAAAGCACAGGCAACATGAATCAGTGCCTGGCTTCAATCCGGGGAAAACATAGTCTGAAGAGCTGGCTGGTCAATATAGGGATAGATGAGACTAATATGCCGCCACCCATGGACAGCTTCTCCGTGCTCCGCACTAGCTAATTGACAAGTCTTGCATCTGGGTAGATGGGTAAAGACCTGTCAATGAACTAGAGTGGTGCAGGGACGCGGGTCTGGATTAGTCTAATCTCTCCCTATGGTACCCAGCCGGCTCTTCAAACTATGTTTTCACCTAAATGCTGCAGAATTTCAGGGAAAAACATACCTGACTGTAATCGTGCATCCAGGCTCTGAGTCACGCGGTATATGGTTTAGGCAGCATGAATCGACTGACAGATTCCCTTTTAACAATAATTTGTTGTCTGTTTGTCTTTTACATGCAGTGTTTCTATGGAGAGCTCTATTGCTGGCACCCATGATGAACTACTTCAGGTCCTCAAGGAAAAGATGAGACTGGAGGGACAGCTGGAGACTCTATCAGCAGAAGCTAGCCAGGTGAAAAGTGTAGTGTTTGGGATTTTTTTTATTTATTTTTTTTTTATTTTATATACAGAAGTCAGCACAAATTCAAATTTGATAAAAATTAAGGCGGATCACTGCTTTTCTTATAGGAATAGATCTGTGCCTCTGAGGTGGGAAGAATATGTTGTCCGTACACAACTTTTCCACTTGGTATAAATGGGCCTATGATATGTGTAAAAATGATACTACAAGCTATAAATAGTTAACTATTATTATTTTCTTTTTCGCTCCTAATTGGGAGACCCAGACAGCGGGTGTATAGCTACTGCCTCTGGAGGCCGCACAAAGAACTACACTTAAAAGTGTAAGGCCCCTCCCCTTCTGGCTATACACCCTCCCGTAGGAGTACGGATTCCTCAGTTTTAGCTTTGTGCGCAAGGAGGTCAGACACGCACGCATAGCTCCATTGTTTTTAGTCAGCAGCAGCTGCTGACTATGTCGGATGGAAGAAAAGAGGACACATACAGTGTCCCCAGCATGCTCCCTTCTCACCCCACTTATGTCGGAGGTGTTTGTAAGGTTGAGGTACCCATTGCGGGTACGGCGGCAGGAGCCCACATGCTGATTCCTTCCCCATCCCTTTTTACAGGGCTCTGGGTGAAGTGGGATTTACCGGTCTCCAGGCACTGAGACCGGGCTCCATCTACAGCCCCTGGAGAAGATGCTGGATGGAGCGGAGTACGTCAGGGACATGGCCCTGCTTCCTTAAGGTACTCTGGGTCCCCGTGCATTTGGCGCTCACACCGCAGCATGCTGGGTGTTGTAGTGCGCCGGGGGACGTCAGCGCTGCGGCGCCTGTGCCATGGCCTCATTCAGCTTAGCTGAAGCAGGCACACTTATGGGATCGGCCGCGCCGGCCGCTGGGGCTGCGGCACGGCTGGCACTTGTAGTGCGCCGGGGACTTCAGCGCGGCCTGCGCTTTTACGGCGGCCGCGCTGATAACTACAGTCCCCGGCTTTTTGCGGCCTGTTTCCGTTCGTTCCCGCCCCCGGACCTGCCAGTCAGGAGAGGGGCGGGACGCTGCCCACGTCTAGGACTCGGTCGCGCCGGCCGCTGGAATAGCGGCGCGGCTGGCACTTGTAGTGCGCCGGGGACTTCAGCGCGGCCCGCGCTTTTACGGCGGCCGCGCTGATAACTCGAGTCCCCGGCTTTTGCGGCCTGCTTCGTTCGTTCCCGCCCCCAGACCTGCCAGTCAGGAGAGGGGCGGGACGCTGGCCAGTGCATCAGCGCTGAGGGCTGGAGTCGTTTTTACATACTCCAGCCCTCACAGTCAGCACAGAGGGGACACTGTTCCCGCACTTTTGTTTGGGAACTCCCACGAACCGCCCCTCTCCACACAAGCCGGCAGCCATTCTTGCCAGACACGCTGCGCTGCAGAGGGGAGCCGGGGAGACCCAGACAAGGCATTCTGCAGCCTCTTACCCGCTGTTCAGCGGGCGGTAAGCAGCCCTCAGGGCTCACCCCCTCTTGTGCTCGTAGTATTCTTAGTATTTTGTTGCTACAAATACTTTGTACTGCATAGCGCTGGTCGCCCTTTTGGCTATAGACTCTCTCACATGCAGAGAGCCAGCAGCATGTCGCCCGTAAAACGCAAGGGTGCCAAAGCACAGACATTATATGCTTCCTGCACCGCATGTGGGACTTTTCTATCGGCAGGCTCCACGGACCCCCATTGTGTGCAGTGCTCGGCCCCTGCGGCGCTTGCACAGTCGGGACCTCTGCTGGACGTGTCCCAGGGTGTACCACCTGTGAATGCTGTCCAGGTGACAGGAACTGAGTTTGCAGCTTTTGCTGACAGAATGTCTCTCACTATGTCACAAATTCTTGACACATTGCGAGCTAGGCCTGTACTTCAGACCACGGACACTGTGCAATCATTGCCCCCTGGTGCCCCTCAGCTCCTAGCTCCGGGACGGGCATCTACACCTCAGGGTGAAGACTCTGACTCGGACGATGGCCCCGGGCAGCCTAAGCGGGCTCGTTATGACGGGCCTTCACATTCATCTCAATGGTCTGGATCCCAGCGGGATGAATCTATGGGTGATGAGGCGGACGTAACTGATCAGGATTCTGATCCTGGGACCGCTCTCAATCTAGATACACCAGATGGTGACGCCATAGTTAATGATCTTATATTTAACACCAATAAGATGTTGAATATTTCCCCACCAGCTCCTCCTGTAGAGGAGTCAGCTTCGCAGCACGAGAGAATCCATTTCAGATACCCTAAGCGTACATTAAGCACTTTTCTGGACCACGCTGACTTCAGAGACGCAATCCAGAAACCCCACGCTTATCCTGAAAGGCGTTTTCCTAAACGACTTAAAGATACACGCTACCCTTTTCCCTCTGAAGTGGTCAAGGGTTGGACCCAGTGTCCAAAAGTGGATCCTCCAATTTCCAGGCTTGCAGCTAGATCCTTGGTTGCTGTTGAAGATGGAGCGGCACTTAAAGATGCCACTGACAGGCAGATGGAGCTCTGGCTGAAATCCATCTATGAAGCGATTGGAGCGTCATTAGCGCCTTCTTTTGCGGCCGTATGGGCACTCCAAGCTATCACGGCCGGGCTTGCGCGAGTCGACTCAGTCACACGTGCATTTGCCCCGCAGGTAGCACCATTGACCTCGCAAATGGCGGCATTCGCGTCGTACGCGATTAATGCTGTTCTGGACGCTACAAGCCGCACGGCAGTGGCGTCAGCCAACTCAGTTGTTTTGCGTAGGGCTCTGTGGTTGAGACATTGGAAAGCAGATTCTCATTCCAAGAAGTGCTTAACCAATTTGCCTTTTTCTCGTGACCGATTGTTTGGAGAGCGTTTGGATGAAATCATCAAACACTCCAAGGGTAAGGACTCTTCCTTACCGCAACACAGACAAAACAAGCCCCAACAGAGGAGGGGTCAGTCTGGTTATCGGTCCTTTCGAGGACAGGGCAGGTCCCAATTCGCCTCGTCAAAAAAGACTCAAAAGGACCAGAGACGTTCAAATCCTTGGAGGTCTCAGTCACGCCCAAAAAGACCAGCCGGAGGAACCGTTGCCAAAACGACGTCCTCCTGACTTGCGGTCTCCGATACCCACGCCCGCGGTCGGTGGGAGGCTGTCCCACTTTGGCGACATTTGGCTAGCAAGCGTCAAAGACCGTTGGGTGAGAGATATTCTATCTCACGGGTACAGGATAGAGTTCAGTTCTCGTCCGCCAACTCGTTTCTTCCGAACTTCTCCACCACCAGACCGAGCCGATGCTCTGTGGCAGGCGGTGGCCGCTCTAAAGGCGGAAGGAGTGGTGACCTCCGTCCCTCTTCAGGAACAGGGTCACGGTTTTTACTCCAATCTGTTTGTGGTCCCAAAAAAGGACGGATCGTATCGTCCCGTCCTGGATCTGAAGTTGCTCAACAGACACGTAAAAGTCAGGAGGTTCCGGATGGAATCCCTACGCTCCGTCATAGCCTCAATGTCTCAGGGAGATTTTCTAGCATCAATAGACATCAAAGATGCGTATCTCCACGTGCCGATTGCACCAGAGCATCAGCGTTTCCTACGTTTCGTCATACACGACGAGCACCTACGGTTCGTGGCGTTACCCTTCGGTCTGGCAACAGCCCCCCGGGTCTTCACCAAAGTCATGGCAGCAGTAGTAGCTGTTCTGCACTCGCAGGGTCACTCGGTCATCCCGTATCTAGACGACCTGCTTATAAAGGCATCCTCTCAAGAAGCATGCCAACACAGTCTGGAGGTGGCGCTAGACACTCTCCAGACTTTCGGGTGGATTATCAACTTTCCAAAGTCTCATCTAACCCCGACCCAATCTCTGACTTATCTTGGCATGGAGTTTCATACTCTATCAGCGATAGTGAGGCTTCCACTGGACAAGCAGTGCTCGCTACGGACTGGAGTGCAATCTCTCCTTCAGAGCCAGTCGCACTCACTGAGGCGCCTCATGCATTTCCTAGGAAAGATGGTAGCAGCAATGGAGGCAGTCCCGTTCGCGCAGTTTCATCTGCGCCCTCTCCAATGGGACATTCTGCGCCAATGGGATGGGAGATCGACGTCCCTCGACAGGACGGTCTCCCTCTCTCAGACTGCCAAGGACTCTCTACGTTGGTGGCTTCTCCCCAACTCATTGTCACAGGGAAAGTCGTTCCTTCCCCCGTCCTGGGCAGTGGTCACGACAGATGCGAGCCTATCAGGGTGGGGAGCGGTGTTTCTCCACCACAGGGCTCAGGGGACGTGGACTCAGGAAGAGTCCACCTTGCAGATCAATGTTCTGGAAATCAGAGCAATCTATCTTGCTCTGCGAGCCTTCCAACAATGGCTGGAAGGCAAGCAGATTCGGATTCAGTCGGACAACTCCACAGCGGTGGCGTACATCAACCACCAAGGGGGAACACGCAGTCGCCAAGCTTTTCAAGAAGTCCAGCGGATTTTGACGTGGGTGGAAAGCAGAGCGTCCACCATATCTGCAGTTCACATCCCAGGCGTGGAAAACTGGGAAGCGGACTTTCTCAGTCGCCAGGGCATGGACGCAGGAGAATGGTCCCTTCACCCGGACGTGTTTCAACAGATCTGTTGCCGCTGGGGGTCGCCGGACGTCGATCTGATGGCGTCACGGCACAACAACAAGGTCCCAGTTTTCATGGCACGGTCTCACGATCACCGAGCGCTGGCGGCAGACGCATTGGTTCAGGATTGGTCGCAATTCCGACTCCCCTATGTGTTCCCACCTCTAGCATTGTTACCCAGAGTTCTCCGGAAAATCAAGTCCGACTGCCAGCGAGCCATACTCGTCGCTCCAAATTGGCCAAGAAGGTCGTGGTACCCGGATCTGTGGCATCTCACGGTAGGCCAGCCGTGGGCACTACCAGACCGTCCAGATCTGTTGTCTCAAGGGCCGTTTTTCCATCAGAATTCTGCGGCCCTGAACCTGACTGTGTGGCCATTGAGTCCTGGATCCTAGCGGCCTCAGGTTTATCTCAGGGAGTTGTTGCCACAATGAGACAGGCTAGAAAACCATCCTCAGCTAAGATCTATCACAGAACGTGGAAGATATTCTTAGCCTGGTGCTTGGCTCAAGGGTTTTCTCCCTGGCCATTTGCATTGCCAATTTTTCTTTCCTTCCTGCAGTCTGGGTTGGAAAAAGGTTTGTCCCTTAGCTCGCTTAAGGGTCAAGTCTCCGCGTTATCCGTATTCTTTCAGAAGCGCTTGGCACAGCTTTCTAAAGTACGCACGTTTCTCCAAGGAGTTTGTCATATCGTTCCTCCTTACAGACGGCCATTGGAACCCTGGGATCTGAACAAGGTTCTCCTTGCTCTTCAAAAGCCGCCTTTCGAGCCCTTGAAAGAGGTTCCCCTTTCTCGGCTTTCACAAAAGGTAGTTTTTCTTGTAGCGGTCACATCTCTTCGAAGAGTGTCCGAGCTGGCGGCGTTATCTTGCAAATCTCCCTTCCTGGTGTTTCACCAAGACAAGGTAGTACTGCGTCCAATTCCAGAGTTTTCTCCCAAGGTGGTTTCTTCCTTTCATCTCAATCAGGATATCACTTTGCCATCTTTGTGTCCGCATCCAGTTCACCAATTTGAAAAGGGTTTACATCTGTTGGACCTGGTGAGAGCACTCAGGATTTACATTTCTCGCACGGCGCCTCTACGCCGTTCGGATGCGCTCTTTGTCCTAGTCGCTGGTCAGCATAAGGGATCGCAAGCTTCCAAATCCACCCTGGCGCGGTGGATCAAGGAACCAATTCTTCACACATACCGTTCTGCTGGGCTTCAGATTCCATCTGGACTGAAGGCCCATTCTACCAGAGCCGTTGGTGCGTCCTGGGCGTTGAGGCATCAGGCTACGGCTCAGCAAGTGTGCCAGGCGGCTACCTGGTCGAGTCTGCACACGTTTACCAAACACTATCAAGTGCATACCTACGCTTCGGCAGACGCCAGCCTAGGTAGACGGGTCCTTCAGGCGGCGGTGGCCCACCTGTAGGAAGAGGCTGTATGACAGCCCGTTCATGTGGTATCTTTTTACCCACCCAGGGACTGCTTTTGGACGTCCCACTGTCTGGGTCTCCCAATTAGGAGCGAAAAAGAAGAAGGGAATTTTGTTTACTTACCGTAAATTCCTTTTCTTCTAGCTCCAATTGGGAGACCCAGCACCCGCCCTATTTGTTTTTAGGGTTTCGTTTTTTTCGGGTGCACATGTTGTTCACGTTGTTTCTTAAGTTCTCCGATCTAGTTATCGGATTGAATTTGTTTTTGAAACTGTTATTGGCTTTCCTCCTTCTTGCTTTGGTACTAAAACTGAGGAATCCGTACTCCTACGGGAGGGTGTATAGCCAGAAGGGGAGGGGCCTTACACTTTTAAGTGTAGTTCTTTGTGCGGCCTCCAGAGGCAGTAGCTATACACCCGCTGTCTGGGTCTCCCAATTGGAGCTAGAAGAAAAGGAATTTACGGTAAGTAAACAAAATTCCCTTCTTTTTCATTATTGTCTCCTGGAAAAGACTAATGGAGTTAGGGCTTTATAAAAATCAAGTCTCATTGCAGGGAATCTGTAATGAAAAAAATGAAAATCCGTTTTTGATCTCTAATAAATGTCAAAATGGAAGATCATTAGTACTTTACTAAATGAATTGTGGATGTTTTTTACAGGCACTAAAAGAAAAGACTGAACTTCAGGCCCAGCTAGCCGCTGTAAGCACCAGACACCAAGCAGAAGTTGAGCACAGCTTGGCCAGTCAGCAGAAGCAAGAGAATTTAAGTTCAGAAGTTGTGACGCTGAAGAAGTCGTGTACCGATCTTGAGAGGGCAATGGCTGATCTTCAGAATAGCTTAGAAGCTAAAAGTAGCAGCTTGGTTTCATTAGGCAATGATTTGCAGGTTGCGGAAGAACAATATCAACGTCTGATGAGCAAAGTAGAAGAGTTACAGAGGACAATCATCCAGAAAGACAACACTGGTGAGGTTGAAATGTGGTAACATCAATTATACAAAGAACACTTTTGAAATATTAGTTTTGCTTGTCTATATCATAGGGAGACTTGACCATTTGTTTCTACTGATACAACTACTGGGCCACAGGATGTAACAAAAAATAATTTTGACCGACTTTAAGGCTATGTTCACACACTGCATTTTTCTTAATCACAAAGATGCAGCGTTTTTGGCCCAAAAAAATGCACCTGCGGCAAAAACGCATCAAAAAACGTATGCGTTTTTACCACGTTTTGCCCAATGCGTTTTTCTAAGTCAAAGCTATTGACTGGAAGGGCTAAAAAACGCTGGCAAAAACGCAAAAAGAATTGACCTGCTACATCTTCAAAAACGCAGCCAAGATGCAGCCAAAAAAACATGCCCAGTGTGGACAGCAAAATAGAAATCTCTTAGACTTTGCCGGGAGAAGGAAACGCATGCATTTAGGTGCATCTTTGTGACCTCAAAAATGCACCAAAAACACTGTAAAAGAAGCAGTGTGTGAACATAGCCTAACCTTTTCCACCACTGCAAGTGTTCCTGTTTTTGCATTTGCTTTATCTTCGCCCTTCTTCAAAGAGCAATAACTTTTTTTTTTTATTCTTTGAGCCACATGACTTTTTTTTAGCTTTGAATGACACCTTTTTATTTTAACATATATTGTACTGAGAAACTAGAAACAAAGTTGTAAGTGTGGAGAGAAAGAGACTCTCAAAACTGCTATTTATTTTTTGGGGTTTGCTTTTCTGACATTCGTTGTGTTGTAAAAAAATTACCTGGCATCATGATCCAGTAGGTCAGTATGGTAACAGCAATACCAAACTTGTTTTAACTTTTGTATTTGTCAATTTCTGAGGCCCGTGATGTTTTCAATTTTCCCTTGAGTTAACTGTGTGCTTGTTTTTTTGCGGGGCAAGCTGACGTTTTACCAATATCATTTTGGAGTACATGGAATGTTTTCATCACTTTGTATTCTAAATTCTTTTCAAATCGCAATTCTAGCATCTCTGGTTTAAATGGTGTTATATTTTGATACATTACTCTCTTACAGACAAAGTGATATTGAATGTTCATTTTATTTATTTATTAAAAATCTTTATTTTTAATTGACAGTGGGGAAGGGTGATTTGAATTGGTAGGGTTTTTTCTTTCATAGTGTTATAAACATTTTTATTCCTTTAACTTTTCTACTCTGCTCAGAGGACTTCAACCTGGCATCACAGGTTGCATTTCACAAGATTACCTTCATGTTGGGCGCAGAACCAACCCTTCAGCAGCCTCTTGGTTGCCATGACAACCCATTGGCTCCACGCGATCGCATTGCAGGGGAACCGAAAGACACATGGAATGATGCGCACCCCAGACCGTTCGTCGTGAATGCCCTTGTCAACGACTGACAATGGCATTTAAGGGTTTAACGGGAGTGATTGGAACTCTGCTCTCATAACTCCTGTTACAAGCAAATGCATCTGCTAGGTATTGTGCTGGTTCAGCTCCTAATTCTGCTCCATACACTTGCATCCGACTTACTCTGTACATGCACACAGGATGTTTGAAAGGGGGTTAAACAAACAATGATTGCAACTTTTTAAGGCAAAATTATGAATTGTAATTTTTCACAAAAAAGTTCAGATAGCTTCAAGTGATTGTAGTACTTTTCTTTATTAGCTATCTGTTTTGTATTTCCTATAGTTCATGATCTCCGACAGCAAACTGTGTCCCTTCAGTACCAACTGCAGCAGGTGCAACTGGACCGAACAACATTAACTAACAAGCTGAAAGCCTCAAAGGCAGAAATAACATCTCTGCAGCAGACACGGGAGTGGTACCAGCAGCAACTCAAACTGGCTCAGGAAGCTCGGGTCAGACTCCAAAGCGAGATGGCAAACATACAGGTAAATCCCTGTGTCCTTAATATTGGACATTCAGGTGATGTAAATAAATTGGGATGAATTTTTGTATTTTATTATTAAATGTTTCCTTAGGCTGGGCAGATGAGCCAGGCTGGGGTTCTGGAGCATCTGAAAATAGAAAATGTGACCCTTTCACACCAGCTGACCGAGACACAGCACAGGACAATCAAAGAAAAGGAACGCATTGCTGCACAACTGCAAACTATTGAGGTAATGGAGCAGCTTTTACTAAACTCAAAATTAAAACTGCCAAACATTATACCCAAGAGTCTTCTATGCTTAGGAGTCTTATACTATACCTATACTATAAAGTCTGTCTTTTGGAGTCTTTTACTCATTTTATATAGTTGAGAAAATGTTTGGGGAATAAACTTACATCAGGTAGAAATAAGTCATTTGCTCCAATTGTCCTTTAATTCCTCACAGGCTGACATGTTGGACCAGGAAGCTGCATTCCATCAAATACAAGAAGCTAAACACATGGTGGAAGAAGACCTTCAGAGAAAATTGGATGAATTTGAGATGGAAAAGGAGCAGCTTCAAAAACTTGCAGATTCTGCTTCTGCTTTGGATCAAGAAGTAGAGCAGGTTTGGCACTGAATTTATTGGCATATATTTGGTTTGTATCTATGGACACTACCTGTGAACACTTAGGCCCTACATTCCTGCCAGTTCTGATGACTGATTGTATTGGGAGTCAGAGGCACTTAATTCATTAAGAATAAATAATTCACATAAGAAAAAGTCAGCCAGAAACTGGAGTATGATTTGTGGATCAAGGCAGGCCATCATGAATTTGATGACCAGTGTCGTTGTGCCTGGTTTGCAAAATTATTGCACACTTCTGCATTCCGCTAACATTTTCCAAGTTTTCAAAGCGTTTCACTCCAGAATTCTGGCAAAAATCACTTTGGCAAATTGGCACCCAAGAATCTGTTCACATTTTGTTCGTACTTTGTTTTTGAGGATTCCCAGATGTATTCTATGCCTCCAACAAATGCCTCCAAAATATATCACTGTATAATCATATAGTGGCATATGCATGTTGCCCACAGGCTTTTTTTATTTTTATAATGCTTCGCTATGGAATAGGACCATAAACCGCATTATTTGGGTCAATAGCATGTGCAGGAATGTGTATCTGACAGATACAGAGAAGTGACACACAAGCAGGGTGAAAATTCTGCCTTATGTAAGAAATTGATCAATCTAATTTATATTTACCATTTTTTTTTATTAGTTGAAGCTAAATTTGAACCAGAAAGATCTGCAGCTTGAAGCACTCCAGCAGGAACATCTTGAAATCCTGAGACAGCTTACTTTAACACAAGAAACTCTTCACACCAAACATCAGTCGCTGAATGATCTCCAAATGAGATATGATGAACTTGAAGCCAGGCTTGTAGAGCTACAAAGTGATCTGTCTTCAAAAGATGATTCAGTCCAGTATCTTCAAAACCAGAAAATTGTTCTAGAGGTTGCACTACAGGCAGCTAAGATGGAGCAAAATGACCTAGATCAAGGAACCAGAAAGCTAGAAGAGGGAACTGAAGCTGCAGCAGAAATCTTGGAAAAACTGCGACAAGATATTGCAGTAAAATCTGGACAGGTAACAGAAATTAATTCTGAGGGTTGATGCATTATTTTATTTGAAATACTCTAAAATGTGAAATGTCCAATAAATTTTGGATTTGTTTTAAACTGAAGTGTAAGCACTTCTCACTTTTTGTAGGTGGAAACCCTGCAGCAAGAAAATAGCAATCTCAAAAAGCAAACCCAGAAAGTCAAGGAACAGTTTGTCCAACAGAAGGTGAGTCAGAGATAACACTGGCTCAATATAAACCTTTTAAACAGATTTTTATATATATATATATGCCAATTTTAAAGAAGCACCCCAATGAAACTTTTTAGTGCCTAAACCCGTGTAAATATTCGTTGGAAGTATGGTAATATACTCTCTAAATGCTATCTTCTGCTGGGCCGCTCCAGCCTTTTTCTGGGTTACATGACTTCTATTTCGACTTGCCGGATCACATTGGCGTCTGTGTGACCTTTTGGAGTGTCGGAATAAGGCTATGTGCCCACGCTGCGGAAAATGCGCGGATTTTGCCGCGGATTTCTCGCGGAAAAGCCGCGGATTTTCCAGAAATCTGCAGCACAGCTACTCCCCAGCCATTTCTATGGCATTTGGGAAATGCTGTGTCCACGCCGCGGATTTTTCCGCAGCGGAAATCGTGCGGATTTTCGTGCGGAAAAATCTGCAGCATGTCAATTATTGTTGCGGATTTCTCCGCAGGGTCCCATATACTTACCTGCCTCACCAGAGTCACTTTCTCCGTCCGGTGTACAGGAGCGCGGTGAATCCAGGTACAGGAAGGAAGAGGTGGGCGGAGCCTGCACGAGCTCCGGTCATGTGACAGCCGAAGCTAGTTCAGGCCCGCCCACCTTCTCCTGCATACGCTGAGAGAGTGACCCGGCTGCCGGAAAGCGAGGTGCTGCATGATGGAGGTAAGTATGAACTCCCCCGATAACTGCAGCACTTGTTCTGCATTGAGGATGCAGTGCCGAAGCCATGGTACTGTATCCTCAATGCAGAATGCCCGCACCATATCCGCAGGACATTCCGCAGCATGGAAACAGACAGAAGTTGTTGTGGTGCTGTTTCCTGGGAGCACCTGCGGAATGTCCTGCGGATATATCCACAGGACACTATCCCCGTGGGCACATAGCCTTAGGCTTACAGCATAAAAGCCACTTCTGTTTCAACAAACTTCATTGTGATCTGGCAAGTCCAAATAGAAGTTACATTACTCTGAAGAAGATCGGAGTAGCACTGGAAACCTGGACGTCGGGCAGATAGAAGCACTCTCTGCAGCACATGTGCTCTGTTTAATCCATTCAGACTGCCCATGTACGTAAGTGACGGAATTTGTGACAGAACCTGCTTCAACAGTATGTCTGAGCGGGAAAAATCATGTTCATGATTTATATGGTATATGATTGGGGACTAGGCATTATCTGCATATAGTGAATTTTATTTTTATTCTAAAATTACATACCTTAGCATTTACACCAATAAAAAACAAAAATAAAAAACTTACAAAAACCAATAACCACTTACTCCTGATAACCACATTAAGGATATGCTCTGAATGAGGAAGAATGGAGAATGCTGAGGGCTGCACGAGTGAGTGAAGGTGCATGACAGCAGTTGCTATACATGTGTATTTGGCTGCTATATACTCTATAAGAATGTATAAGTGGTGGAATTGGAAGATGTGCACCCCTGATACTGATTGTTATAGTAAACGCTTTAATTATTAAGGTTAAGTTTAGAGTACACAGTAAAGAACTAATAATCAGATTTGAAAAATTTTTCCCTGTGTTTGTCCATATATGAGTCTATGAAAGCTATATAATTTACAGAACATGGTACACAGTGCAGTAAAAAAAAAATCTCCGCTCTTGGTTAGGCCCAGTTGTTAAAGTAAGAAGCATATCAACACTGCATACAATAAACTTCTTTAATGCAACAGTGCCTTTAAACAAATGGATTTTCTTAACATTGTTATACACTAGGTAATGGTAGAAGCCTATCGCAGGGATGCCAGCTCCAAAGACCAACTCATCAGTGAGTTGAAAGCTACCAAGAAAAAGTTAGATTCAGAGGTGAAAGAACTCAGAAAAGAGCTACTGAAGATTCAAGGGGAGAAGTCTGCAACAGAGATGGAAAAAGCCCGGGTTATGAAGGATATGGCTAAGTTGCAACAGCAGATGGAAGAACTTGAATCCCATCTCCAAGCTGCACAAAACGACAGAGATGAAATGGAAATACGTTTACAGGTTTGTGGAAAGAGGCATGAGCTTTTATAGAATGTTTATGTGGTGGATGGAATTTTGCCTGAGCCAGGATACGTGCTGTTTGCACATCCTGAACATTTATGAGTGACTCATAAAGAACCATCTAATGAAATTTAAATATTGATGCAAGCCTTTACTCCTGTATTCCTATGATTTCAACTATGATATACAGCTGAACAACTGATACTTTATGTACTAATTAAATTCATGTAGAGATTTTATTCTATTGCATTAAAAAAAGCAAAACTCTTCATTTAAGCAGCCTAATCTAATATATATAAAGAGGTGTGTGTGTGTGTCCGTGTCCGGGATTGGCATCTGCACCGTCGCAGCTACAGCCAGAACTTTGGAAGAGTGCGTAGCCACGCCCTTAAATGGAATGTTGGCGTGTTACAATGCAGCCAGGGAAAGAGACAGACACAGACCGGGAAAGAAACAGACATAGACAGGGAAAGAGACAGACACAGGGAAAGAGACACAGGGAAAGAGATTGAGACAGACAGAGACAGACATTATAATTACATTTCTTTCTATTTATTTTGTGGTTTTTGTGTGCAGAATACATTTTTGTTAATACATTCTATTTTGTTAACAGCAGTTATTAACCCGGGCGAAGCCGGGTAGTACAGCTAGTAATGTATATAGATCTTTCACAGTAAGCATGACTGCCATCTGCTATCGTATTTTCCATGCTGCAGTAGATTTTTTTTTTTTCTTCATCGTTCCTTATGGGAGACCCAGACCATGGGTGTATAGCTTCTGCCTCCGGAGGACACACAAAGTGCTACACTAAAAAGTGTAGCTCCTCCCTCCGAGCATATACACCCCCTGGATAACCAAATCTAGCCAGTTCAATGCTTTGTGTTCAGGAGGCACACATCCACACATGCATTCTCATCTGATTTTTGATTTTAAAGAGTTTTAAAACTCCCTTCTCACCCTACTGTGTCGGCGGTGTTGTTAAGGTTGATTTCAAGGCTGGAGCCTTACATGCCACGCTCCTTCACCATCCCTCGGGCTCTGGCTTGAAGTGGGAGCCAGCACGGTTCTCACTGCTTTGTAGGAGACCGGTCTCCATCCGCAGCCCTTTCAGGACCCTGCCGGACGGAGCACTCATCCCTTAGGGACCTGGCCCTGCGTCTCACAAGCTAAGTATTTGAGACGTTATTGCAGGGGGTCCTTTGCATCTTTATTGTTGGGGAGAGTGTGTCAGGTTACTTTGGTGACATTTCCGGCCGGTTCTCTGGTTTTTACCTGAGAACCACGCCGAGGGTGCCTGCTCGCCGGCCGCATTGAAAAATTTAGGCCCCGGCTTCGGCTGCGGCCTACTTTCGTTTTCACTGCCCCTGCATGTCAGTCATGCAGAGGGACAGTGCGGCGCCGCCCACAGGCCGTTCAGCACAGGGGAGGACACTCCTCTCTGAGGAGATGTTTCTTTGTCGCTCCATTGGGAGACCCAGACAATTGGGTGTATAGCTTCTGCCTCCGGAGGCCACACAAAGTATTACACTTTAAAAAGTGTAACCCCTCCCCTCTGCCTATACACCCTCCCGTGCATCACGGGCTCCTCAGTTTTATGCTTTGTGTGGAAGGAGGCACACATCCACTCATGCATTCTCAGACTAGTTATATCGGTTGGAAGAAAAGAGGACCCCCACGGGGCCCCCGGCATGTTCCCTTCTCACCCCACTATGGTGGCGGTGCTGTTAAGGTTGAAGTACCCATTGCGGGTACAAAGGCCGGAGCCTCATGCCGTTTTCCTTCACCATCCCTTAGTGGCTCTGGGAGAAGTGGGATCCTGACCGGTCATCCATTCACTGGGACCGGGCTCCCTCCGCAGCCCCTGTGGGAATCTGCCGGACAGGAGTCTATTCATCCTCAGGGACCGGGCCCTGCATCTATAAGGTACTCTGTGTCCCCATGGGGACTGTGCATGGAGCGCCTTCTTCCCGGACGCTGCAGCAGCTGCTGATTTGTGAAGACCGGCGGACTTCCGCGCCGACCGCGCCTGCTTGTCGGCCGCGGTCTTAAATTTAGTCCCCGGCTTCATCGCGGCCTAGTAGCAAAAATCCCGCCCCCGGGCCTGCCTGTCAGGGGTAAGGGCGGGACTGCCGACCTGACGTCGGATGTGAGGGCCGGAGCATCCTGGATGTTTCCTCCCCCCTCACTGACCACTGTGGGGACCCCAGATTCCCGCACTTTTTCTAGCACCGCCCACGGCTCCACTCCTCCCCTGAGAGCTCCGGCAGCCATGTTTTTGTCATTCTGCCGGTGGAGGATTATCAGGAAAGAGCTCTGCAGCTCTGGGAGACCTAAGGCAGGGAATCTGGAGGACACACACTCTGCTTTTTAGCGGTCGGTAAGCCACACCGGTCACCCGGTGCTGGTCCCCCCTAGGGTGCCGGAATACATATTTCTGTTCGGTCGGGCTGTATACCCCTTCCCATATACCCTCAGTGATCACTCTCCTAGGAGACAACAGCATGTCGTCCACAAGGAGCAAAGGTGCTAAGGCACAGGGTTTTTTTGCGACCTGTACCTCTTGTGGGGCTATGTTACCTGCGGGTTCAACCTACCCTCACTGTGAGCAATGCTCGACCCCTGTTTCGCTTGCTCAGCCGGAGCCTCGGTCACTAGTGGGCCCCTCGGCTCAGGTAGACCCCCCTGCTCCCCCTGTCCAGGCGGCAGGGATAGAGTTTGCTGCTTTTGCTGAGAAACTCTCTGAGTCACTTTCACAATCCATGGCTCAGTCTATGGACAAATGGTCTGCCAAGCTGCTAGAAGCTTTGCAGTCCAGACCGGTCCTTACACAGGCCCCGGCCCCTGTTGGATCGTCACCTCCAGGCCCCTCTAGGTCCGCGCCGCAGCGCGCTCCCAGGTTGGGCCCTAGGTCCCACGCGGAGGACTCCTGCCCGGACCACAGTCCCAGACCGGCTAAGCGGGCTCGCTGGGAATCTTCCCCGACTTCTTCACGCTGCTCGGGTTCCCAGCTTGAGGACTCTCTGGAGGACGAGGCGGACGTCGCAACTCAGGGCTCTGAGCCTGACGTTGCCCTCAATCTTGATACACCTGAAGGGGAAGCCTTAGTAAATGATCTTATCTCGTCCATCAACCAGGTGTTAGATCTGTCTCCCCCGCCTCCACCTGTAGAGGAGTCGGCTTCTCAGCAGGAGAAACACCAGTTTCGGTTCCCCAAACGTACACGGAGTGCGTTTTTCGATCACTCTAACTTCAGAGATGCTGTCCAGAAGCCCAGAGCGGTTCCGGACAAGCGCTTTACTAAGCGCCTTACTGACACACGTTACCCCTTCCCCTCTGACGTAGTTAAGGGTTGGGCTCAGTGTCCCAAGGTGGATCCTCCAGTCTCTAGATTGGCGGCTAGATCTGTGGTATCGGTTGCAGATGGTTCATCGCTAAAAGATTCCACTGACAGGCAGATAGAGCTCCTGGTGAAATCCATCTATGAAGCCACGGGCGCGTCTTTTGCCCCGGCCTTTGCAGCCGTGTGGGCACTCCAAGCTATCTCAGCTTGTCTGGCTGAGATTAATGCAGTCACACGTAATTCTGCTCCGCAGGTTGCGTCTCTGACTTCTCAAGCGTCAGCTTTTTCTTCCTACGCCATGAACGCAGTCCTAGACTCTGCTAGCCGTACAGCGGTGGCATCCGCTAATTCTGTGGCAGTCCGCAGGGCCATGTGGCTGCGCGAATGGAAGGCAGACTCGGCCTCCAAGAGGTTCTTAACCGGTTTGCCGTTTTCTGGCGACCAATTGTTTGGCGAACGATTGGATGAGATTATTAAGGAATCCAAGGGAAAGGACTCCTCCTTACCCCAGTCCAAACCGAAGAGACCTCAGCAACGGAAAATCCAATCGAGGTTTCGGTCCTTTCGTCCCTCCGCCAAGTCCCAATCCGCTTCGTCCAGCAGGCCGGAGAAAGGCCAGAGGAACTCCTATGCATGGCGGTCTAAGTCACGCCCCCAAAAGGCCGCCGGAGGCACTGCCTCCAAGGCGGCCTCCTCATGACTCTCGGCATCCCCGAACCGCATCCTCGGTCAGTGGCAGGCTCTCCCGCTTTTGCGACGCCTGGTGGCCACATGTTCAAGACCGATGGGTGAGAGACATTCTGTCTCACGGTTACAGGATAGAGTTCAGCTCTCGTCCTCCGACTCGTTTCTTCAGGACCTCTCCGCCCCCCGCTCGGGCCGACGCACTTTTTCAGGCAGTGGACGCTCTGAAGACAGAAGGAGTTGTGATCCCTGTTCCCCCTCAGGAACATGGTCGCGGCTTTTACTCCAACTTGTTCGTGGTGCCAAAGAAGGACGGATCATTCCGTCCCGTTCTGGACCTCAAACTACTCAACAGACATGTGAGCACCAGACGGTTTCGGATGGAATCTCTCCGCTCGATCATCGCCTCGATGTCACAAGGAGACTTCCTAGCATCGATCGACATCAAAGATGCTTATCTCCATGTGCCGATCGCACCCGAACATCAACGCTTCTTGGATGGTGATGGTGGCAGCGATGGAGACAGTGCCGTTCGCGCAATTCCATCTGCGGCCACTCCAATGGGACATTCTCCGCAAATGGGACAGGAGGTCGACTTCCCTCGACAGGAATGTCTCTCTGTCCCTTGCAACCAAGACGTCTCTTCAGTGGTGGCTCCTTCCCAATTCTCTATCGCAAGGAAAATCCTTCCTACCCCCAACCTGGGCTGTGGTTACCACGGACGCGAGCCTGTCAGGGTGGGGAGCGGTTTTCCTCCACCACAGGGCTCAGGGAACCTGGACTCCGGTAGAGTCTTCCCTTCAGATCAATGTTCTGGAGATAAGGGCAGTGTATCTAGCCCTATTGGCTTTCCATCGGTGGCTGGACGGCAGACAGATCCGTATACAGTCGGACAACGCCACTGCCGTCGCATACATCAACCACCAGGGCGGCACGCGCAGTCGTCAGGCCTTCCAGGAAGTCAGGCGGATTCTGCAGTGGGGGGAAGCCACAGCCTCCACGATCTCCGCAGTTTACATCCCGGGCGTAGAAAACTGGGAGGCAGATTTTCTCAGTCGTCAGGGCATGGACGCGGGGGAATGGTCTCTTCACCCAGACGTGTTTCGAGAGATCTGTCGCCGCTGGGGAACGCCGGACGTCGATCTCATGGCGTCACGACACAACAACAAAGTCCCGGCATTCATGGCCCGGTCCCAAGATCACAGAGCTCTGGCGGCGGACGCATTAGTTCAGGATTGGTCGCAGTTTCGACTGCCTTATGTATTTCCTCCTCTGGCAATGCTGCCCAGAGTGTTACGCAAGATCAGGTCCGACTGTCGTTGCGCCATTCTCGTCGCTCCAGATTGGCCGAGGCGATCGTGGTACCCGGATCTGTGGCATCACACGGTGGGTCAACCGTGGGCGCTTCCAGACCGCCCAGACTTGCTGTCACAAGGGCCGTTTTTCCATCTGAATTCTGTGGCCCTCAACCTGACTGTGTGGCTATTGAGTCCTGGCTCCTAGCGTCTTCAGGATTATCTCAGGATGTCATTGCCACCATGAGACAAGCCAGGAAGCCAACGTCCGCCAAGATCTATTACAGATCTTGGCGGATCTTCTTATCCTGGTGCTCTGATAATGGTTTTACTCCCTGGCCGTTTGCCTTACCCACTTTTCTTTCATTCCTTCAATCCGGAATGGACAAGGGTTTGTCACTCGGCTCTCTCAAGGGACAAGTATCGGCGCTCTCCGTATTTTTTCAAAAGCGCCTGGCCAGGCTCCCGCAGGTCCACACGTTCCTGCAGGGAGTTTGCCACATAGTCCCACCTTACAAGCGTCTGCTGGAACCCTGGGACCTTAACAGGGTGCTAACGGCTCTTCAGAAACCACCTTTCGAGCCGCTGCGGGATGTCTCTTTATCACGTCTTTCGCAGAAGGTGGCATTTCTAGTGGCAGTTACATCACTCCGAAGAGTGTCGGAGCTTGCAGCGCTGTCATGCAAAGCCCCCTTCCTGGTTTTTCACCAGGATAAGGTGGTTCTGCGTCCTGTCCTGGAATTTCTCCCTAAGGTGGCATCTCCTTTTCATCTCAATCAGGATATCTCCTTACCTTCATTTTGCCCTAATCCAATTCACCAATGCGAAAAGGATTTGCACTCATTAGATCTAGTGAGGGCACTCCGGTTCTACGTGTCTCGCACGGCGAACCTGCGCCGTTCAGATGCGCTCTTTGTCCTTGTCGCTGGCCAGCGTAAGGGTTGGCAGGCTTCCAAGTCAACCTTGGCTCGGTGGATCAAGGAACCGATTCTTGAAGCCTACCGTTCTTCTGGGCTTCCGCTTCCTTCAGGGTTGAAAGCCCATTCTACCAGAGCCGTGGGTGCGTCCTGGGCATTGCGGCATCGGGCTACGGCTCAGCAGGTGTGTCAGGCAGCTACCTGGTCTAGTCTGCACACTTTCACGAAACACTATCAGGTGCATACCTATGCTTCGGCAGACGCCAGTCTAGGTAGGCGGGTCCTTCAGGCGGCGGTTGCCCACCTGTAAGAGGGGGCCGTTTCGGCTCTTTTTATCGAGGTATTCTTTTACCCACCCAGGGACTGCTTTTGGACGTCCCAATTGTCTGGGTCTCCCAATGGAGCGACAAAGAAGGGAATTTTGTTTACTTACCGTAAATTCCTTTTCTTCTAGCTCCTATTGGGAGACCCAGCACGCGCCCCTGTGCCCTTCGGGCTGGTTGTTCTTTTGTGTACACATGTTGTTCATGTTGAATTGTTCGTTTGGTTCATGGTTTTCAGTTCTCCGAACATCCTTCGGATTGAATTTACCTTAGACCAATTTATAAGTTTTCCTCCTTCCTGCTTTTGCACCAAAACTGAGGAGCCCGTGATGCACGGGAGGGTGTATAGGCAGAGGGGAGGGGTTACACTTTTTAAAGTGTAATACTTTGTGTGGCCTTCGGAGGCAGAAGCTATACACCCAATTGTCTGGGTCTCCCAATAGGAGCTAGAAGAAAAGGAATTTACGGTAAGTAAACAAAATTCCCTTCTTCCCTCCCCTGTATATCTCCTTGGCCCTCCGGTTCCCGCTCTTGGACTAGGCCCCGCCCCCCCTCCTCCCTCCGGCGCCATTTTATCAGCGTTCTCACACTGATCGGCGCTGGCTGCTGCATCTCTGCAACCTGTCTGGGGGTCCGAGCTGTGGGATCCGGAGGGCACACAAAACGGTCTGGTAAGCCACAACCTCTGGTTGTGGACTTTCTTATACACTCTCTGGGGGTCATTCTGAAGGAGTGTGTTCTTTACTGCAGAGCCTCCACCTCAGCAGCATGTCTCACACTAGGAGCAAGGCTGTACTCAATATGCACTGCATGTAAGCTCGTACTGCCTGAACCGAGCACATATCCACATTGTGATGCCTGCTCTAACATGGTGGTGCCTCAGCCTGGAGTCTCCCCAGTGGTCCCTCCGGCTGCTCCGGCCCCGGTGGCTGAACCCCCGGCTTGGGTAGAATCCTTCTCTAAGTCTATCTCCCAGTCCTTTGCCGACTCCATGGGACAGCTGTCCCGGACTCTGCTGAGCATGCATCAGCCCTCTTCACAGGGCGCCTCTGCTGCTTCGGCTCGCTCTGCAGAGCTCACAGAGGATTCTTCATCTGCTCCCAGACCCCGTCCTCCTAAAAGGAGACGCAGGGTCCCCTCTCCTTCTTCCTCGTCCCGCGGCTCCGATTCACGAGCCGACTCGCAGGACGAGGAGGATGTCTTTACTGGGGGCTCGGACGCTACCTCCATGTGCCCCATTGATCTGACCGAGGGTGATGCGGATGTTAGTGATTTGATTGCGTCCATTAATTTTGTACTGGACCTCAATCCGCCAGTATCAGAGGAGCAACCCTCTCTGGCAGAAAAGCACCAGTTTACCTTGCCTAAGAGAACAAGGAGTGTGTTCTTTAACCACTCCAAATTTCAAGCCACGGTGTCCAAGTCCAGAGCCTGTCCTGACAAACGCTTCCCAAAGCGTGGTTCTGATGACCGTTTTCCTTTTCCACCAGAGGTGGTCAAGGAGTGGGCTCACTCACCAAAGGTAGACCCTCCGGTGTCTAGACTCTCAGCCCGGACAGTGGTATCTGTGGCTGATGGCACCTCACTTAAGGATCCCACTGACCGCCAGGTTGACCTCCTGGCCAAGTCTGTCTATGAGGCGGCGGGGGCCTCGTTCTCCCCATCCTTTGCAGCAGTGTGGGCTCTCAAAGCCATCTCTGCTTCCCTAGAGGAGATGCATTCCCTCACTAGGGACTCTATGCCTGAATTGGTTGCCTTAACTTCCCAGGCTTCAGCCTTTTCAGCCTATGCCATGTCTGCCATGCTGGAGGCTTCTCACCGCACTGCGGTGGCCTCCGCTAATTCCCTCGCTATCCGCAGGATTTTGTGGCTTCGAGAGTGGAAGGCAGATGCTTCTTCAAAGAAGTAGCTTGCTGGGCTCCCATTTGCTGGGTCCAGGCTGTTCGGTGAACAACTGGATGAAATTATTAAGGAGGCTACTGGCGGGAAGAGTACTTCCTTGCCACAGACTAAACCCAGGAAACCTGTCCAGGGCAGGAACCAGTCGAGGTTTCGTTCCTTTCGTTCCTCTAACTGGGCGGCCTCTAAGCCCTCGGCCTCGTCCACTAACTCAGCCAAGGACCAGAAGCCCACCTGGCGCAAGAAGCCGCGTCCACAAAGGTCCGCAGGAGCTGCTGCCACCAAGGCAGCCTCCTCTTGACTATCTGGCCGAGCCAGCAACGTCCTTGGTCGGTGGCAGGCTCTCCCACTTTGGCGACGTGTGGTTTCAACACGTCTCCGATCAGTGGGTGCGGGATATCATCTC
This sequence comes from Anomaloglossus baeobatrachus, assembly GCF_048569485.1. Taxonomy (NCBI): domain Eukaryota; kingdom Metazoa; phylum Chordata; class Amphibia; order Anura; family Aromobatidae; genus Anomaloglossus; species Anomaloglossus baeobatrachus. Next base: position 712,596,120 of record NC_134353.1, on the reverse strand, counting down.
CCACGGCTACAGGATAGAGTTCTCTTCCAGCCCGCCAAACAGATTTTTTCTGTCAACTCCCCCCTGCTCCAAGGCCGCCGCCTTCTCTCAGGCCGTGGCATCCTTACAAGCCAACGGAGTAATTGTACCGGTTCCCGCCAGGGAACGGTTCAGAGGTTTTTACTCAAATCTCTTCCTAGTCCCCAAAAAGGACGGTTCCTTCCGGCCCATCCTGGATCTCAAGCTTCTCAACAAGCATGTTCAGGTGCGGCATTTTCGCATGGAGTCTCTGCGATCAGTCATTGCCTCAATGACCCAAGGAGATTTCCTGGCATCCATCGACATCAGAGATGCCTATCTGCATGTGCCAATTGCAGTTTCACACCAGCGTTGGCTACGTTTTGCAATCGGAGAGGAACATTTCCAATTCGTGGCTCTCCTCTTCGGGTTAGCCACGGCCCCTCGAGTATTTACCAAGGTCATGGCAGCAGTGGTTGCGGTTCTGCACCTCCAGGGGTTGGCAGTGATTCCTTACCTGGACGACCTTCTTGTCAAAGCTTCATCCAGTGCAGACTGTCAGCGGAGTGTCTCGCTCACTCTCGCCACTCTTGTTCAATTCGGGTGGCTTGTCAATCTGCCCAAGTCCACTCTGACCCCGACCCAGAAACTTGCGTACCTAGGGATGCAATTCGAGACTCTGCCGGCACTTGTGAAGCTGCCCTTAGTCAAACAGCAGTCCCTACATCTGGCGGTGCGCTCTCTGTTGAGGCCCCGCCGTCATTCCATCAGGCACCTTATGCAGGTGCTGGGTCAGATGGTGGCGTCAATGGAAGCGGTTCCCTTTGCCCAGTTCCACCTGCGTCCTCTGCAGCTGGACATTCTCCGCTGTTGGGACAAGCGGACTTCTTCCTTGCACAGGTTGGTGGCTCTGTCGCCACAGACCAGGAGCTCTCTTCAGTTGTGGCTTCGGCCCCTCTCTCTGTCTCAGGGACGCTCCTTCCTGATCCCGTCCTGGGTGATTCTCACCTCGGATGCCAGTCTTTCCGGCTGGGGAGCAGTATTTCTCCACCACCGAGCACAGGGCACTTGGACTCCGAATCAGCCCTCTCGATCAATGTGCTGGAAATCAGAGCTGTGCTTCTAGCTCTCGTAGCCTTTCACCACCTGTTGGCGGGCAAGCACATTCGAGTCCAGTCAGACAACTCGACAGCAGTTGCCTACATCAATCACCAGGGCGGGACTCGCAGCCGTCTGGCAATGTTGGAGGTTCAACGCATCCTTCAGTGGACGGAGGACTCCAAGTCCACCATATCCGCAGTCCACATCCCAGGCGTAGAAAACTGGGAGGCAGATTATCTCAGCCGTCAAACCGTGGACAGCGGCGAGTGGGCTCTGCATCCGGCAGTGTTCCGGTCGATCTGCTGCAAGTGGGGCACTCCGGAAGTGGATCTAATGGCATCCCGGCACAACAACAAGGTCCCGGTTTACGTGGCTCGCTCCCACGATCCTCAGGCCTTTGCAGCGGACGCGCTGGTTCAGGATTGGTCCCAGTTCCGTCTGTCTTACGTGTTTTCCCCTCTAGCTCTCTTGCCCAGAGTCCTGCGCAAGATCAGAATGGAGGGCCGTCGGGTCATACTCATTGCTCCAGACTGGCCCAGGCGAGCTTGGTACCCAGACCTGCCCCGTCTGTCCGTAGAGGTGCCGTGGCATCTCCCGGACCGCCCAGACCTTCTCACAAGGTCCGTTTTTCCGCCAGAATTCTGCAGCTCTCAGATTGACGGCGTGGCTCTTGAGTCCTGGATCCTGACAGCTTCCGGCATTCCTCCCGAAGTCATCTCCACTATGACTCAGGCTCGGAAGTCTTCCCCGGCTAAGATTTACCACAGGACCTGGAGAATTTTCCTGTCCTGGTGTCGTTCTTCCGGGCATGCCCCTTGGCCTTTTTCCTTGCCGACCATCCTGTCCTTTCTACAGTCCGGTCTGCAGCTAGGACTATACCTCAATTCCCTTAAGGGACAGGTCTCGGCTCTGTCAGTGTTGTTCCAGCGGCGTATCGCCCGACTGGCCCGGGTGCGCACCTTCATGCAGGGCGCATCTCACATCATTCCACCTTACCGGCGGCCTTTGGATCCCTGGGACCTTAATCTGGTCCTCACGGTCTTACAGAAACCCCCCTTTGAGCCTCTTAGGGAGGTTTCTTTGTTTCGACTTTCACAGAAAGTCGTCTTTCTGGTGGCCATAACTTCTCTCAGGAGAGTCTCTGATTTGGCTGCGCTCTCTTCGGAGTCACCTTTTTTGGTTTTTCATCAAGACAAGGTGGTTCTCCGTCCGACTCCGGACTTTCTCCCTAAGGTGGTGTCTCCTTTCCACCTTAACCAGGACATTTCATTGCCTTCCTTTTGTCCGGCTCCTGTGCATCGCTTTGAGAAAGCGTTGCATACTTTAGATCTGGTGCGGGCGCTCCGGATCTATGTGTCACGCACCGCTGTTCTTAGGCGGTGCACCTCTCTTTTTGTGCTGACCACAGGTCAGCGCAAGGGTCTCTCGGCTTCTAAACTGACCCTAGCTCGTTGGATTAGGTTGGCCATATCCGATGCCTACCAGTGTACTCAGGTGCCTCCCCCGCCGGGGATCGAGGCGCACTCGACCAGAGCTGTCGGTGCCTCTTGGGCTTTCAGGCACCAGGCTACGGCTCAGCAGGTCTGTCAGGCTGCCACTTGGTCTAGTCTGCACACCTTTTCGAAGCACTACCAAGTGCATGCTCATGCTTCGGCAGATGCGAGCTTGGGCAGACGCATCCTTCAGGCGGCTGTCGCCCATTTGTGAAGTTAGGTTTTGCCTACTTCTCAGTTTCTGTTTATTTCCCACCCATGGACTACTTTGAGACGTCCCATGGTCTGGGTCCCCCATAAGGAACGATGAAGAAAAAGAGAATTTTGTTTACTTACCGTAAATTCCTTTTCTTATAGTTCCGACATGGGAGACCCAGCACCCTCCCTGTTGCCTGTTGGCAGTTTTCTTGTTCCGTGTGTTTTTCACCGGCTGTTGTTGTAGACAGAGGTTCCGGTTGTTCCGGGTTTTGCTCTATCTCTACTTGTGGGTGGATATCCTCCTTCAGCTTTTGCACTAAACTGGCTAGATTTGGTTATCCAGGGGGTGTATATGCTCGGAGGTAGGAGCTACACTTTTTAGTGTAGTACTTTGTGTGTCCTCCGGAGGCAGAAGCTATACACCCATGGTCTGGGTCTCCCATGTCGGAACTATAAGAAAAAGAATTTACGGTAAGTAAACAAAATTCTCTTTTTTTTGTAGTCTACACAAATTTTTAAAAAATACAGCGTGCTTGGATATAATGCACCACATAGTATTGGTTTATTAGTTTTACAAGTGAAAAATAGTGTTGCAATCTACTGTACACATGAAAAACTGAAGTATGTTAACCTTTCTGACAATCATTTCATGTTCTGTGATGCACACATATGATCATAATCAGGCGCTCATACAGCCTACAAATATAAATGGTATAATGCCTGTGTCACAAGGCAGAGGGACAGAGAGGGGACACCTTGGTTGACCCTCAGATTGGGGACCGTGTACTATCTCTTAGCTCAGAGGTACGCTTTATGATGGCGAGGTCTGAGTCGCCAGTGTGACCCTAACTCCTGTCCAAGCCCTGGTATAACTCCCCTCCACCTCCTCCAACCAATGGGGTGAGCCGGGACCATAGTGACAAACCCCACAACAAAACACAGACAGGGGAGAAACCAAAACTCATACACACGGCAAGCAAACCCAAAGGAGTGACAATACATGCACAGGGGAAAATAACATAAAAGGAAGAACGTAAACTGACAACTGGGAAACTTCCACACCACAGAATAAACACAGCACAGATCACCACAATAAGACCGGAATCGCTGCACAAGCTGGAGCTATTATTAGTGCAGACTGAAAGAAACCGGTACCTTAAATAGGAAGTAGACAGCTGGATGTGGCAATTAACAACCTGAGCTCCTAGTTCCTGCACATAAGTCTAAGGAATTAACTCCTGCAGAGCTGAAGACCAGTGAGCCTGAATCGGCCAGTGCCCGGCTCTGGCTGAACAACTTTGACACATCAAGTTGCTTGTCAGACTCTGTTGTGTGAACAGAGTCCGATGCCGCCTTGCCACCAAATGCATGCAGAGCCGAACATCGCATGACACTTTGTTTTTTAGCTGCAATTCCAGACATGGCAGAGAGCCGTGGTGCAATATTTCTCAATTTCCCCCAAGTGTTATAATTTTTCAACTAGTTGCCCAAAATTTTGCTTTATGGCATGCATGCAGATGGTCAAGAAAATCATTGTTTAAGCATTCTTATATTTATTCAAAGTTTTGTTCTTTTTTTGTAGTCCATACAATTTGATAAAGATCAGCTAATCTCGCTAACGCATGACAATACTGCGCTAAAGGAACAAGTGGAACTGTTACAAAACGAGGCTAAGAAGTAAGTGCTTTGTAGCATAATTTTCAAATGTAACATTGTTTTTTTAGGAATGTACTCCTTGTTTAAATTAAAGCATACCATTCTCCTGCACATGATAAAAACTATTGGAAAACAAGGTTGAAGTTTGCACCAATAATTTGTGGTTTCACTAAATATTACTAAATAAAACTTATTTGAAAGAATATTGGATTATTTCACTAAAAAGAAAGCTCTGGTGTAGGTAATAGGTTTAAAGAGAATTTTGGAGTGTGGCATACACAAATATTTGGACAGTGAATGAATCTTTGTGTAATTTATAATAAAACAACTGAGATGCAATTGAAGTGTAAATTTTCAAGTTTAATTAAAGGGGTTGAACAAAAATATCCTGTGAAACACTTAAGAATTACAAACATTTTTCTACAAAGCCTCCTCATTTCAGGGACTCAAGTAAAATGTTCATTTTTACTTCTTTGTAGAGAATTCTTTGCAGGCAATGAGGGCCTGAATTTTGGACGTCACCAAATGCTGGGTTTCCTCCTTTTATGATTATTTGCCAGGCATTTACTGCAGCTGAATTTTAGTTGTTGCTTGTTTGAGTCTTTCTGCTTTACGTTTTTATTTAAGCATGTGACATACATGTTCAAAGGAGTTGAGATCTGGTGATTGACTTGGCCATTGCAGAAAATTCCACTCCTTTGCCTTAAAATAACTTCTGGTTCGCTTTCACAGTATGTTTTTGGTCATTGTCAATCTGTTATGTGAAGTACCATCTAATCAATCTTCATTTGGTTGATTCTGGCTGCTTTTGTCTTTAGTCACATCATCAGTAAACACTAGTGACCCATGACCATTGGAAACCATACATGTCCATGCCCATCACACTGCATGCACCATGATTTACAATGGGGGTGGTGTGCTTTGAATCATGAGCTGTTCCAAGCCTTCTCCATACTTTCCTTTTCCCATCATTCTGGTACAGAATGATCTTAATTTCATCTGTCCAAACAATGCTATTCCAGAACTGGGCTTGTTTTAGATGGGGTTTTTTTTGGCAAAGTTTAATCTTTCCTTTCTATTTTTAAGGCTGATTAATGGTTTGTACCTTGTGGAGAACCCTCTGTATTTGGTCTCATGAAGTCTTATTTTTATGGTAGATTTAGATACTGAAACACCTACGTTCTGGAGAGTGTTTTTCACTTGGGGTAATGTTGTGAAGGTTTTTTTGTTTGTCGCTCCATTGGGAGACCCAGACGATTGGGGTGTATAGCTTCTGCCTCCGGAGGCCACACAAAGTATTACACTTTAAAAAGTGTAAACCCCTCCCCTCTGCCTATACACCCCCCCGTGCATCACGGGCTCCTCAGTTTTTATGCTTTGTGTTGAAGGAGGCAGACACATGCACGCAAGCTCCACAATTTAGTCAGCAGCAGCTGCTGACTATATCGGATGGAAGAAAAGAGGGCCCATAACAGGGCCCCCGGCATGCTCCCTTCTCACCCCACTCTGGTCGGCGGTGCTGTTAAGGTTGAGGTACCCATTGCGGGTACAAAGGCTGGAGCTACATGCTGTTTTCCTTCCCCATCCCTTAGGGGCTCTGGGTGAAGTGGGATCCTAACCGGTCACCATGCACTGGGACCGGGCTCCCTCCGCAGCCCCTGGGGGAATCTGCTGGACAGGAGCCGGGTATCATCAGGGACAGGGCCCTGCTACTCTGAGGTACTCTGTGTCCCCTTGGGGACGGCGCATAGAGCGCCTGTGTAATGGACGCTACAGCAGCTGCTGGGTGTGTTTGTGCGCCGGGACTACCGCGCTGACCGCGCTTGTTTGCCGGCCGCGCTTATAACTTTAGTCCCCGGCTTTTGCGGCCTAGTACCGCATACTCCCGCCCCCGGGCCTGCCAGTCAGGGGTAAGGGCGGGACGCTGCACTGGACGTCAGCGCTGAGGGCTGGAGCATACTTAGTATCCTCCTCCCCCCTCACTGAGCACCGTGGGGCACCAGATTCCCGCACTTTCTGAGGCACGCCCACGGCTCCCTCCTCCTCTCAGAACGCTGGCAGCCATTCCTATCAGCACTTCTGACGCTGGAGAACTTCAGAGGGGAGACAACACCGAGCTCCACAGCTCTGGGAGGCCCAGGCAGGGAATCTGGTGGTCACACAACCGCTGAGGGCGGTCGGTAAGCCGCACCTGTTACTAGGTGCTGGCCCCCCTGGGGGCCGAAGTGTATATTTATATGCTTATATTGTATACATTTACTCTGTACGGCCGCACTATTTGCTTTTGGCTATATACCCTCACTGATTGCTCTAAGAGGAGACAACAGCATGTCGTCCGCAAAAAGCAAGGGTGCCAAGGCACAGGCCTATTTTGCAACCTGTACCTCATGTGCGGCTATGCTACCTGCAGGTTCCACCTACCCTCATTGTGTGCAATGCTCGGCCCCTGTGACACTCACTCAGCCGGAGCCTCAGCCACCGGTGGGACCCTCGGCCCAGGTGGAACCACCTGTTGCCACTGTCCAGGTGACAGGGACAGAGTTTGCAGCATTCGCTGACAAACTTTCTGAGTCTATGGATAGATGGTCTGCTAAGATACTAGAAGCTTTGCAGTCCAGACCGGTAACACAGGCCCCGGGCACTGTTGAATCATTGCTCTCAGACCCCCCTCGGTCGGCGCAGCAAAGTGCTCCTGGGGCGACTCATAGGTCCCACGGTGAGGACTCCGACACGGACCGCAGTCCCAGACCGGCTAAGCGGGCTCGCTGGGAACTTCCCTCGACTTCATCACACTGCTCAGGGTCTCAGCATGAGGACTCTCTGGAGGATGAAGCGGAGGTGGCAGATCAGGGCTCTGATCCTGACGCCGCTCTCAACCTTGATACACCTGAAGGGGACGCCATAGTAAACGACCTTATAGCGTCCATCAATCAGGTGTTAGAACTTTCTCCTCCAGCTCCTCCGATTGAGGAGTCAGCTTCTCAGCAGGAGAAATTCCAATTTAGGTTTCCCAAACGTACACGGAGTGCGTTTCTTGATCACTCCAACTTCAGAGATACAGTCCAGAAACACCGAGCTTTTCCGGATAAGCGCTTTACTAAGCGCCTTAATGACACACGTTATCCCTTCCCCCCCTGACGTAGTCAAGGGTTGGGCTCAGTGTCCCAAGGTGGATCCTCCAGTTTCTAGACTGGCGGCTAGATCCATAGTTGCGGTGGCAGATGGCTCATCACTCAAGGATGCCACTGACAGGCAGAGCTCCTGATGAAATCCATCTATGAAGCTATAGGCGCGTCCTTTGCTCCGGCTTTCGCAGCCGTATGGGCACTCCAAGCTATCTCAGCTTGTCAGTCTGAGATTAATGCAGTCACACGTGCCTCTACTCCGCAGGTTGTGTCCTTAACCTCTCAGGCGTCGGCGTTTGCGTCCTACGCCATGAATGCTGTCCTGGACTCGGCGAGCCGTACGGCGGTAGCATCCGCCAATTCAGTGGCAGTCCGCAGGGCCATGTGGCTATGTGAATGGAAGGCAGACTCTGCTTCCAAAAAGTTCTTAACCGGTTTGCCATTTTCTGGCGACCGCCTGTTTGGCGAGCAATTGGATGAAATCATTAAACAATCCAAGGGAAAGGACTCGTCCTTACCCCAGTCCAAACCAAACAGACCTCAACAACGGAAGGTACAATCGAGGTTTCGGTCCTTTCGGCCCTCAGCCAGGTCTCAATTCTCCTCGTCCAACAGGCCACAGAAGGGTCAGAGGAACTCTGATTCATGGCGGTCTAAGTCACGTCCTAAAAAGACCGCCGGAGGAACCGCTACCAAGGCGGCCTCCTCATGACTTTCGGCCTCCCCAAACCGCATCCTCGGTCGGTGGCAGGCTCTCCCGCTTTTGCGACGCCTGGTTGCCACATATCCAAGACCGATGGGTGAGAGACATTCTGTCTCACGGTTACAGGATAGAGTTCAGCTCTCGTCCTCCGACTCGTTTCTTCAGAACATCTCCGCCCCCCGAGCGAGCTGATGCTCTTCTTCAGGCGGTGAGCACTCTGAAGGCAGAAGGAGTGGTGATCCCTGTCCCCCTTCAGCAATGGGGCCAAGGTTTTTACTCCAACTTGTTTGTGGTGCCAAAAAAGGACTGATCTTTCCGTCCCGTTCTGGACCTCAAACTGCTCAACAGACACGTGAAAACCAGGCGGTTCCGGATGGAATCTCTCCGCTCCGTCATCGCCTCGATGTCCCAAGGAGACTTCCTAGCATCAATCGACATCAGGGATGCTTATCTCCACGTGCCGATTGCACCAGAGCATCAGCGCTTCCTGCGTTTCGCCATCGGGGACGAACACTTTCAGTTCGTGGCACTGCCTTTCGGCCTGGCGACAGCCCCACGGGTCTTCACCAAGGTCATGGCAACAGTGGTAGCAGTCCTACACTCTCAGGGACACTCGGTGATCCCTTACTTAGACGATCTTCTTGTCAAGGCCCCCTCTCGGGTGGCATGCCAACACAGCCTGAACATTGCTCTGGAGACTCTCCAGAGATTCGGGTGGATCATCAATTTCCCAAAGTCAAAATTGACACCGACCCAATCGCTGACATATCTTGGGATGGAGTTTCATACTCTCTCAGCGATAGTGAAACTTCCGCTGGACAAACAGCGTTCACTACGGACAGGGGTGCAATCTCTCCTTCGAGCCCAGTCGCACCCCTTGAGGCGCCTCATGCACTTCCTAGGGAAGATGGTGGCAGCAATGGAGGCAGTTCCATTTGCGCAGTTTCATCTGCGTCCACTTCAATGGGACATTCTCCGCAAATGGGACAGGAAGTCGACGTCCCTCGACAGGAACGTCTCCCTTTCTCGGGCAGCCAAGGCCTCCCTTCAGTGGTGGCTTCTCCCTACTTCTTTGTCGAAGGGGAAATCATTCCTGTCCCCATCCTGGGCTGTGGTCACGACGGACGCGAGTCTGTCAGGGTGGGGAGCGGTCTTCCTCCACCACAGGGCTCAGGGTACCTGGACTCAGCCAGAGTCCTCCCTTCAGATCAATGTTCTGGAGATAAGGGCAGTGTATCTAGCCCTAAAAGCGTTCCAGCCGTGGCTGGAAGGCAGGCAGATCCGAATTCAGTCGGACAACGCCACGGCGGTGGCATACATCAACCACCAAGGCGGCACACGCAGTCGGCAAGCCTTCCAGGAAGTTTGGCGGATTCTGCTGTGGGTGGAAGCCACAGCCTCCACCATCTCCGCAGTTCACATCCCGGGCGTAGAAAACTGGGAAGCAGACTTTCTCAGTCGCCAGGGCATGGACGCAGGGGAATGGTCTCTTCACCCGGACGTGTTTCAAGAGATCTGTTGCCGCTGGGGGAAGCCGGACGTCGACCTAATGGCGTCCCGGCACAACAACAAGGTCCCGGCATTCATGGCACGGTCTCAAGATCACAGAGCTCTGGCGGCAGACGCCTTAGTTCAGGATTGGTCGCAGTTTCGACTGCCTTATGTGTTTCCTCCTCTGGCACTGCTGCCCAGAGTGTTACGCAAGATCAGGTCTGACTGCCGCCGCGCCATCCTCGTCGCCCCAGACTGGCCGAGGAGGTCGTGGTACCCGGATCTGTGGCATCTCACGGTGGGTCAACCATGGGCACTACCAGACCGACCAGACTTGCTGTCTCAAGGGCCATTTTTCCATCTGAATTCTGCGGCCCTCAACCTGACTGTGTGGCCATTGAGTCCTGGATCCTAGCGTCTTCAGGGTTATCTCAAGAGGTCATTGCCACTATGAGACAGGCCAGGAAACCAACGTCCGCCAAGATCTACCACAGGACGTGGAGGATCTTCTTATCCTGGTGCTCTGATCAGGGTTTTACTCCCTGGCCATTTGCCTTGCCCACTTTTCTATCCTTCCTTCAATCCGGAATGGAAAAGGGTTTGTCTCTCGGCTCTCTTAAGGGACAAATCTCGGCGCTCTCTGTGTTTTTTCAAAAGCGTCTAGCCAGGCTTCCACAGGTACGCACGTTCCTGCAGGGGGTTTGCCACATAGTCCCTCCTTACAAGCGTCCGCTAGAACCCTGGGATCTGAACAGGGTGCTAACGGCCCTTCAGAAACCACCTTTCGAGCCAATGAGGGATATTTCTCTTTCACGCCTTTCGCAGAAGGTGGTCTTCCTAGTGGCAGTCACATCACTTCGGAGAGTGTCTGAGCTAGCTGCACTGTCATGCAAAGCCCCCTTCCTGGTGTTTCACCAGGACAAGGTGGTTCTGCGTCCGGTTCCGGAATTTCTCCCTAAGGTGGTATCCCCTTTTCATCTCAATCAGGATATCTCCTTACCTTCTTTTTGCCCTCATCCAGTTCACCAATGTGAAAAGGATTTGCACTTGTTAGATCTTGTGAGAGCACTCAGACTCTACATTTCTCGTACGGCGCCTCTGCGCCGCTCGGACGCGCTCTTTGTCCTTGTCGCTGGCCAGCGTAAAGGGTCGCAGGCTTCCAAGTCAACCTTGGCTCGGTGGATCAAGGAACCAATTCTTGAAGCCTACCGTTCTTCTGGGCTTCCGGTTCCTTCAGGGCTGAAAGCCCATTCTATAAGAGCCGTGGGTGCGTCCTGGGCATTGCGGCACCAGGCTACGGCTCAGCAGGTGTGTCAGGCGGCTACCTGGTCGAGTCTGCACACTTTCACGAAACACTATCAGGTGCATACCTACGCTTCGGCAGATGCCAGCCTAGGTAGGCGAGTCCTTCAGGCGGCGGGTGCCCACCTGTAGGAAGGGGCCGTTTTACGGCTCTTTTACCGAGGTATTCTTTTACCCACCCAGGGACTGCTTTTGGACGTCCCAATTGTCTGGGTCTCCCAATGGAGCGACAAAGAAGAAGGGAATTTTGTTTACTTACCGTAAATTCCTTTTCTTCTAGCTCCAATTGGGAGACCCAGCACCCGCCCCTGTTCCCTTTGGGCTGTTGTTCTTTTGTGTACACATGTTGTTCATGTTGAATTGTTCTTGGTTCATGGTTTTCAGTTCTCCGAACATCCTTCGGATTGAATTTACCTTAGACCAATTTATAAGTTTCCTCCTTCCTGCTTTTGCACCAAAACTGAGGAGCCCGTGATGCACGGGGGGTGTATAGGCAGAGGGGAGGGGTTTACACTTTTAAGTGTAATACTTTGTGTGGCCTCCGGAGGCAGAAGCTATACACCCCAATTGTCTGGGTCTCCCAATTGGAGCTAGAAGAAAAGGAATTTACGGTAAGTAAACAAAATTCCCTTCTTTTCAGCAAGGATTGGATTTTGCAATCATCCACCACTATTGTCTTCATTTTCAGTTCCACAGGTCACCAGTGCGCTTTTTTTTTGGCAGAGTATACCACACTGGTGATTTGGCCACCCCTAAGATTTCTGCTATTTCTCCGATGGATTTCCTCTTTTTTTTGCAACTGCCACATCTGGAATCAGCTCCAGCCCTTTTACTTGCTTAATTGATGATATATTAACAAGGGAATGGCCAATGCAGCCCATTATTTTTTTTTCTAAAATTGTTCAATTTCTTTTGGTTTTTTGAAAAAAAGGAAAGAGCTGTGATTCCTAAACCTTTATTCCAATTAGAATGAGGAGTCTGGACTTTTAAGTCCATATTGATTATGTATTTGGACCTTGAATATGTTTTGATTTACAGCTAAAATGTTATAAATTGTCACTGTCCAAATATTTCTGGACCTAACTGTATGTTTTAACATCGTTACATTGTCAAACTGAAGAATCCTGAACTAGTTCTTCTGTACTTCACTTTTAGAGCAATAACAGAACAGAAGCAGAGAATGAAGAGATTGGGCTCGGACCTGACAAGTGCCCAGAAGGAAATGAAAGTCAAACACAAAGCATATGAAAATGCAGTTGGGATCCTGAGCCGACGTCTTCAGGAAGCACTGACTGCAAAAGAAATCATGGAATCGGAGCTCAGTAAGCTGAAAGCACAAGTATCAGAAGGAGGCGACAGTCATGCTTTTCAGGTATCTTGAGAGAAATTCATGCAAAAAAAGTCTGATCGAGTTAGGCCTAATTATAGATATAAGTGAAAATATATTTCACCATTTTTTATTTTTTTTTATTTTTTGAGAAACCTTATATTATCTTTTATTCAGGAAAAACTGAATGGATTGAAAAGTGAATTACAGGCTGTAAGCCATAGTAAGGCCATGCTAGAGCGGGAGCTGCAAGAGGTCATATCACTCACAAGCCAGGAACTTGAAGAATATAGAGAAAAGGTTCTTGAACTAGAAGATGAGGTGAGCTAAATGGAATAATTCTACAGTTAGGAAATATTCAAGTGAGTGCTTCTTTTTCATTAAATGTGTGTATAAATGTAGCTGTTCTGCTTTTCTGAATGACATCACCGCTCTGCAAACTCTCCTGGTCACACTGCGCTTTGCGTGACTTGGTAGTGGCTTTTACAATGTATGGATGTATGTATGGCTCCAATGTCTATGGAGCATAAGAAATAAGCACCTTAGTCTTGCGTTGTAAAAGAGACTTCTAGGTCACCCACACACAGTTACTCGTAAGTGTGAATTGAGGTGACATCACTAAGGAGAGCAGAACGGTGCTATATTTATGAGAAAGCGGCGTTAGGTTAGTACATTACCTACCACACAGACGCTGCACACCATCTGTTAATATCCAACACCTGTTGTCAATTTATACATGTATTTCTGGGAGAAGGTTCAACGCAATGCAGAATTTTAAGTAAAGGTTTTCCCAAACTGGTATTTCTTTGTCGCTCTATTGGGAGACCCAGACAATTGGGGTGTATAGGCTATGCCTCCGGAGGCCGCACAAAGTATTACACTTAAAAGTGTAAAGCCCCTCCCCTTCTGCCTATACACCCCCCGTGCTCCCACGGGCTCCTCAGTTTTTTTGCTTTGTGCGAAGGAGGCAGACCTGCACACATAGCTCCACAGATTGGTCAGCAGCAGCTGCTGACCATGTCGGATGGAAGAAAAGTGGGCCCATATAGGGCCCCCAGCATGCTCCCTTCTCACCCCACTCTTGTCGGCGGTGTTGTTAAGGTTGAGGTATCCATTGCGGGTACGGAGGCTGGAGCCCACATGCTGTTTTCCTTCCCCATCCCCCTCAGGGCTCTGGGCGAAGTGGGATCCTATCGGTCTCCAGGCACTGAGACCGTGCTTCATCCACAACTCCTGTGGAGCCTGCTGGATAGGAGCCGGGTACCGTTCAGGGACATGGCCCTGCTACTTGAAGGTACTCTGTATCCCTGTGGGGACCGCGCACGGCAGCACCTCAGCTTTGCTGGGTGTGCTAGTGCACCGGGGACCGCGGCGCTGACCGGGTTAAACTGTGCCATTACACACTCAGCGTCGCTGAGTGTGTTTATATGTAGGGGCTACCGCGCTAACCGCCGCTGCCATGGGAAACTGCGGCGCGGCTGGGACTTGTAGTTCGCCGGGGACTTCGGCGCCGGCCGCGCTTTTACGGCGGCCAAGCTTATACTCGAGTCCCCGGCTTTCTTGCGGCCTAGTTTTCCCTTTCTCCCGCCCTCAGCCCTGACAGGCAGGGGAAGGGCGGGACGCTGCACGGAACGAGCAGCACTGAGGGCTGGAGTATGATTTGCATACTCTACCCCCCTCACTGTGCACAGTGTGAGCACCAGTTCCCGCACTTTCTCGGCCACGGCCACGGCTCCCTCCTCTCGTCAGGACGCCGCAGCCATTCCTGTCAGCTCCTCCGACGCTGCAGAGAGGGACAAACCCTGGGAGACCCAGACACGGTCTCTGGTGGCCTCACAACCGCTTTAGGCGGGTGGTAAGCAGCACATGTTGGTGCTAGCCCCATGGTGCTGTAGTGTATTGATACATTATTTGTTTATAGTATATTCTTTACACTGTATGAGCACAGTTCATTCTGGCTATATACCCTATTGTGTTGCTCAGGGAAAACAATAGCATGGCGCCCACAAAAGGCAGGGGTGCCAAAAGACAGGCTTATTATGCTGCCTGCGCCGCTTGTACGACCCAGCTGCCGGCAGGTTCCACTGACCCTCATTGTGTGCAATGTTCGGCCCCTGTGGCACTTCTTCAGCCAGAGCCTCTGCTAAGAGGGGACCAGGGGGAGCCACCTGTTGACGCTGTTCAGGTGACGGGGACGGAATTTGCAAAACTCTCTGAGACTATGGCTAAGATACTAGAAGCCTTGCAGTCCAGGCCGGTATCTCAGCACAGGGACGCTGTTGAATCTTTGTTCCCTGGCCCCCCTCAGTTGGACCAACAATGTCCTCCCGGGGTATCTCATACATCCCAGGCTGAGGGTTATGACTTAGACCCCAGTCCCAGACCGACTAAGCGGGCTCGCTTAGAATTTCCCTCGACATCATATTGTTCAGGGTCTCAGCGGGGGGAATCTCTGGTTGATGATGCGGAGACAGCTGATCAGGATTCTGATCCTGAGGGCGCTCTCAATCTTAATACTCCAGATGGGGACGCCATAGTGAACGATCTTATTGCGTCCATCAATCAAATGCTGGATATTTCTCCCTCAGCTCCTCCGGTGGAGGAGTCAGCTTCTCAGCAGGAGAAATTCCGTTTCAGGTTCCCCAAGCGTACACAGAGTATGTTTCTAGACCACTCTGATTTCAGAGAGGCAGTCCAGAATCACCATGCTTGTCCAGATAAGCGTTTTTCGAAGCGCCTTAAGGATACACGTTATCCTTTTCCCCCTGACGTGGTTAAAGGTTGGACTCAGTGTCCCAAAGTGGATCCTCCAATCTCCAGACTGGCGGCTAGATCCATACTTGCAGTGGAAGATGGGGCCTCGCTCAAAGATGCCACTGACAGGCAGATGGAGCTCTGGTTGAAATCCATCTATGAAGCTATCGGAGCTTCTTTTGCCCCAGCATTCGCAGCCGTATGGGCGCTACCAGCTATCTCAGCAGGTCAAGCGCAAATTGAAGCAGCCACGTGCACGTCCGCGCCACAAGTGGCATCCATTACCACCCAGACCTCGGCATTTCCGTCTTACGCTATTAATGCTGTCCTGGACTCTGCGAGCCGTACGGCGGTTGCGGCCGCCAATTTGGTGGTACTCCGCAGGGCCTTGTGGCTACGGGAATGGAAGGCAGATTCTGCTTCCAAAAAGCGCTTAACCAGTTTGCCAATTTCTGGCGACAGGCTGTTTGGCGAGCGTTTGGATGAAATCAAACAATCCAAGGGAAAGGATACATCCTTACCCCAGCCCAAACAGAACATACCCCAACAGAGGAGAGGGCAGTCGAGGTTTCGGTCCTTTCGGGGCGCGGGCAGGTCCCAATTCTCCTCGTCCAAAAGGTCTCAGACAGAACAAAGGAACTCTGATGCATGGCGGTCTAAGTCACGTCCTAAAAAGACCACCGGAGGCGCCGCTAACAAGGCGGCTTCCTCATGACTTTCGACCTCCTCTAGCAGCATCCTCGGTCGGTGGCAGGCTCTCCCGCTTTTGCGACACCTGGCTGCCACAAATAAATGACCGCTGGGTGAGAGACATTCTGTCTCACGGTTACAAGATAGAGTTCACCTCTCGTCCCCCGACTCGATTCTTCAGGTCATCCCCGCCTCCCGAGCGAGCCGAGGCTCTTCTGCAGGCGCTGCGCACTCTGAAGGCAGAAGGAGTGGTGATCCCTGTTCCTCTCCAGCAACAGGGTCACGGTTTTTACTCCAACTTGTTTGTGGTCCCAAAGAAGGACGGGTCTTTCCGCCCGGTCCTGGACCTGAAACTGCTCAACAAACACGTAAAAACCAGACTGTTCAGGATGGAATCCCTCCGCTCCGTCATCGCCTCAATGTCCCAAGGAGATTTCCTTGCATCGATCGATATCAAAGATGCTTATCTCCACGTACCGATTGCTCTAGAGCACCAGCGCTTCTTGCGCTTCGCCATAGGAAACGAACACCTGCAATTCGTGGCACTGCCGTTCGGCCTGGCAACAGCCCCACGGGTTTTTACCAAGGTTATGGCTACTGTAGTAGCGCTCCTACACTCGCAGGGTCACTCGGTGATCCCGTACTTGGACGATCTGCTGATCAAGGCACCCTCTCAAGAGGCATGCCAACGCAGCCTCGACGCTACCCTGGAGACTCTCCAGAGTTTCGGGTGGATCATCAATTTTCCAAAGTCAAATCTGACACCGGCCCAATCGCTGACATACCTTGGCATGGAGTTTCATACCCTCTCAGCGATAGTGAAGCTTCCGCTGATCAAGCAGCGGTCACTACAAACAGGGGTACAATCTCTCCTTCAAGGCCAGTCACACCCCTTGAGGCGCCTCATGCACTTCCTGGGGAAGATGGTGGCAGCAATGGAGGCAGTCCCTTTCGCGCAGTTTCACCTGCGTCCCCTTCAATGGGACATCCTACGCAAATGGGACAGGAAACCGAAGTCCCTCGACAGGACCGTCTCCCTCTCTCAGGCGACCAAAGCTTCCCTTCGGTGGTGGCTTCTTCCCACGTCATTATCGAAGGGGAAATCCTTCCTACCCCCATCCTGGGAAGTAGTCACGACGGACGCGAGTCTGTCAGGGTGGGGAGCGGTTTTTCTCCACCACAGGGCTCAGGGTACGTGGACCCAGCAAGAGTCCTCGCTTCAGATCAATGTTCTGGAAATACGGGCAGTATATCTTGCCCTGAAAGCGTTCCAGCAGTGGCTGGAGGGCAAGCAGATCCGAATTCAGTCGGACAATTCCACAGCGGTGGCATACATCAACCACCAAGGCGGCACACGCAGCCGACAAGCCTTCCAGGAAGTCCGGCGGATTTTGATGTGGGTGGAAGCCACGGCCTCCACCATATCCGCAGTTCACATCCCAGGCGTGGAAAACTGGGAAGCAGATTATCTCAGTCGCCAGGGCATGGACGCAGGGGAATGGTCCCTTCACCCGGACGTGTTTCAGGAGATCTGTTGCCGCTGGGGGGTGCCGGACGTCGACCTCATGGCGTCCCAGCACAACAACAAGGTACCGACGTTCATGGCACGGTCTCAAGATCCCAGAGCTCTGGCGGCAGACGCCTTAGTTCAGGATTGGTCGCAGTTTCAGCTCCCTTATGTGTTTCCTCCGCTGGCACTGTTGCCCAGAGTGTTACGCAAGATCAGGGCCGACTGCCGCCGCGTCATCCTCGTCGCTCCAGACTGGCCGAGGCGGTCGTGGTACCCGGATCTGTGGCATCTCACGGTCGGCCAACCGTGGGCACTACCAGACCGACCAGACTTGCTATCTCAAGGGCCGTTTTTCCATCTGAATTCTGCGGCCCTCAACCTGACTGTGTGGCCATTGAGTCCTGGATCCTAGCGTCTTCAGGGTTATCTCAAGACGTCATTGCCACTATGAGACAGGCTAGGAAACCAACGTCCGCCAAGATCTATCACAGGACGTGGAAAATTTTTCTGTCATGGTGCTCTGCTCAGGGTTTTTCTCCCTGGCCATTTGCATTACCTACTTTTCTGTCCTTCCTTCAATCTGGACTGGAAAAGGGTTTGTCGCTCGGCTCCCTTAAGGGACAAGTCTCAGCGCTCTCTGTGTTTTTCCAGAAGCGCCTAGCCAGACTTCCACAGGTACACACGTTCCTGCAGGGGGTTTGTCACATAGTTCCACCTTACAAACGGCCGTTAGAACCCTGGGATCTAAATAGGGTGCTGATGGTTCTTCAAAAACCACCATTCGAGCCAATGAGAGATATTTCCCTCTCACGACTTTCGCAGAAAGTGGTTTTTCTAGTAGCAGTCACTTCGCTTCGGAGAGTGTCTGAGCTAGCAGCGTTGTCGTGCAAAGCCCCTTTCCTGGTGTTTCACCAGGACAAGGTGGTTCTACGTCCGGTTCCGGAATTTCTCCCTAAGGTGGTATCCACCTTTCATCTCAATCAGGATATTTCCTTACCTTCTTTTTATCCTCATCCAGTTCACCAATGTGAAAAGGATTTGCACTTGTTAGATTTGGTGAGAGCACTCAGACTCTACATTTCTCGTACGGCGCCCCTGCGCCGCTCGGATGCACTCTTTGTCCTTGTCGCTGGCCAGCGTAAAGGGTCACAGGCTTCCAAATCAACCCTGGCTCGGTGGATCAAGGAGCCAATTATCGAAGCTTACCGTTCGGCTGGGCTTCCGGTTCCCTCAGGGCTGAAGGCCCATTCTACCAGAGCCGTGGGCGCGTCCTGGGCTTTGAGGCACCAGGCTACGGCTCAGCAGGTGTGTCAGGCGGCTACCTGGTCGAGCCTGCACACTTTCACGAAGCACTATCAAGTGCATACCTATGCTTCGGCGGATGCCAGCCTAGGTAGACGAGTCCTTCAGGCGGCGGTTGCCCACCTGTAGGAAAGGGCCGTTTTACGGCTCTCTTACGAGGTATTATTTTTACCCACCCAGGGACTGCTTTTGGACGTCCCAATTGTCTGGGTCTCCCAATAGAGCGACAAAGAAGAAGGGAATTTTGTTTACTTACCGTAAATTCCTTTTCTTCTAGCTCTAATTGGGAGACCCAGCACCCGCCCCTGTTTTTTTGTGTACACATGTTGTTCATGTTGAATGGTTTCAGTTCTCCGATATTCCTTCGGATTGAAGTTACTTTAAACCAGTTTATAATTCTTTTTCCTCCTTCTTGCTTTTGCACCAAAACTGAGGAGCCCGTGGGAGCACGGGGGGTGTATAGGCAGAAGGGGAGGGGCTTAACACTTTTAAGTGTAATACTTTGTGCGGCCTCCGGAGGCATAGCCTATACACCCCAATTGTCTGGGTCTCCCAATTAGAGCTAGAAGAAAAGGAATTTACGGTAAGTAAACAAAATTCCCTTCTTTCTAGGGAATAATAATAATAATTTCTTTGTCGCTCCATTGGGAGACCCAGACAATTGGGTGTATAGCTTCTGCCTCTGGAGGCCACACAAAGTATTACACTTTTAAAAAAGTGTAACCCCTCACCTCTGCCTATACACCCTCCCGTGGACCACGGGCTCCTCAGTTTTATGCTTTGTGTGGAAGGAGGCACACATCCACTCATATAAAAAAAAAAAAAAAAGATTTCTCATACATAGTATGACGGATGGAAGAAAAGAGGTCCCCTATGGGGTCCCCGGCATGCTCCCTTCTCACCCCACTATGTCGGCGGTGTTGTTAAGGTTGAGGTACCCATTGCGGGTACAAAGGCTGGAGCCACATGCCGTCTCCTTCGCCATCCCTTATGCGGCTCTGGGAGAAGTGGGAGCCTCACCGGTCATTCACCTGCTGAGACCGTGCTCCATCCGCAGCCCCTGGTGGAACCTGCTGGACCGGAGCGTTTTCATCCCCAGGGACCGGGCCCTGCACCTTGAAGGTACTCTGTGTCCCCATGTGGGGACGGTACGGGGAGAGAGGTCGCCTTTCTCCCCAGTAGCGCCGTCCGTTGTTTTTTTCATCGGACTTCCGCGCCGACCGTGCCTGCCTGTCGGGCACGGCCTTAAATTTAGTCCCCGGCTTCATCGCGGCCTAGTCGCGAAAAATCCCGCCCCCGGGCCTGCCTGTCAGGGGTAAGGGCGGGATTACCGACAGAGGGCTGGAGCATCTTTGCATGTCTCCCCTCCCCTCTAATGGACCACTATGGGGCCTCCAGATTCCCGCCTTTGGCCGGCGCCGCCCATGGCTCCACTCCCCCCTTGAGAGCTCCGGCGGCCATGTTTGGCATTCTGCCGGTGTATGCTGCAGCTGCACAGCTCTACAGCTCCGGGGGAACCACGACAGGGAATCTGGAGGACACCAGCGGTTGGTAAGCCGCACCGGTCACCCGGTGTTGGTCCCCCTAGGGTGCCGTTATATATTTATATATTTTTATATATTTTTATATATATATATATATAAAAATATATATATATAAATATATAACGGCACCCTAGGGGGACCAACACCGGGTGACCGGTGCGGCTTACCAACCTGCTACATAATTTTTATATATATATATATATATATATATATATATATATATATATATATATATATATATATATATATATATATATATATATATATATATATATATATATATATATATATATATATATATATAATAATATATTCGGAACGGTTGTATAACCCTTTCCCATATACCCTCAGTGGTCGCTCTCCTAAGGGACACTTATTGCTTACAGCATGTCGTCCACAAGGAGCAAAGCCCCTAAGGCACAGGTTTTTTTCGCAGCCTGTACCTCTTGTGGGGCTATGTTGCCTGCGGGATCCACCTACCCTCACTGTGATCAATGCTCGACTCCTGCCACGCTTGCTCAGCCGGAGCCTAGGGCACTTGTGGGCCCCTCGGCTCATGTAGACCCCCCTGCTCCCCCTGAGCAGGCTGCAGGGACAGAGTCACCGTCGTTGGCCTCTTTCGCTGAGAAACTCTGTCACTTTCTCAATCCATTGCACAGTCTATGGACAAATGGTCATCTAAGCTCCTTGAGGCATTGCAGTCCAGACCGGGCTCTTCACAGGCACCGGCCCCTGTTAGTTTGTCTCCTCCAGGGCCTTCTCGGTCCGCGCCACAGCGCGCTCCCAGGATAGCCGCTAGGTCCCAGGCGGAGGACTCCTGCCCGGATCGCAGCCGCAGACCGGCTAAGCGGCCTCGCTGGGACTCTTCCCCGGCCTCCTCACGCTGCTCTGGATCTCAGCTTGAGGACTCTCAGGAAGACGAGGCGGACGTGGGAGCTCAGGGCTCTGACCCTGACTTCGCCCTTAACCTTGATACCCCTGAGGGGGACGCCTTAGTTAATGATCTTATCTCGTCCATCAACCAGGTGTTGGATCTCTCTACCCCGCCTCCACCTGTAGAGGAGTCTGCTTCTCAGCAGGAGAAACACCAATTTCGATTCCCCAAACGTACGCACAATACGTTTTTTGATCACTCTAACTTCAGGGACGCTGTCCAGAAGCCCAGAGCGGTCTCGGACAAGCGTTTTGCTAAAAGGCACACTGACACGCGTTACCCCTTTTCACCTGAAGTCGTTAAGGGCTGGGCACACTCTCCCAAGGTGGATCCTCCAGTCTCTAGATTGGCTGCTAGGTCCGTTGTGTCTGTTGCCGATGGCTCATCCCTGAAGGATGCCATTGACAGACAGATAGAGCTCTTGGTGAAGTCTATTTATGAGGCCACGGGCGCGTCTTTCGCCCTGGCCTTTGCGGCTGTGTGGGCTCTCCAAGCAATCTCGGCATGTCTGACTGAGATTAATGCTGTCACACGGAATTCTGCTCCGCATGTTTCTTCCTTGACCTCTCAGGCATCAGCTTTTTCGTCCTACGCCATGAACGCCGTCCTGGACTCCACTAGCCGTACGGCTGTAGCATCTGCTAACTCCGTGGCAGTCCACAGGGCCATGTGGCTGCGCGAATGGAAAGCAGACTCTGCTTCTAAAAGGTTCTTAACTGGTTTGCCTTTTTCTGGCGAACGTTTATTTGGCGAACGATTGGATGAGATTATTAAGGAATCCTCGGGAAAGGACTCCTCCTTACCCCAGTCCAAACCTAAGAGACCTCAGCAGAGAAAAATCCAATCGAGGTTTCGGTCCTTTCGTCCCTCCGCCAAGCCCCAATCCTCTTCGTCCAACCGGCTGGAGAAAGGCCAGAGGAACTCCTATGCGTGGCGGTCCAAGTCACGCCCCCAAAAGGCCGCAGGAGGCACTGCCTCCAAGACGGCCTCCTCATGACTCTCGGCCTCACCTAGCCACATCCTCGGTCGGTGGCAGGCTCTCCCGCTTTGGCGACGCCTGGTGGCCACATGTTCAAGACCGATGGGTGAGAGACATTCTGTCTCATGGTTACAGGATAGAGTTCAGCTCCCGACCTACGGCTCGTTTCTTCAGAACCTCTCCACCCCCCGCACAGGCCGAAGCACTTTTTCAGGCAGTGGACGCTCTAAAGATCGAAGGAGTTGTGATTCCCGTTCCCCTTCAGGAACGTGGTCGCGGATTTTACTCCAACTTGTTCGTGGTGCCAAAAAAGGACGGGTCATTCCGTCCCGTTCTGGACCTCAAGCTACTCACCAGACGGTTTCGGATGGATTCTCTCCGCTCGGTCATCGCCTCGATGTCACAAGGAGACTTCCTAGCATCGATCGACATCAAGGATGCTTATCTCCATGTGCCGATCGCACCCGAACATCAACGTTTCCTGCGTTTCGCCATCGGGGACGAACACCTCCAGTTCGTGGCATTGCCTTTCGGCCTGGCGACAGCCCCACGGGTTTCACCAAAGTCATGGCATCAGTCGTGGCGGTCCTGCACTCTCAGGGTCACTCGGTGATTCCCTACTTAGACGATCACCTCTAGTCAGGGCCCCTTCTCGGGTGGCGTGTCAACACAGCCTTACCGTCGCTCTGGCGACTCTCCAGCAGTTCGGGTGGATCATCAATTTCCCGAAATCCAAGTTGACACCGACCCAATCACTGACTTACCTCGGGATGGAGTTTCATACCCAGCCAGCGTTAGTCAAGCTACCGCGGGACAAACAGCTTTCTCTGCAGGCGGGGGTGCAATCACAATCACTTCTTCGGAGTCAATCACACCCCTTAAGGCGCCTAATGCACTTCCTGGGGAAGATGGTTGCAGCTATGGAGGCAGTGCCGTTCGCGTAATTCCATCTACGGCCACTCCAATGGGACATTCTTCGCAAATGGGACAAGAGTGCGGCTTCCCTCGACAAGAACATCTCTCTCTCTCCCTTGCAACCAAAACATCACTTCAGTGGTGGCTCCTACCCACATCTCTGTCTCGGGGAAAATCCTTCCTACCCCCAACCTGGGCCGTGGTTACCACGGACGCGAGCCTGTCAGGTTGGGGAGCGGTTTTTCTCCACCACAGGGCTCAAGGAACCTGGACTCCGATAGAATCGTCCCTTCAGATCAATATCCTGGAGATAAGGGCAGTATATCTAGCCCTATTGGCTTTCCAGCGGTGGCTGGAGGGCAGACAGATCCGAATCCAGTCGGACAACGCCACTGCCGTCGCCTACATCAACCACCAAGGCGGCACTCGCAGTCGTCAAGCCTTCCAGGAAGTCCGGCGGATTCTGCAGTGGGTGGAAGCCACAGGCTCCACCATCTCCGCAGTTCACATCCCGGGCGTAGAAAACTGGGAAGCAGATTTTCTCAGTCGTCAGGGCATGGACGCGGGGTAATGGTCTCTCCATCCAGACGTGTTTCGAGAGATCGGTCGCCGCTGGGGAACGCCGGACGTCGATCTCATGGCGTCACGACACAACAACAAGGTCCCGGCCTTCATGTCTCAGGATCACAGAGCTCTGGCAGCGGACGCTTTAGTCCAGGATTGGTCGCAGTTTCGACTGCCTTATGTGTTTCCCCCTCTGGCGATGCTGCCCAGGGTACTACGCAAGATCAGGTCCGACTGCCGTCGCGCCATTCTCGTCGCTCCAGACTGGCCGAGGCGGTCGTGGTATCCGGATCTGTGGCATCTCACGGTGGGTCAACCGTGGGCACTTCCAGACCGCCCAGACTTGCTGTCACAAGGCCCGTTTTTCCATCTGAATTCTGTGGCCCTCAACCTGACTGTGTGGCCATTGAGTCCTGGCTCCTAGCGTCTTCAGGGTTATCTCAGGATGTCATTGCCACCATGAGACAAGCCAGGAAGCCAACGTCCGCCAAGATCTATTACAGGTCTTGGCAAATCTTCCTATCCTGGTGCGCTGATAACGGTTTTCCGCCATGGCCGTTTGCCTTACCCACATTCCTTTCATTCCTACAATCTGGAATGGACAAGGGTTTGTCCCTCGGCTCTCTCAAGGGCCAAGTATCGGCGCTATCCGTGTTTTTTTTTTTAAAAGCGTCTAGCCAGGCTTCCGCAGGTCCGCACGTTCCTGCAGGGGGTCTGCCACATGGTCCCACCTTACAAACGTCCGTTGGAACCTTGGGATCTTAACAGGGTCCTGACGGCTCTTCAAAAGCCGCCTTTTGAGCCGCTGCGGGATGTCTCTCTCTCCCGTCTTTCGCAGAAGGTGGCCTTCCTGGTGGCAGTCACATCACTTCGGAGAGTGTCTGAGCTTGCAGCGCTGTCATGCAAAGCCCCCTTCCTGGTTTTTCACCAGGATAAGGTGGTTCTGCGTCCTGTCCTGGATTTTATCCCTAAGGTGGTATCCCCTTTTCATCTAAATCAGGATATCTCCTTGCCTTCCTTTTGCCCTAATCCAATTCACCAGTGTGAAAAGGATTTGCACTCTTTGGATCTAGTGAGAGCACTCCGGTTCTACGTGTCTCGCACAGCGCCCCTGCGCCGTTCAGACGCGCTCTTTGTCCTTGTCGCTGGCCAGCGCAAGGGCTCTCAGGCCTCCAAGTCAACCTTGGCTCGGTGGATCAAGGAACCGATTCTCGAGGCCTACTGTACTTCTGGGCTTCCGCTCCCTTCAGGGCTGAAAGCCCATTCTACCAGAGCCGTAGGTGCGTCCTAGGCATTGCGGCACCGGGCGACGGCTCAGCAGGTGTGTCAGGCAGCTACGTGGTCTAGTCTGCACACTTTCACGAAGCACTATTAAGTGCATACCTATGCTTCGGCAGACGCCAGTCTAGGTAGGCGAGTCCTTCAGGCGGCGGTTGCCCACCTGTAAGAGGGGGCCGTTTTCGGCTCTTTTGATTGAGGTATTCTTTTACCCACCCAGGGACTGCTCTTGGACGTCCCAATTGTCTGGGTCTCCCAATGGAGCGACAAAGAAAAAGGGAATTTTGTTTACTTACCGTAAATTCCTTTTCTTCTAGCTCCTATTGGGAGACCCAGCACCCGCCCCTGTGCCCTTTGGGCTGGTTGTTCTTTTGTGTACACATGTTGTTGATGTTGAATTGTTCCTTTTGGTTCATGGTCTTCAGTTCTCCGAACATCCTTCGGATTGAATTTACCCTAGACCAATTTATAAGTTTTCTCCTTCCTGCTTTTGCACCAAAACTGAGGAGCCCGTGGTTCACGGGAGGGTGTATAGGCAGAGGGGAGGGGTTACACTTTTTTTAAAGTGTAATACTTTGTGTGGCCTCCAGAGGCAGAAGCTTGTCTGGGTCTCCCAATAGGAGCTAGAAGAAAAGGAATTTACGGTAAGTAAACAAAATTCCCTTTTTTATTCATTTATATAGCGCTATTAATTCCTTAGCGCTTTACAGAATAGAACTATTTACCGTACTTGTAACAATAACTCCAGAAAGCTTAACCGTTCCTCCTCAAAGGTGTTCACCAGCTATTAGGTTAAAGTAACCATGAGATGGTGTAAAGAAAGAAAAAAAAAATTTAATGTTAAGCAAGATGCACCAAATTTCTCATTTGGTGTGCACCTCTGATAAATTTGGCCCGGTTTTGCTGGTCTAGTTTTATACAACCTAATTTAATTGGGACAGTAATAATAAAACTGCCCTATTGATGCTTAGCAGGCTTGGTCAACAACAGACATTAAAGACTTGGGGCCACTCTAAAGGCCACGTCTCACTAAGCGACATAGCTAGCGACATCGCTGCTGAGTCAAGTTTTTTGAATAGGATAACTGAAGTGAGCACTAATATATATATATGAGTGCAAGCCAAAAATACATACTATATATAAGAATAAGGCTGCACATCAAACTTAGACAATGGTACAATGCCTCAAGCATATGGAAAAATATTGGAATATACAATGAAAAATGCTACTTGCTAATTTGAACATGTGAATAATGAATTGCATACCTGCTATGAATATTAGGAAAAAGGAGATATTTAGCAATCGCATTGATCAATGTAACTGAGCCCCAAAACCTCGTCAAGGTATATCTCTATATTGGGGTCCCTAGCTCCGTGACCCTAACTGTGTGTCATCTCATTGCAATTAAAAACTGCTATGGGTGGAGAGGGGTAACTAAGGACTTTCTTATATAGGAGATGGAAAAAACATGGCCGAAAGGGGCGGAGCTGTGTTCACATTCAGAAAAAAAAAACTACTTATAACTGAATAGGATAACTGAAGTGAGCACTAATATATATATATGAGTGCAAGCCAAAAATACATACTATATATAAGAATAAGGCTGCACATCAAACTTAGACAATGGTACAATGCCTCAAGCATATGGAAAAATATTCCAATATTCCAATATTTTTCCATATGCTTGAGGCATTGTACCATTGTCTAAGTTTGATGTGCAGCCTTATTCTTATATATAGAGTCAAGTTTTTTGTGACGCAACAGCGATCTTGCTAGCGATGTCGCTGTGTGTCATACAGCAACGACCAGACCCCTGCTGTGAGATCGCCGGTCGTTGCTGAATGTCCTGGACAATTTTCTTCAAAGGCAATGTTCTGCTGGGCAGGACGCATCACTATGTTTGACACTGTGTAACAGGGTCCCAATGACAGCAGAGATCGTTATACAAGTCGCTACTGCGACCTGTATCGTTACTGAGTCGTTGGTAAGATCTGACTGTGTGACATCTCACCAGCGACTTCCCAGCGACTTACAAGCGATCCTTATCAGGTCGCATCGTTTTCGGGATCGCTGGTAAGTCGTTAAATGTGACTGGGGCTTAAGTAGAATACATCTATACAAGCAGTCCTTATATCATAGAGCGCAGTTATTGCATACCTACTTAATAGAACAAAGAAAAATATGAAAACAGATTTGCCAATTTCAATTAAAATATACAGTTTTTTTAGCTTGTTGTGCAGACTGAATCTTCTTTGTATTTTTCTGGTACATATTGTGTTCTGTACGTTATACATCTGTTAGCAACCTTTTATCATTTTATTGTATCCTGCAGCTGCAGGAATCTCGTGGCTTTAAAAGGAAAATCAAAAAATTAGAAGACCTTAACAAAAAACTGACACTGGAATTAGAACATGAACGAGGAAAGCTGACTGGACTCGGACAATCCAATGCTGCACTACGTGAACATAACAATATACTTGAGTCTGCTCTGGCAAAACGAGAGGCAGATTTGGTACAATTAAATCTACAGGTACATAGATTTAAATTCAATCAAAATGTTTTATTCTTGGCTAGACACAAACAAAGGGATAGATTAGCACTCTGTAAGTGCTAAGATATATGCAAACATAAAGTATATGAAATTTAAACTGCATTAATGCTGTATAGAATATAATTAAAAAAATGAAGGTTATTTGCTCAAAAATTGGCCAATTCTTGTGTGACCATCAACCACGGCAAGATGACCTTTCTTTGATGGGACCCTATTTTAGTGTCATGCCTCTCTTGGACTTAGGGCCGTTTCACACATCCGGCTTTTCGCCGTATTGCCGGATCCGGCGCACTCCAGTACAGGGTGATATAGTACAATGGCAGCACGGCAACTTCCTGGTCACATGCTCCGGTCACATGACAGCGTGACCGGAGCTTGTCGCGCTGCCATTGTACTGGTTCACACTGTACTGGAGTGCGCCGGATCCGGCAATCCGTCAAAAAGCCGGATGTGTGAAGCGGCCCTAAGTCTACAAGTATATGGGCAGATGGGATCTGGCACTAATTAAAAACCCCCAGCCCTTATACACTGCAAAAAAACAAACAAAAAGAAGGCATCTCCAAATAGAACAAAGCAAGTGTGAAACAGGTGCTAACTGCTAAAACTACTCCAAACATAAACCAAGGAATACAGCAGCGCTCAGTAAGCCAAGACATATGCATACTTAGAATATAGGAAATTAAAACGGCGTTAATGGTATATAAAATATACTTAGAAAAATGACGGTTCTCTACCCAAAAATTGACCAATTGTGTGCCCATCAACCGTGGCAAAGAATTGGCCAATTTTTGCGTAAAGAACCTTCATTTTTGTAAGCATATTCAATATAGTATTAATGCAGTTTAAATGTCATATATTCTATGTTTTCATGTCTTCACGCTTACAGATTGCTGCTGTATCCCTTTGTTTGTGTTTGGTGTTATTTTAGCAGTTAGCACCTGTTCACATTTGCTAATTTTGGAGATGTAGTTTTTAGTTTTTTACTCTTTACAAGTAAAGGTGAGTTGAGTTAGCTTATAGAAATATACATTTTCTATGTATAAAGATCCAGCTCACCCACGCCTGACTTCACCGTGCTTCAGACTCGGATATCGGCCCTGCTCTGGCCGCACAGCAATAATGAATGAAGAAAGTAATCCTGCTGAGTACTCACGGTGATTTATTCAGTGCAGTACAGACAATGCATAGAGACGTTAACGCGTTTCTGGCTTGACGCCCTTAATCATAAACATCATAATGGTTATGATTAAGGGCGTCAAGCCAGAAACGCGTTAACGTCTCTGTGCATTGTCTGTATTGCACTGAATAAATCACCGTGAGCACTCAGCTCGATTACTTTCTTCATTCACATACCTTTCTTTATCGTTCCTTTGGGAGACCCAGACCTTGGGTGTTTAGCTTCTGCCTCTGGAGGACACACAAAGTACTACACCTAAAAGTGTAGCTCCTCCCTCTGAGCTTATACACCCCCTGGTGAGCCAGTCCCAGCCAGTTTATCGCTTTGTGTTCAGGAGGCATACATCCACACATGCATTCTCATATGATTTTTTGCTTTTTGGAAAGAGATTGAAGAAGTGCGGGTCCACGTCTGGACCCCCGGCATGTCCCTTCTCACCCCACTGTGTCGGTGGTGTTGTAAGGTTGATTTCCAAGGCTGGAGCCTTACATGCCGTGCTCCTTCACCATCCCTCCTGGGCTCTGGCTTGAAGTGGGAGCCAGCGCGGTCTCCATGCCTGGCAGGAGACTGGTCTCCGTCCACAGCCCTTTCGGATTCTGCTGGACCGGAGCACTCATCCCCAGGGACCTGGCCCTGCATCTCAGCAGCTAAGTACCTGAGACGTTCATATGTTGGGGGTCTATGTCCTTTATTGTATGGGGAGAGTGTGTTTGATGTACTTATTTTGGCATTTCCGGCGGGTTCTCTGGCTTCGCCCGAGAACCGCGCCGATGGTGCCTGCGCGTCGGCCTCGCTGCTCAAATTTAGGCCCCGACTTCGCCGGAGGCCTAGTTTCTGTTACCGGCCCTCACATGTCACTCATGCAGAGGGACAGGCACGGCTCCTCCTGGCGGCCGTCCTACACAGGGGAGGGACACTCCCCACTGCTTGTGCGTGACTCCTCCCCTGCAGGTCTCTATGGCCCTCCAGATCCCGCCTTCCTACAGGGATGCCCCCGTCCCGCCCCCTCTCTTCGCTCCGGCGGCCATTTTCTTGGACAGGGTTCACTCTGCGCTGGGCCATCCTGCACTCTGCATCCCTGCTGAGGTGCTGTGCATTGGGGGTCCGGGCTTCGGGATCTGGAGGGCACACAACACCGCTTCCAGCGGTCTGGTAAGCCACAGCCGGTCTCTGGTTGTGGACCTCTGTGTATATACTCCCTGGGGTTCATTCTCTTTGTAGAAGCTGTCCCCACTCCAACAGCATGTCTCACACGAGGAGCAAGGCTCCAAAGCTTTATACTGTATGCTCTGCATGTAAGCTCCTGCTGCCTGAACCGAACACCTATCCACATTGTGATGTCTGCTCTAACTTGGAGGTGCCACAGCCTGGAGTCTCACCCCCAGTGGTCTCTCAGGCTGCTTCTGCACCTGTGGCTGAACCCCCGGCCTGGGTAGAGTCCTTCTCTAGGTCTATCTCCCAGTCCTTTGCTGAGTCCATGGGACTTCTGTCCAGGACTTTGATGAATATGCATCAGTCTCCTTCACAGGGTGCCTCTAATGCTCTTGCTAAGGGTCCTTTAGGATCCCTATCATCTGACCTCCGTCCACCGGAGCTCACAGAGGATTCATCATCAGGGCACAAACCCCGTCCTCCTAAGAGGAGCCGCAGGGTTTCCTCTCCCTCCTCATCCCGCAGCTCTGATTCAAGAGCTGACTCGCAAGATGAGTAGGATGCCTTTACAGGGGGCTCGGAGGCTAACTCCATGTGCCCCATTGATCTTTCCGAGGGTGACTCAGATCTTAGTGACTTGATTGCTTCCATTAATTCTGTACTGTATCTCTATCCGCCAGTATCAGAGGAGCAACCCTCTCTGGCAGAAAAGCACCAGTTTACCTCGCCTAAGCGAGTAAAGAGTGTGTTCTTTAACCACTCCAGTTTTCAGACCGCTGTGACCAAACCCAGGTCCTGTCCTGACAAACGCTTCCCGAAGCGTGGTTCTGATAACCGTTTTCCCTTTCCACCTGAGGTGGTCAAGGAGTGGGCTCACTCCCCAAAGGTAGACCCTCCGGTGTCTAGGCTCTCAGCCCGGACCGTTGTGTCGGTGGCTGATGGCACTTCCCTTAGGGATTCCACTGACCGTCAAATTGACCTTCTGGCCAAATCCGTGTATGAAGCGGCGGGGTCCGCGTTTTCCCCAACTTTTGCAGCAGTGTGGGCTCTCAAAGCCATCTCTGCTTCTCTAGAGGAGATGCATTCCCTCACCAGGGAATCTATGCCCGAGATGGTTGCCTTAACTTCTCAAGCTTCAGATTTTTCATCTTATGCCATGTCTGCCATGCTAGAGGCTTCTCACCGCACTGCGGTGGCTTCGGCTAATTCCCTCGTTATCCGCAGGATCTTGTGGCTTCGAGAGTGGAAGGCAGATGCTTCTTCTAAGAAGTACTTTGCTGGGCTCCCTTTTGCTGGTTCTCGGCTGTTCGGTGAACAGCTGGATGAAATTATTAAAGAAGCTACTGGCGGGAAGAGTACTTCCATGCCACAAACCAAGACCAGGAAACCTGCCCAGGGTAGGAATCAGCCGAGGTTTCGCTCCTTTCGTTCCTCCAACTGGTCGTCCTCTAAGCCCTCCGCCTCATCCGCTAACTTAGCTAAGGACCAGAAATCCAACTGGCGCCCAAAAGCGCGTCCACAGAAGACCGCGGGAGGTCCTGCCACTAAGGCAGCCTCCTCGTGACTCTCTGCCCGCTCCAGCAACGTCCTTAGTCGGTGGCAGGCTCTCCCACTTTGGCGACGCTTGGTTTCAACAAGTCTCCGATCAGTGGGTGAAAGATATCATCTCTCACGGCTACAGGATAGAATTCTCTTCCAGCCCGCCAAACAGATTTTTTCTCTCATCTCCCCCCTGCTCCAAGGCCGCCGCCTTCTCACAGGCCGTGGCAGCCTTGCAGGCCAACGGAGTAATTGTACCAGTTCCCGCCCGGGAACGGTTCAGAGGTTTTTAATCAAACCTCTTCCTAGTTCCCAAAAAGGACGGTACCTTCCGGCCCATCCTGGATCTCAAGCTTCTCAACAAGCATGTTCGAGTGCGGCACTTTCGCATGGAGTCACTGCGATCAGTCATTGCCTCAATGACCCAAGGGGACCCATCGACATCAGAGATGCCTCTCTACATGTGCCAATTGCAGTTTCACACCAGTGTTGGCTACGCTTTGCAATAGGAGAAGATCATTTCCAATTCGTGGCTCTTCCCTTCGGGTTAGCCACGGCCCCTCGGGTATTCACCAAGGTCATGGCAGCAGTGATTGCGGTTCTGCACCTCCAGGGGTTGGCAGTGCTCCCTTACCTGGACGACCTTCTAGTCAAGGCTCCATCCAGCGCAGACTGTCAGCGGAGTGTCTCGCTCACTCTCGCCACTCTAGCTCAATTCGGGTGGCTTGTCAATCTTCCCAAATCCACTCTGACTCCGACCCAGAGTCTCACGTACCTAGGGATGCAGTTCGAGACTCTGCCGGCACTTGTGAAGTTGCCCTCAAATAAACAGCTGTCACTCCAGTTGGTGGTGCGCTCTCTCCTGAGGCCCCGCCGTTATACCCTCAGGCGTCTGATGCAGGTGCTGGGTCAAATGGTGGCGTCCATGGAGGCTGTTCCCTTTGCCCAGTTCCATCTGCGCCCCCTGCAGCTGGACATTCTCCGCTGTTGGGACAAGCGGCCTTCCTCCTTACACAAGTTAGTGGCTCTGTCGCCACGGACCAGGAGCTCTCTTCAGTGGCCCCTCTCCCTGTCCCAAGGGCGCTCCTTCCTGGCCCCGTCCTGGGTGATTCTCACCACGGATGCCAGTCTATCCGGCTGGGGAGCGGTATGTCTCCACCACAGAGCACAGGGCACTTGGACTCCGTCCGAGTCAGCCCTTTCAATCAATGTGCTGGAAACCAGAGCCGTGTTTCTGGCTCTCCTAGCATTTCACCATCTGATGGCGGGCAGGCACATTCGAGTCCAGTCAGACAACGCGACAGCGGTTGCCTACATCAATCATCAAGGCGGGACACGCAGCCGCCTGGCAATGATTGAGGTACAACGCATTCTTCAATGGGCGGAAGACTCCAGGTCCACCATATCCGCAGTCCACATCCCAGGCGTGGACAACTGGGAGGCAGATTATCTCAGCCGTCAAAGCGTGGACGGTGGCGAGTGGTCCCTGCACCCGGCAGTATTTCAGTCGATCTGCCGCAAATGGGGCACTCCGGACGTGGATCTAATGGCATCCCGTCACAACAACAAAGTTCCTGTTTACGTGGCTCGCTCCCACGATCCTCAGGCCTTCGCCGCGGACGCTCTGGTTCAGGACTGGTCCCAGTTTCGTCTGTCCTACGTGTTTCCCCCTCTAGCTCTCTTACCCAGAGTCCTGCGCAAGATCAGAACGGAGGGTCGTCGAGTCCTCCTCATTGCACCGGACTGGCACAGGCGAGCTTGGTATCCGGACCTGCTCCAACTGTCCGTAGAGATGCCGTGGCATCTTCCGGACCGTCCAGATCTATTCTCGCAAGGTCCGTTTTTCCGCCCAAATTCTGCGGCCCTCAAATTGACGGCGTGGCTCTTGAGTCCTGGATTTTGACGGCTTCTGTTATCCCCCCTGAAGTCATCTCCACTATGACTCGGGCGCGCAAGTCTTCCTCCGCTAAGATCTATCACAGGACTTGGAAAATTTTCCTGTCCTGGTGTCGCTCTACCGGCCATCCTCCTTGGCCATTTTCCTTGCCGACCCTTCTGTCTTTTCTACAGTCCGGTCTGCAGCTAGGACTGTCCCTCAACTCTCTCAAGGGACAAGTTTCGGCTCTGTCAGTTCTGTTCCAGCGGCGTCTCGCTCGGCTGGCTCAGGTCCGCACCTTCATGCAGGGTGCGTCTCACATCATTCCGCCTTACCGGCGGCCCTTGGACCCCTGGGACCTTAATTTGGTTCTCACGGTTTTGCAGAAACCCCCCCTTTGAGCCTCTTGGGGAGGTTTCTTTGTATCGTCTTTTACAGAAGGTGGCCTTTCTGGTTGCCATAACTTCCCTCAGGAGAGTCTCTGATTTGGCTGCGCTCTCCTCGGAGTCACCTTTTTTAGTCTTTCATCAAGACAAGGTGGTTCTCCGTCCGACTCCGGACTTTCTTCCTAAGGTGGTCTCTCCCTTCCACCTTAACCAGGACATTACCTTACCTTCCTTCTGACCGGCCCCTGTTCATCGCTTTGAAAAAGCTCTACATACTCTAGATCTGGTGCGTGCTCTCCGGATCTATGTTTCTCGCACCGCTGCGCTTGGACGGTGCATCTCTCTTTTTGTGCTAACCACAGGTCGGCGCAAGGGCCTCCCTACTTCTAAGCCGACCTTAGCCGTTGGCCTAGCCGGGAGAGGCGCCTACCAGGCGCCTACCAGAGAACGCAGGCGCCTCCCCCGCCGGGGATCAAAGCACACTCGACCAGAGCTGTCGGTGCCTCTTGGGCTTTTAGGCACCAGGCTACGGCTCAACAAGTCTGTCAGGCTGCCACTTGGGCTAGCCTGCATACCTTCTCGAAGCACTACCAAGTGCATGCTCATGCTTCGGCAGATGCGAGCTTGGGCAGACGCATCCTTCAGGCGGCGGTCGCCCATTTGTGAAGTTAGGTTCTGCCTACTTCTTAGTTTTTCTGTTTATTTCCCACCCAGGGACTGCTTTGGAACGTCCCACGGTCTGGGTCTCCCAAAGGAACGATAAAGAAAAAGAGAATTTTGTTTACTTACCGTAAATTCTTTTTCTTATAGTTCCGTCTTGGGAGACCCAGCACCCTCCCTGTTGCCTTTTGGCAATTTCCTTGTTCCACGTGTTTTCACCGGCTGTTGTCGTGGACAGAGTCTCCGGTTGTTCCGGCTCTTACTCTGTTCTACTTGTGGGTGGCTATTCTCCTTCAGCTTTTGCACTAAACTGGCTGGGACTGGCTCACCAGGGGGTGTATAAGCTCAGAGGGAGGAGCTACACTTTTAGGTGTAGTACTTTGTGTGTCCTCCGGAGGCAGAAGCTAAACACCCAAGGTCTGGGTCTCCCAAGACGGAACTATAAGAAAAAGAATTTACGGTAAGTAAACAAAATTCTCTTTTTTCTATATTAAAGTAAACTTGGAAAACCCCTTACCAACGTTGGTTGTGCTGGTAATGTCCAATATCAGCTGTGCCCACATCTGTGCTGGCAGATAACTTAATTAGCCATCATCCGCCCTTTACCAGCCTGCTATGAAGTGGAGCTGTGACAGTGGCATGCTGGGGACACACTATCTTAGCCGCCCATCGGCACCTCCGCAGCGTGATTGCAGGGAGCCGATGGGTTGGTTGCCATGACAGCCTTCATGAAGACCCACATGTCTGTCATGACAGTACTCAATGAAAGAAAGCCTTGCTGGCATTCAAAGGACAGTGATTTTTTTTCTATATACAGCTATACCATAGTATTGTTTTAATATAGCACAAGCAATCTGACGATCACAGGTTCAAGTTCCCTATGGTGACTACTAAATGCAGTTTAAAAAAAAAAAACATTTTGAAAAATATTAAAAAAATAAACTTAAATCGCCCTTTTTACCTCATTAAAAAAATAAGAAATAAAACTTTGCAAAAAAAAAATGCTATGAGAGATAATTAGAATTTCATATCTACCTGAACTTGGTATCCATAAAAACATTTGGCTCAGTTATATAGTTGGTTGACCAAAATGTCATTATTATATATATGATTACTAGCTGTAGTACCTGTAGTTGCCCAGGATAGTAATTGTTTCTGTCTCTTTCCCGTCCGGCCTGTCTGTCTCTTTCCCGTCCGGGCTGTCTGTCTCTTTCCCGGTCGGCCTGTCCCTTTTTCTGTGTCTATCTATGTCTCTGTCTCTTTGTCTCTCTTTCCCGGTCTGTCTGTCTCTTCCCTATCTGTCTCTCCGTCTCTTTCCCTGTCCGTCTGTCTGTCTCTTTGTGTCTATCTGTGCCATGATTATTATTATTTCTAAGAAATATGCAATAATACCTAATAGTGTACTATTTACTATAGAAATAAAATAACACAATACCACAACATGAAAAAGTGATCATCACAAATTAAAATATTTAATATATCTTATATCTGGAGCTTGTCCCATTACTTTATTCGCATTATTTCCTTTTCTGTCAAGTATTAGACGTAGTTCACCTAGATTATTTTTAGGATCCTCTAGGATATACCAAGGCATTGTGGTAAAACGTTCTATATTTCTTTTTTCCTCCAAAAAGCTAAATTTTACAATAAATTGCTTCTATTTCAGAAGGGATTTGCCTTCCTTAGCCTGCTTGTTACTGATTGCATCTCTCTTCCCCACCTTCATGTAGTGTTTCATCTGGGTTATCAATTCTGGGATGGAAGGATTAGTGGGTTCTAACCAATAATAAAGGATTGGTGCTTTTGTTAATAGCAGTAAGGCATTTTTCAGCTTCAGAGGGCATTTAAACTGATTGGGTTTAGAGTTTTTTCACTTGCCTTCTTATCCTATTTAATAGCTACAGTGATTTGCAGTTTTTGATATTTCCATGGAATCAATAGAGATCTGTGCCCAATCAGCCTTAGGACTATGAATATTGCAAACTTGAAAATATCTGCATCGTATGGATGACATTCGTTGAAATCAATTCACTTAGCTGCTGCTGTATTCTGCTGCGGATTTTGCCACATTTGAACAGGCCCTAAAAGTAAGCAGCACTGCTAGAAATGTAATATTCCCTAGTTACTTTGTAGATAAGTCAGCAGAAGTCTGTTAGTCTGCTAAGTCTATATTGTCAACCAGAATTGCAATTTAAAGTGTTTTTATTTGAAAACTCCTCGAATGGGGACCAAAGAACTATAGTAAAGAAATTAATATGAGCCTGCACTAAGATTTGAGCAGAATCCATGTGTCATTGTCGTATAACAGTTGCTGGTTTAGTTCTCGTCTAGATGTATAATAGTTAACGTTTTCAACAGGTCCAAGCTGTTCTGAAACGTAAAGAGGAGGAAGACAGACAAATGAGAGATTTGGTACAGAGTCTGCAAGATGCTTTGGAAAAAGAGAAACTGAAGGTCACCAATCTGGCTGAGCAGGTAAAGCATATTCGATCATGGGTAGAGTAAATTGCTCAAAGCAGCTTGTTAGGTCATTGGCTGGACCCAATATGTAGTATGTACTTGTAAAGAATCTTTCTGAACACCAATCTTAATTTGTTTGATACTGGTGTAACATATTTGATTTTATGTTTAGCGGTTGTATCATCTCTTAAGGAGTGCACCAACCTTTGGCTTCCTGCTTGCAAGGAGTTGGAGCACTGCTAAAAATTGATAGTATGGTTGCGCTGAAAGCAGAGGCATCTTTGTCTCTGTGTCATGGGAGAAACGCAAGGACACTGATGTTGACCGGAAAGGAAAGGAAATCGACCATCACTAGTATTAAAAATCTCTCCGTTAATTGAGAACGGGGAGAATTTTGATGAGTGGTTGCAATGTTGCTTGTTTTAAAAACACTTTGTAACTTCACCGTTTAAAATAAAACAACTTTTTTGATTGAAGGAAGCTATCTCTTATTTGTCATTACTGTCTGCTCACAGGTTGCTGCCGCTAAGGCAGAAGCAGCGCACAACAGGAGGCACTATAGGGCTGCAGTGCTGGAACTCAGTGAGGTCAAGAAAGAACTTCTGGCAAAGGAACAGATGATTCAAGCACTTCAAGCTGAAGCTGAGAAACTGCAGTAAGTAATTTGAGTTTTCCCCTACACAAACTGCAAAGAAATTGCAAGTAAATAGCGTATGTGTAACCTAAGTTTACTAATCCACAGTCTAAAGCAACATTGAACATTTGAGCTGTCTTCCATGTTCTACAATTACCTATTGTGATCTTTATATCCTGAATTCCTTTATGATGTTGTCGATTTCATCTTGCAGGTCTCAGGATGAGAAGCATTCTCAGGAACTGTCACAGTTTCAGCAGGAATTGGCTGAAGCACGTTCACAGTTGATACTTCTCCAGAAGGAATTAGATGAACAACTTACTAAGAAGCCACAAGTGAATCAAGAGGTAAAAAAAGATATACAAATTGTCAAATGTGATCTTTTAAATTCCTAGTGAGGACAGAAGTTTCTGTGGCTAATATCTGTTCAGATCATTGTATAGCAATGAAGGCTGTGCTTTTTAAGGAACACATGCAGGTCTCCAAACATGTTTAAAATCTGCATGTATATAGTAGCCTAAATCTACAGTATTTGCGAGTCTGCTTTCTTCTTTGGCCCTTAAACTTTGAATAGTATTGTACTGTACATGTCTGACCACTGCTCCATTTAAACTCCTCAGGAACAGGAGCTTAGGACAGCCATGCTAATGACCTGTGGTGCTCCCTTTGCAATCATTCATGTGATAGAGAAGTTGTTTCAAATTTTGGTGGCTAAAAATCACTCCTTCTTTGTCGCTCCATTGGGAGACCCAGACAATTGGGTGTATAGCTTCTGCCTCCGGAGGCCACACAAAGTATTACACTTAAAAGTGTAAAGCCCCTCCCCTTCTGCCTATACACCCCCCGTGCATCACGGGTTCCTCAGTTTTCATGCTTTGTGCGAAGGAGGCAGACATCCACGCATAGCTCCACATCTTAGTCAGCAGCAGCTGCTGACTATGTCAGATGGAAGAAAAGAGGGCCCATAACAGGGCCCCCAGCATGCTCCCTTCTCACCCCACTCTTGTCGGCGGTGTTGTTAAGGTTGAGGTATCCATTGCGGGTACGGAGGCTGGAGCCCACATGCTGTTTTCCTTCCCCATCCCTTTAGGGCTCTGGGTGAAGTGGGATCCTAATCGGTCTCCAGGCACTGAGACCGTGCTCCATCCACAGCCCCTGGGGACTCTGCTGGACAAGGAGCCGAGTATCGTCAGGGACAAGGCCCTGCTACTTTGAGGTACTCTGTGTCCCCGTGGGGACCGCGCACAGAACCACTGCAGCATTGCTGGGTGTGTTAGTGCGCCGGGGACCGCAGCGCTGACTGCGCTTGTGCCATCACACACTGCAGCGTGGCTGGGTGTGTTAGTTTACTGGGGACTACCGCGCTGACCGCGCGCTGCCATTTCACACTGCAGCGCGGCTGGGAGTGTTAGTACGCCGGGGACTACCGCGCCGACCGCGCTTATACGCCGGCCGCGCTTATAACTTTAGTCCCCGGCTTTTGCGGCCTAGTCTCACTTTTTTCCCGCCCCCAGGCCTGCCAGTCAGGGGAAGGGCGGGATGCTGCACAGGACGTCAGCGATGAGGGTTGGAACATGCTTTGCATACTCCACCCCCCTCACTGTGCACAGTGGGGCACCAGATTCCCGCACTTTCTAGGGCACGCCCACGGCCCCCTCCTCTCCTCAGGACGCCGGCAGCCATTCCCGTCAGCTCTTCTGACGTTGGAGAGGGGAGACAAGCTCTGGGAGACCCAGGCAGGGATTCTGGTGATCACACAACCGCTTTGAGCGGGCGGTAAGCAGCACCTGAGGTGCTGGCCCCACTAGTGCAGAAGTGTACATATAGATTATATGCTTATAGGCTATACTTTACACTGTATGGTGCACGGTTGATTTTTGGCTATATACCCTCCTGGATTGCTCAGAGGAGACAACAGCATGTCGTCCACAAAAAGCAAGGGTGCCAAAGCACAGGCTTACTATGCTGCCTGCGCCGCATGTACGGCTATACTACCGGCAGGTTCCACCGACCCTCATTGTGTGCAATGCTCGGCCCCTGTGGCACTTTCTCAGCCGGAGCCTCTGCTACTGGTGGCCCAGGGGGAACCACCTGCTAACACTGTCCAGGTGACGGGGACGGAGTTTGCAGTTTTTACTGATAGACTTTCTGAGACTATGGCTAAGATACTAGAAGCCTTGCAGTCCAGACCGGTATCTCAGACCATGGGCACTGTTGAATCATTGCACCCTGGTCCCCCTCAGTTGGAACAACAATGTGCTCCCGGGGTGTCTCATAGATCCCAGGGTGAGGTCTCTGACACGGACCGCAGCCCTAGACCGCCTAAGCGAGCTCGCTGGGAAATTCCCTCGACATCATCACATTGTTCAGGGTCTCAGCGGGAGGACTCTCTGTATGATGAAGCGGAGGGAGCTGATCAGGATTCTGATCCTGAGGCCGCTCTCAACCTTGATACTCCTGATGGGGACGCCATAGTGAATGATCTTATCGCGTCCATCAATCAAATGTTGGATATTTCTCCCTCAGCTCCTCCAGTGGAGGAGTCAGCTTCTCAGCAGGAGAAATTCCGTTTCAGGTTTCCCAAGCGTACAACGAGTATGTTTCTGGACCACTCTGACTTCAGGGAGGCAGTCCAGAAACACCGAGCTTGTCCAGATAAGCGTTTTTCCAAGCGCCTTAAGGATACACGTTATCCCTTCCCCCCTGACGTGGTCAAGGGCTGGGCTCAGTGTCCCAAGGTGGATCCTCCAATCTCCAGACTGGCGGCTAGATCCATAGTTGCAGTGGAAGATGGGGCTTCACTCAAAGATGCCACTGATAGACAGATGGAGCTCTGGTTGAAATACATCTTTGAAGCTATCGGCGCGTCTTTTGCTCCAGCATTCGCAGCCGTATGGGCACTCCAAGCTATCTCAGCGGGTCAAGCGCAAATTGACGCAGTCACACGTACGTCTGCGCCGCAAGTGGCGTCCATAACCTCTCAGACGTCAGCATTTGCGTCCTACGCTATTAATGCTGTCCTGGACTCTGCGAGCCGTACGGCGGTTGCATCCGCCAATTCGGTGGCAATACGCAGGGCCTTGTGGCTACGGGAATGGAAGGCAGATTCTGCTTCCAAAAAGTGCTTAACCAGTTTGCCATTTTCTGGCGACCGCTTGTTTGGTGAGCGATTGGATGAAATCATCAAACAATCCAAGGGAAAGGATACATCCTTACCCCAGGCCAAACCAAACATACCCCAACAGAGGAGGGGACAGTCGAGGTTTCGGTCCTTTCGGGGCGCGGGCAGGTCCCAATTCTCCTCGTCCAAAAGGCCTCAGAAGGATCAGAGGAACTCCGAGTCATGGCGGTCTAAGTCACGTCCTAAAAAGACCGCCGGAGGTGCCGCTACCAAGGCGGCTTCCTCATGACTTTCGGCCTCCTCACACCGCATCCTCGGTCGGTGGCAGGCTCTCCCGCTTTTGCGACACCTGGCTGCCACAGGTAAAAGACCGTTGGGTGAGAGACATTCTGTCTCACGGTTACAAGATAGAGTTCAGCTCTCGTCCTCCGACTCGATTCTTCAGAACATCTCCGCCTCCCGAGCGAGCCGATGCTCTCCTGCAGGCGGTGGGCACTCTGAAGGCAGAAGGAGTGGTGGTCCCGGTTCCTCTTCAGCAACAGGGTCACGGTTTTTACTCCAACCTGTTTGTGGTTCCAAAGAAGGACGGGTCTTTCCGTCCTGTCCTGGACCTAAAACTGCTCAACAAACACGTAAAGACCAGGCGGTTCCGGATGGAATCCCTCCGCTCCGTCATCGCCTCAATGTCCCAAGGAGATTTCCTTGCATCGATCGATATCAAAGATGCTTATCTCCACGTACCGATTGCTCCAGAGCATCAGCGCTTCCTGCGCTTCGCCATAGGAGACGAACACCTTCAGTTCGTGGCACTGCCGTTCGGCCTGGCGACAGCCCCACGGGTTTTCACCAAGGTCATGGCTACAGTAGTAGCGGTCCTCCACTCTCAGGGTCACTCGGTGATCCCTTACTTAGACGATCTGCTGGTCAAGGCACCCTCTCAAGAGGCATGCCAACACAGCCTCAACGCTACTCTGGAGACTCTCCAGAGTTTCGGGTGGATCATCAATTTTCCAAAGTCAAATCTGACACCGGCCCAATCGCTGACATATCTTGGCATGGAGTTTCATACCCTTTCAGCGATGGTGATGCTTCCGCTGAACAAACGGCGGTCACTGCAGACAGGGTTGCAATCTCTCCTTCAAGGTCAGTCACACCCCTTGAGGCGCCTCATGCACTTCCTAGGGAAGATGGTGGCAGCAATGGAGGCAGTCCCTTTCGCGCAGTTTCACCTGCGTCCTCTTCAATGGGACATCCTACGCAAATGGGACAGGAAGTCGACGTCCCTCGACAGGAACGTCTCCCTCTCTCAGGCAGCCAAAGCTTCCCTTCGGTGGTGGCTTCTTCCCACTTCATTGTCGAAGGGGAAATCCTTCCTACCCCCATCCTGGGCGGTGGTCACGACGGACGCGAGTCTGTCAGGGTGGGGAGCAGTCTTTCTCCACCACAGGGCTCAGGGTACGTGGACTCAGCAAGAGTCCTCCCTTCA
The DNA here is from genome assembly GCF_048569485.1 of Anomaloglossus baeobatrachus. NCBI lineage: Eukaryota > Metazoa > Chordata > Amphibia > Anura > Aromobatidae > Anomaloglossus > Anomaloglossus baeobatrachus. The sequence continues at coordinate 712,554,215 of NC_134353.1, read as the reverse complement.
GATCAATGTTCTGGAGATCAGGGCAGTGTATCTTGCCCTAAAAGCGTTCCAGCAGTGGCTGGAAGGCAAGCAGATCCGAATTCAGTCGGACAACTCCACAGCGGTGGCTTATATCAACCACCAAGGCGGAACACGCAGTCGGCAAGCCTTCCAGGAAGTCCGGCGGGTTTTGATGTGGGTGGAAGCCACGGCCTCCACCATATCCGCAGTTCACATCCCGGGCGTAGAAAACTGGGAAGCAGACTTTCTCAGTCGCCAGGGCATGGACGCAGGGGAATGGTCCCTTCACCCGGACGTGTTTCAGGAGATCTGTTGCCGCTGGGGGATGCCGGACGTCGACCTAATGGCGTCCCGGCACAACAACAAGGTCACGGCATTCATGGCACGATCTCACGATCACAGAGCTCTGGCGGCAGACGCCTTAGTTCAGGATTGGTCGCAGTTTCAACTCCCTTATGTGTTTCCACCTCTGACACTGTTGCCCAGAGTGTTACGCAAGATCAGGACAGACTGCCGCCGCGCCATTCTCGTCGCTCCAGACTGGCCGATGAGGTCGTGGTACCCGGATCTGTGGCATCTCACGGTGGGCCAACCGTGGGCACTACCAGACCGACCAGACTTGCTGTCTCAAGGGCCGTTTTTCCATCTGAATTCTGCGGCCCTCAACCTGACTGTGTGGCCATTGAGTCCTGGATCCTAGCGTCTTCAGGGTTATCTCAAGAGGTCATTGCCACTATGAGACAGGCCAGGAAACCAACGTCTGCCAAGATCTACCACAGGACGTGGAAGATATTCTTATCTTGGTGCGCTGATCAGGGGTTTTCTCCCTGGCCATTTGCCTTGCCCACTTTTCTTTCCTTTCTTCAATCAGGATTGGAAAAAGGTTTGTCGCTCGGCTCCCTTAAGGGACAAGTCTCAGCGCTGTGTTCTTTCAGAAGCGTCTTGCCAGGCTTTCTCAGGTACGCACGTTCCTGCAGGGGGTTTGTCACATTGTCCCTCCTTACAGGCGGCCGTTAGAACCCTGGGATCTGAACAGGGTTCTGATGGCCCTTCAGAAGCCACCTTTTGAGCCTTTGAAGGATATTTCTCTTTCTCGCCTTTCGCAGAAGGTGGTCTTCCTAGTAGCAGTCACATCACTTCGGAGAGTGTCTGAGCTAGCAGCGTTGTCATGCAAGGCTCCTTTCCTGGTGTTTCACCAGGACAAGGTGGTGCTGCGCCCGGTTCCGGAATTTCTTCCCAAGGTGGTATCCACTTTTCATCTCAATCAGGATATCTCCTTACCTTCTTTTTGTCCTCATCCAGTTCATCAATGTGAAAGGGATTTGCATTTGTTAGATCTGGTGAGAGCGCTCAGAATCTACATTTCCCGTACGGCGCCCCTGCGCCGCTCGGAGGCACTCTTTGTCCTTGTCGCTGGTCAGCGTAAGGGGTCACAGGCTTCCAAATCCACCCTGGCTCGGTGGATCAAGGAACCAATTCTCGAAGCCTACCGTTCTTCTGGACTTCCGGTTCCCTCAGGGCTAAAGGCCCATTCTACCAGAGCCGTGGGTGCGTCCTGGGCTTTGCGGCACCAGGCTACGGCTCAGCAGGTGTGCCAGGCGGCTACCTGGTCGAGCCTGCACACTTTCACCAAACACTATCAGGTGCATACCTATGCTTCGGCGGATGCCAGCCTAGGTAGACGGGTCCTTCAGGCGGCGGTTGCCCACCTGTAGGAACGGGCCGTTTTACGGCTCTATTACGAGGTATTATTTTACCCACCCAGGGACAGCTTTTGGACGTCCCAATTGTCTGGGTCTCCCAATGGAGCGACAAAGAAGAAGGGAATTTTGTTTACTTACCGTAAATTCCTTTTCTTCTAGCTCCAATTGGGAGACCCAGCACCCGCCCTGTTCCCATCGGGCTGTTGTTTTTTCGTGTACACATGTTGTTCATGTTGAATGGTTTCAGTTCTCCGAAATTTCTTCAGATTGAAGTTACTTTAAACCAATTTATTAGCTTTCCTCCTTCTTGCTTTTGCACTAAAACTGAGGAACCCGTGATGCACGGGGGGTGTATAGGCAGAAGGGGAGGGGCTTTACACTTTTAAGTGTAATACTTTGTGTGGCCTCCGGAGGCAGAAGCTATACACCCAATTGTCTGGGTCTCCCAATTGGAGCTAGAAGAAAAGGAATTTACGGTAAGTAAACAAAATTCCCTTCTTTTCTAGACTGTGTTTTAAAGATGTATTTGTACATTTAATACATCTTTAGTCTATTTCCTCAGGTAGAGGATCTGAAGTGGGAGGTTGAACAGAAGGAACATGAGATTCAGTCCTTGAAGCAACAGTTGGATATGACCGAGCAACGTAACCAAAGAGAAATGGAGAATGTTCAGACGTTGCTTCAGGTATGCAAAACCCGTCATCAGTCTTCTCTTTGTGATATTTCAGCAAGTACTTAGCAATGTATTTTATTTTTTTCAAGTTTTAAACATTGACTATTTATGACCTGTTACGTAAGTAACCTCTTGGATCCCTGCCACCTCCCATAAATGAAGCCATTGAGGTTTCTTTGGCTTTTTTCCAGCACAACAGTGCTTCAGACTACCATGGTGTGCGGGTTAATGAGGTTGTGTGGCAGTTCCTTTCACAATGTGTAACTGTTGAAAGAGGGCTTAACTGTTTTCACCAGAATACTGGTGTCTTCATTTCTTTTTTTTTTTTTTTTTTTTTTTTGTGAAACTCATAGTTGCAGAAAATTGTTGTTACTTTTAATGTATTTGCACCAGTCCTAATTAGCTTTGCCAACTTTTTGAAAAGGGCACAGAGTTTAGCCATAAGGTGGATGTGACCAGACACTGCTAGCAAATTCCTTATAAGTTATGCCACAAAAGTGGTGTAAACTTAAGTCCCTTACTAGAGTACATTTCTAGTGGTGGCACGCGATCGTTGAGAGATGTGCCAAATTCATTAAGAGACCCACACTTTTTAATAAATGTTGTGCATCTTTCTCAAGTTCCCCAATCATCAAGAGTCGCTTGCAAAACAGAAGTCTCGATAAATCTGGGCCTAAGAAATAGTGTGTGTGGGGTGGGGGGGAGGGGGGTCCCAGCTTTTTTTTCCCCTCACTGTTCAGTAGTTGAGGAAAACTTGAACATTGATGAAGTATTATGGATCAGTGGAAAATTTTCCCCCAGTATCATCAAGTAGAATAAATTGTAATTTGGTGACTAACTTTGCCATAATGTGATTTTTCCACTGGTTATAATTTTTTGTAGATTGTAACATTGTTGTCTTGTTACACTACAGAGTCTCAAAGCTGAACTGGAGGTTGTACGAGAAGATCTGACCATGAATCAAAAGGACAAGTTCATACTGCAGACAAAAGTGACTGAACTAAAAAACAGCATGAAGACTTTGTTACAGCAAAATCAGCAACTAAAATTAGATCTTCGTCAAAGTCGGACTAAGAAGGTTAGAAATTTTATAAAATACAATTGCTGCCAGCCCTTTTAATATATTACTGTTACTAATGGTTTGTTTAGGGATACATTGTTAAGAATACATGTATTTATTTTTCTTCATAGACACTTATTCCTCTTGTATATGGGGATGATAGTTGTGTCACAGAGAATAAAAAACCCCTACCATAACATGATATAATAGGTGAAATAATAGTTGTGGAATATAAGTGATTGTTAAAGGGAATATAATGTAGGCAAGGAGATTCTGAATCCAAAGGTTTATCACTTAATTACTGGGTGCAGCCATTCTCACATAATGACGGCATTGAGTCTTTAGCATTTAGCTTACCCAAGGGACCTGTCCAGCCCACATCAGGCTTTTAATAGAGATTGTGAAATGACTGTAAGGTGTCACTTACAGGAGGGGGCATGTTGGACTACTCTGCATGTTCATGTATAGTCCTGTAATGTTAATTACAGTGTAATAAATCCATTACCTTAAGTAAACAATTACACACACACACACACACAATTTGCTTTTTGTTTGTAACCCCCTACATTATGTTGTCTTCAGCCTACATAGCAAGAACCTGCTGACAGATTCCCTTTAGGAATTAAAGTAAATCTTCTGTAGACTGACAATCCAAAATCCTTGGCTCCATGAATACAGACTTTAATGTTTTAGTGGATGTTCCCAGTCATACTTGCTAGCTTCATATTCACAAATTTCTATACATGCCGTACGTGTACATTGTAGCAATTACTGTGATTGACAGCTTGACTCCCTCTGTACTGGCCAAGATCATAGAAACCTCTGATCGTGAACACTTGAACCTTTAGGGGTTTTTTTTTTGTTTTTGTTTTTGTTAAGGTGGATCCATGATGATGAAACCTATTGAAAAAGTTATCTGAAAGCAATCAAAAGAAGGAAAATAAGCATTTCTATGTAAAAATGACTTGCTGTGCAGATGCTTAAACTTTTGAGTGTTTTTTTTAATCGCCTTAGGTTTCAAAAGATGCCAAGTGTCTAAAAAGAAGTGACCTGTCCGTTCTTCAGGAATCTTCTGATCAGAAGACGCTCAGTACTTTACAATACAAATAAATGGGAAAGCTCAAAAGATGCCCAGGCATCTTTTAGAATACTTTCCTAGTGTTTTCTCTTCAGAAGTAAAAGCATGTTAAAAGGACAACCCAAAACTGATAGAAAAACGTTCGTCAAAAACAACAAAGCAAACGCTAATCAAAAAGAGGCAAAAACAGGAAGACATACTAACTTTTCCTGAAGTGTCTCTTTTAGAAAACTAAGTGGGTTTGCGTGGATATAAAAATGTCGTGTGTACAGTCCCATAGTTAATCAAGAGAAGATGACTTCCACTGTCTGCTCAGTCCCTCACAAAATAGGCTAGTCAATTCGCAAAATTCTTCAGTCCTTAAATGGTTAATAAAATACTTTGTGTGATGTTTTTTCCATGTTCCTTTTACTTACCTTACTGGGTTTTTTTTTTTTTTTTAATTTCTTACTTTTTGCTACAGAGGAAGGAGTTTAAAGGAGACATTACATCATCTAATCCTGTGACTCCGGTTAAGATACCCGACTGTCCTGTACCAGCTTCCCTGCTAGAAGAGCTCCTGAAGCCTACAACCATCAGCAGAGAGCCTTTGAAAAACTTGAATAGCTGTCTTCGCCAACTAAAGTAATATTACGGTGTTTCAGGAATCCTATTCTATAATTATCTGATTGTGAATGGCCAAAGAAACTACAAGTGTTTTCTTATTAGAATACAATATCCAAAATAACAGTTGCACTCAAAGGGAAGGGAAAAATAACTAAAGGATATAAATAGTGAATATTGAAATGAGAAAATGCATTGCTGCCCAGAAAACATGAAAACATTTTGGGGAGAAAAAAAATGATATAATTGGCTAAACTTACTTGAACCCAGTTACCACGCCAAGGTATAACTCTCAACTGGGTCCTAATCTAAATTTCTGTCTCTTTTCATGTCAATCCTGACCTTTTTTTTTATATGGGCTAGAAAAGAACCTGCAAAAGAAAAATGGAAACACCTGAGGTAACTGGGAGGAGTGCGCAGACAAAGGACATGACTCCATAATACAAAATAGAAGAATTGCTTGCACTTCCTAATCTGAAGATCTGAACTGGTGTAAACTGAACATATAGCATACATTATCCAAAATAACACTTGCACTCAAGTAAAGGGGAGGGAAAAATTACTGAAGGATGTAAATAGTATATATTGAATTAAGTTATTTTGCAAATAAAATTGGCCAAATATACTTGAGCCAAGTTACCACGCCAAGGTATAACTCTCAACTGGGTCCTAATCTAACGTTCTGCCTCTAATTCCTGCATTGCAATACATTATACCAGTTAGTGAGACACTAGCACAAGCCTATAAGATCTGTAAGGCATGGTCTGACAGGTTTGCTGTAGCTGGCTGACCCTGAGGTCGTCGTCATGATATTGAGTTGCCATGGCAACGATTGGGCCCCATGATCACGTTGCGGGGGTCCTGATTGGGTGGGAGAGGGAGTGCACTTCCTCTCCCAGCCTCCTAAACAGGACAGTGGAGTCAATGTCTATTTTGGTGTAGTTGGCGTTGTAGCCGGTATAAAATGGACCGACTCCTAAAATATGTAATAAGTTGGGTACAGCGGTTCAATGCAGTATGTGATCAATATTTTTTCATAAGAATTTGGCAAAGTTATGAAATGTCCTATAAATATCTGTTCTATTCCTAATCAAAGAATGTAGGCATTCAGTTGAGATGAATCTGTGCTGCACGTCAGCTACATGATATAAGTAGTTAAGTAGTGATGTTACCATTTTACTACAGTAAATTTATCAAACATCAGTCATGTACAGTTGAAACCAGAAATTTATGTACACTATCTAAAAAGATACGTCTGCATGTTTTTATCAGAATAAACCAGGGGTCTCAAACTTGGCTGGGTGTATGGGCCGCACACAGAAAAAAAATAATTTGAGGGGCCGCATTCTTTTCAGGACAAAGTGACATTGGTAGTGGTACTATATATATAATATATATGTATATATGTATATGCATATATATATATATATATATATATATATATAATGCACACATTTTTTTTTGTAAGTAATACAGTTTTATTTACAATTAGCACCGCATAGTAATTTTGGCCAACATCTTGTAGTAATGTGCCCCATCCTGTTCCCCATTCTGTAAAAACGTGCTCATACTTGTCCCCTTGTAGCAATGTGCCCCATGCAGGTCCTCTTCTTGTATTAATATGCCTCCATGCAGCTCCCCTTCTTTTAGCAATGTGCCCCATGCAGGACTCCTTCTTGTAGTAATGTGCCCATCCTGGTCCCACCTTGTAGCAATGTGCCCCATGCAGGACTCCTTCTTGTAGTAATGTGCCCATCCTGGTCCCACCTTGTAGCAATGTGCCCCATGCAGGACTCCTTCTTGTAGCAATGTGCCCATCCTGGTCCCACCTTGTAGCAATGTGATCCATGCAGGACCCCTTCTTGTAGCAATGTGCCCCCATGCAGGTCCCCTTCTTATAATAATGTGCCCCCATGCAGGTCCCCTTTTTGTGGTAATGTGCCCCATATGCAGGTCCCCTTCCTATAGTAATGTGCTTCATGTAGGTCCCCTTCTTGTATTAATGTGCCCCATGCATGTCGTCTTGTAGTAAACACACACACACACACACACACACACACACACACAAACCCTGACACAGACACACACCCTGTGCCGCCTCAGCTGAGACACACCCCCTGTGCAGCCTCAGCTGACACACACACACACACACACACACACACACACACACACACACACACACACACACACACCCTGTGCAGCCTCAGCTGACACACACACACACACACCCTGTGCAGCCTCAGCTGACACACACACACACACCCCCTGTGCAGCCTCAGCTGACACACACACACACCCTGTGCAGCCTCAGCTGACACACACACACACACACACCCCCTGTGCAGCCTCAGCTGACACACAAAGCCTGTGCAGCCTCAGCTAACAGACACACACAGTGCAGCCTCAGCTAGCAAAACACACACACACACACACACCCACATACACACCCTCAGCTGCCACACACTCCCCCTCTGCAGCCTCAGCTAGCAACACAGACACTGTTCAGCCTTAGCTACGGTAGCGCGACACACACACACCCTGTGCAGCCTCAGCCAGCAACAGAAACACACACAGACACACAAATACATTCTGCTCACCTATCCTCCATCGGCTCGGGAGCACGCAGGCACGGGGACCCGATAATGATCACAGCTGCTGTCACTGCTGAACTTTCTGCCGGCGCGTGCAGAGCACTCAGAGCAGTTCTCACTGCACAACAGCCACTGGCCAATCACAGGTAAGCATCTGAGGTCATATGCAGCAGGTGCTTGCCTCTGATTGGCAGGCGGCTGTTATTGCGTTCTGCAGCGAGAACTTCACTGTGCGCGGCAAAGGCAAAACTGTAAGCTGAAATAGACAGCTGGAGGCTGTGGCCCCTTGAACCGGTCGCCATCTTTACCGGGTCCACGGGCCAGCGGGCCGCAAGAAGCCACCTGAAAGGCCGCATTCGGCCCGCGGGCCGCGTGTTTGAGACCCCTGGAATAAACCTTCCCGTTTTAGATCAATTAGGAACCAAAATTATTTATATTTTCCAAATATCAGAATAATGAGAGAGAATATTTCAGGCATTTCTTTGTCGCTCCATTGGGAGACCCAGACAATTGGGTGTATAGCTTCTGCCTCTGGAGGCCACACAAAGTATTACACTTTTAAAAAAGTGTAACCCCTCCCCTCTGCCTATGCACCCTCCCGTGGATCACTGGCTCCTCAGTTTTTATGCTTTGTGTGGAAGGAGGCACACATCCACTCATCCATTCTCATACATAGTTATGTCGGATGGAAGAAAAGAGGACCCCGATGGGGTCCCCGGTATGTTCCCTTCTCACCCCACTATGTCGGCGGTGTTGTTAAGGTTGAGGTACCCATTGCGGGTACGGAGGCTGGAGCCACATGCCGTCTCCTTCACCATCCCTTATGTGGCTCTGGGAGAAGTGGGATCCTAAGCGGTCATCCATGAGCTGGGACCGTGCTCAATCCGCAGCCCCTGGTGGAACCTGCCGTCCGGAGCTTCTTCACCCCCAGGGACCGGGCCCTGCAACTGGAAGGTACTCTGTGTCCCCATGTGGGGACTGTACAGAGAGGGTCGCACCTTATCCCCGGAAGCCACGGTAGTTCCGTCCGTTGTCTTTTCGGCTGACTTCCGCGCCGACTGTGCCTGCTTGTCGGGCACGGCCTTAAATTTAGTCCCCGGCTTCGCCGCGGCCTAGTCGTGAAAAATCCCGCCCCGAGCCTGCCTGTCAGGGGTTAGGGCGGGATTGCCGACATGACGTCGGCTTTGAGGGCTGGAGCATCTTGCATGTTTCCCTCCCCCCTCATTGACCACTGTGGGGACTCCAGATTCCCGCTCTTTGCTAGCGCCGCCCCCCCCTCCCTGAGAGCTCCGGCGGCCATTTTTTTAGCATTCTGCCGGTGGATGCTACTCAGCAGCAAAGCTCAGCAGCTCCGGGGGATCCACGACAGGGAATCTGGAGGACACACTCCGCTTGTTAGCGGTTGGTAAGCCACACCGGTCCCCCTAGGGTGCCGGGATGGGGATATATATATATATATATATATATATATATATATATATCTGTTCGGAAAGGCTGTAAACCCTTTTCCTATATACCCTCAGTGGTCACTCTCCTAAGAGACAACAGCATGTCGTCCACAAGGAGCAAAGCTACTAAGGCACAGATTTTTTTCGCGGCCTGTACCTCTTGTGGGGCTATGTTGCCTGCGGGATCCACCTACCCTCACTGTGATCAATGCTCGACTCCTGCCACGCTTGCTCAGCCGGAGCCTAGGGCACTTGTGGGCCCCTCGGCTCATGTAGATCCCCCTGCTCCCACTGAACAGGCTGCAGGGACAGAGTCACCGTCGTTGGCCTCTTTCGCTGAGAAACGCTCCCAGTCACTTTCTCAGTCCATTGCACAGTCTATGGACAAATGGTCATCTAAGCTCCTTGAGGCTTTGCAGTCCAGACCGGGCCCTTCACAGGCCCCGGCCCTTGTTAGTCTGTCTCCTCCAGGCCCTTCTCGGTCCGCGCCGCAGCGCGCTCCGAGGATAGCCCCTAGGCCCCAGGCGGAGGACTCCTGCCCGGACCGCAGCCCCAGACCGGCTAAGCGGCCTCGCTGGGACTCTTCCCCGGCCTCCTCACGCTGCTCTGGATCCCAGCTTGAGGACTCTCAGGACGATGAGGCGGACGTGGGAGCTCAGGGCTCTGACCCTGACTTCGCACTTAACCTTGATACCCCTGAGGGGGACGCCTTAGTAAATGATCTTATCTCGTCCATCAACCAGGTGTTTGATCTCTCACCACCGCCTCCTCCTGCAGAGGAGTCGGCTTCTCAGCAGGAGAAACACCAATTTCGGTTCCCCAAACGTACGCGCAATACGTTTTTTGATCACTCTAACTTCAGGAACGCTGTCCAGAAGCCCAGAGCGGTTCCGGACAAGCGCTTTGCTAAACGGCTCACTGACACGCGTTATCCCTTTCCACCTGAAGTCGTTAAGGGCTGGGCACATTCTCCCAAGGTGGATCCTCCAGTCTCTAGATTGGCTGCTAGGTCCGTTGTGTCTGTTGCCGATGGCTCATCCCTGAAGGATGCCACTGACAGACAGATAGAGCTCTTGGTGAAGTCTATTTATGAGGCCACGGGCGCGTCTTTCGCCCCGGCCTTTGCGGCCGTGTGGGCTCTCCAAGCAATCTCGGCATGTCTGACTGAGATTAATGCTGTCACGCGGAATTCTGCTCCACATGTTTCTTCCTTGACCTCTCAGGCATCGGCATTTTCGTCCTACGCCATAAACGCCGTCCTGGACTCCGCTAGCCGTACGGCTGTAGCATCCGCTAACTCCGTGGCAGTCCGCAGGGCCATGTGGCTGCTTGAATGGAAAGCAGACTCTGCTTCCAAAAGGTTCTTAACTGGTTTGCCTTTTTCTGGCGACCGTTTGTTTGGCGAACGGTTGGATGAGATTATTAAGGAATCCTCGGGAAAGGACTCCTCCTTACCCAAGTCCAAACCTAAGAGACCTCAGCAGAGAAAAATCCAATCGAGGTTTCGGTCCTTTCGTCCCTCCGCCAAGTCCCAATCCTCTTCGTCCAACCGGCCGGAGAAAGGCCAGAGGAACTCCTATGCGTGGCGGTCCAAGTCACGCCCCCAAAAGGCCGCAGGAGGCACTGCCCCCAAGACTGCCTCATCATGACTCTCTGCCTCATCTAGCCACATCCTCGGTCGGTGGCAGGCTCTCCCGCTTTGGCGACGCCTGGTGGCCACACGTTCAAGACCGATGGGTGAGAGACATTCTGTCTCATGGTTACAGGATAGAGTTCAGCTCTCGACCTACGGCTCGTTTCTTCAGAACCTCACCAACCCCACACACAGGCCGACGCACTTTTTCAGGCAGTGGACGCTCTAAAGATAGATGGAGTTGTGATTCCCGCTCCCCTTCAGGAACGTGGTCGCGGTTTTTACTCCAACTTGTTCGTGGTGCCAAAATAGGACGGGTCATTCCGTCCCGTTCTGGACCTCAAGCTGCTCAACAGACATGTGAGAACCAGACTATTTCGGATGGAATCTCTCCGCTTGGTCATCGCCTCGATGTCACAAGGAGACTTCCTAGCATCGATCGACATCAAGGATGCTTATCTCCATGTGCCGATCGCACCCAAACATCAACGTTTCCTGCGTTTCGCCATCGGGGACGAACACCTCCAGTTCGTCGCATTGCCCTTCGGCCTGGCGACAGCCCCACGGGTTTTCACCAAAGTCATGGCATCAGTCGTGGCGGTCCTGCACTCTCAGGGCCACTCGGTGATCCCCTACTTGGACGATCTCCTAGTCAGGGCTCCTTCTCGGGTGGCGTGTCAACGAAGTCTTTCCGTCACTCTGGAGACTCTCCAGCAGTTCGGGTGGATCATCAATTTCCCGAAATCCAAGTTGACACCGACCCAATCACTGACTTACCTCGGGATGGAGTTTCATACCCAGCCAGCGTTAGTCAAGCTACCGCGGGACAAACAGCTTTCTCTGCAAGCGGGGGTGCAATCACTTCTTCGCAGTCAGTCACACCCCTTAAGGCGCCTCATGCACTTCCTGGGGAAGATGGTTGCAGCTATGGAGGCAGTGCCGTTCGCGCAATTCCATCTACGGCCACTCCAATGGGACATTCTTCGCAAATGGGACAAGAGTTCGGCTTCCCTCAACAAGACCATCTCTCTTTCCCTTGCAACCAAAACATCACTTCAGTGGTGGCTCCTACCCACATCTCTGTCTCGGGGAAAATCGTTCCTACCTCCAACCTGGGCCGTGGTCACCACGGACGCGAGCCTGTCAGGTTGGGGAGCGGTTTTTCTCCACCACAGGGCTCAAGGAACCTGGAATCCAATAGAGTCGTCCCTTCAGATCAATATCCTGGAGATAAGGGCAGTATATCTAGCCCTATTGGCTTTCCATCGGTGCCTGGAGGCCAGGCAGATCCGAATCCAGTCGGACAACGCCACTGCCGTCGCTTACATCAACCACCAAGGCGGCACTCGCAGTCGTCAAGCCTTCCAGGAAGTCCGGCGAATTCTGCAGTGGGTGGAAGTCACAGGCTCCACCATCTCTGCAGTTCACATCCCGGACGTAGAAAACTGGGAAGCAGATTTTCTCAGTCGTCAGGGCATGGACGCGGGGTAATGGTCTCTTCACCCAGACGTGTTTCGAGAGATCTGTCGCCGCTGGGGAACGCCGGACGTCGACCTCATGGCGTCACGACACAACAACAAGGTCATGGCTCGGTCTCAGGATCACAGAGCTCTGGCAGCAGACGCCTTGGTCCAGGATTGGTCGCCGTTTCGACTGCCATACGTGTTTCCCCCTCTGGCGATGCTGCCCAGGGTACTACGCAAGATCCGGTCCGAATGCCGTCGCGCCATTCTCGTCGCTCCAGACTGGCCGAGGCGGTCGTGGTATCCGGATCTGTGGCATCTCGCGGTGGGTCAACCGTGGGCACTTCCAGACCGCCCAGACTTGCTGTCACAAGGCCCGTTTTTCCATCTGAATTCTGTGGCCCTCAACCTGACTGTGTGGCCATTGAGTCCTGGCTCCTAGCGTCTTCAGGGTTATCTCAGGATGTCATTGCCACCATGAGACAAGCCAGGAAGCCTACGTCCGCCAAGATCTATTACAGGTCTTGGCAAATCTTCTTATCCTGGTGCTCTGATAATGGTTTTCCTCCATGGCCGTTTGCCTTACCCACATTCCTTTCATTCCTACAATCTGGAATGGACAAGGGTTTGTCCCTCGGCTCTCTCAAGGGCCAAGTTTCGGCGCTCTCCGTGTTTTTTTTCAAAAGCGTCTAGCCAGGCTTCCGCAGGTCCGCACGTTCCTGCAGGGGGTTTGCCACATGGTTCCACCTTACAAACGTCCGTTGGAACCTTGGGATCTTAACAGGGTCCTGACGGCTGTTCAAAAGCCGCCTTTTGAGCCGCTGCGGGATGTCTCTCTCTCCCGTCTTTCTCAGAAGGTGGCCTTCCTGGTGGCAGTCACATCACTTCGGAGAGTGTCTGAGCTTGCAGCGCTGTCATGCAAAGCTCCCTTCCTGGTTTTTCACCAGGATAAGGTGGTTCTGCGTCCTGTCCCGGAATTTCTCCCTAAGGTGGTATCCCCTTTTCATCTTAATCAGGATATCTCCTTGCCTTCCTTTTGCCCTAATCCAATTCACCAGTGTGAAAAAGATTTGCACTCTTTGGATCTAGTGAGAGCACTCCGGCTCTACGTGTCTCGCACGGTGCCCCTGCGCCGTTCAGACGCGCTCTTTGTCCTTGTCGCTGGCCAGCGCAAGGGCTCTCAGGCCTCCAAGTCAACCTTGGCTCGGTGGATCAAGGAACCGATTCTCGAGGCCTACCGTACTTCTGGGCTTCCGCTCCCTTCAGGGCTGAAAGCCCATTCTACCAGAGCCGTAGGTGCGTCCTGGGCATTGCGGCACCGGGCGACGGCTCAGCAGGTGTGTCAGGCAGCTACGTGGTCTAGTCTGCACACTTTCACGAAGCACTATCAAGTGCATACCTATGCTTCGGCAGACGCCAGTCTAGGTAGGCGAGTCCTCCAGGCGGCGGTTGCCCACCTGTAAGAGGGGGCCGTTTTCGGCTCTTTCTATTGAGGTATTTTTTTTTACCCACCCAGGGACTGCCCTTGGACGTCCCAATTGTCTGGGTCTCCCAATGGAGCGACAAAGAAAAAGGGAATTTTGTTTACTTACCGTAAATTCCTTTTCTTCTAGCTCCTATTGGGAGACCCAGCACCCACCCCTGTGCCCTTCGGGCTGGTTGTTCTTTTGTGTACACATGTTTTTGATGTTGATTTGTTCTTTTGCTTCATGGTCTTCAGTTCTCCGAACATCCTTCGGATTGAATTTACCCTAGACCAATTTATAAGTTTTCTCCTTCCTGCTTTTGCACCAAAACTGAGGAGCCCGTGATCCACGGGAGGGTGTATAGGCAGAGGGGAGGGGTTAAACTTTTTTAAAAGTGTAATACTTTGTGTGACCTCCAGAGGCAGAAGCTATACACCCAATTGTCTGGGTCTCCCAATAGGAGCTAGAAGAAAAGGAATTTACGGTAAGTAAACAAAATTCCCTTTTTTTATTAGTCTGCAAAGTCAAACGTTTACATACACTAAGAGTATAAATGTCTTTAAACAATATGGGACAGCCCATATGATGATGTCATGTCTTTTGGAAGCTTCTGATAGGTTTATTAGCAACATCTGAGTTAATTAGAGAAACACCTGTGGATGTATTGGGCTGTGAACGCACTTTGCGTTTTTTCCTGCGTTTCTGCAGCTTTTTGAGCTGCAGCGTTTTCATGCAAAATGGCATGCGTTTTGGTTTTCCATTATAGTCAATGGTAAAAGCAGATTTCCTGACCGCACTTTGCGTTTTAAAATGCTGTGTTTAATTTGCATATTTTGTGGCAAAAACCATGCGTTCAAAGAAGAAACATGTCAATTCTTTTTGCCATTTTGGGTGCGTTTTGCTAACATTGAAGTCTATGAGAAATGGCAAAAACCAAGCTTCCAGCAAATTCCTGCGTTTTACCTGCTTTTCCAGTGCAGAAAACATGCGTTTTGGACTTCAAAAACGCTTGCTTTTTGGACATCAAAACAATGATTTCATATGTCCCTTTACACACACACATAGTCCGACAATTAAAAATAAGAATTTTAATAAATTATTGCTATTTTTCCATTAAATATCATATTACCGCTATAATTTCATTAAATTAATCTAGTCTCATTATTTTTCACAAAAATATAGATTTGTTTCTTTTTTTCAAACTTTTTCATTGAGTTTGACTATTTAAACTTTATTTAGCAGTGTCATGATGTTCAAAACGCATCTATCAAAACGCAGGTGGAAAAGCAGGTAAAAAGCGCTGAAAACGCATCTAAAACGCGGTAAATACGCATGCGTTTTCAACGCTAAATTTCTGAAAAAGGCAACTTTGGTCAAATCAATTAAGCCCAAAACGTGCGTTTAGAACTGCAAGTAGATGAACGCAAAGTGCGTTCACAGCCTTATAATGCACACCTGAAACACACTGCTTCTTTGTGTAACATCATGGGAAAGTCAAAAGAATTCAGCTAAGATCTCAGAAAGCGAATTGTGGACAAGTCTGGTTCATCCTTGGGTGTAATTTCCAGATACCTGAAGGTGCCTTGTTCATCTGTACAAACAATTATACGCAAGTGCAAACGAGGGAAATGTCCAATCATCATACCACTCAGGAAGAAGATGGGTTCTGTGTGCCAGAGATTGACGTGCTTTGGTCAGACATGTGCATATGAACCCAAGAACAAAAGCAAAAGACCTTGTGAATATTCTGGTGGAAGCTGGTAAGCTTGTGTCATTATCTACAGTGAAAAGAGTACTGTATCAACATGGGCTGAAAGGCTACTCTGCCAGAAAGAAACCATTACTCCAAAAGAAACCTAAAAAATCCAGATTTGTTTGCAGATGCACACAGGAACAAAAACCTTACATTTTGGAGACATGTCCTGCGGTCTGGCGAAACTAAAATTGAACGGTTTGGCCATAATGACCATCATTACATTTGGAGGAAAAAGGGAGAAGCTTTGAAGCCCAAGAACACCATCCCAACTGTGAAACACAGGGGTAGCAGCATTATGTTGTACGGTTGTTTTGCTGCAGGACGGTCTGGTGCACTCCACAAAATAGATGGCATCATGAGGAAAGAAATTGTGGCAAAACTGAAGCAACGTCTCAAGGCATCAGCCAGGAGCTAAAAGCTTGGGCAGAAATGGGTCTTCCAAATGGGCAATGACCAGAAGCATACTGCCAAACTGGTTACAAAGTGGTGTAAGGATAATAGTCAATGTTTTGGAGCAGCCATCAAAGCTCTGATTGCTGATGTTTGTAATAAAGCTACATAAGTGAATAAAATAGATTATGTCTGCCCTATTGAAAATTTTTGAGCAAAGCTGAAAAGGCCGATGCGAGCAAGGCACCCTACAAACATGGCTCAGTTATACCAGTTCTGCCAGGAGGAATTGGCCCAAATTCCTACCAACTATTGTGAGAAGCTTTTGGAAGGATATCCAAAACCTTTCACCCAAGTCATACAGTTTAAGGACAATGCTACCAAATATTAATGAAATGTATGGAAACTTTTGAATTTGCAGAAAGTAACAAAAATGCCTTAAAATATTCTCTCTCTAATTATTCTGGCATTTGGCAAATATAAATAATTTTGGTTCCTAATTGATCTAAAAAGGGAAAAACTTATTCTGATTTCATGTCAGATAGTCAGAAAAACCTGCAGATGTGTCTTTTATAGAGAGTGGATGTAAACTTATGCTTCCAACTGTATGAGGGAGTTGGAGTCGGAATGAGGGAAGTTGAAGCGTTTGAGTCGAAAGCCTGGCTTACTGATTCCACAGCCCTGCTCCTAAATGTTGTGATTACTGTTATTTGCGGCATGTGTGGGGTTAAACAGCCGGGGACCATCCCTGACTGTGACAGCTGGAGATTGGCTGTCATGTAAGCCAAGCTCCTGGTGGCAGGTGCGTGTGCAGAATCGCCGTGATCTACCCATAGGTCGTGAAGGGGTTATTATACCATGATGACCTACCATTACATTATGGAGCAGGTCAGGGACTTTGGGCAGATGATGGCTATATGATATAGCTGGCATCAGTATCTAACAGCAGCAATTCACACGTTGCGTCTGCTATTTAAGCTCTTAAATGCCACTGTCAGTCACTGAGCCGATGGATTGCTATGTCAGTCAATGGCCAGTTGAATGCCCCTGTGCTTGTCAGGTGATCTCTTCTGTGATATCCACTCTGTGGCCGGGTTATAGGAAACTGCCTTTTCTTTATCGTTCCTTTGGGAGACCCAAACCTTGGGTGTATAGCTTCTGCCTCCGGAGGACACACAAAGTACTACACCTAAAAGGTGTAGCTCCTCCCTCTGAGCCTATACACCCCCTGGTCAACCAGTCCTAACCAGTTTTTCGCTTTGTGTTCAGGAGGCATACATGCACACATGCGTTCCCATATGATTTTTTCCTTTTTTTTCCCTTTTTTTGGAAGAAGATTGAAGAAATGCGGGTCCACGTCTGGACCCCCGGCATGTCCCTTCTCACCCCACTGTGTCGGCGGTGTTGTAAGGTTGATTATCCAAGGCTGGAGCCTTACATGCCGTGCTCCTTCACCATCCCCTCTGGGCTCTGGATTGAAGTGGGAGCCAGCACGGTCTCCATGCCTGGCAGGAGACCGGTCTCCATCCACAGCCCCTTGAGGACCCTGCTAGACCGGAGCACTCACCCTCAGGGACCGGGCCCTGCGTCTCAGAGCTAAGTACCTTGAGACGTTTATATTTTGAGGGGTCCCTGTTCTTTATGTGTGGGTAGTGTGTGTTTACTGTGTCTTTACTGTGTTTTTTGACATTTCCGGCGGGTTCTCTGGCTTTTCGCCCGAGAACCGCGCCGATGGTGCCTGCGCGTCGGCCGCGCTGCTCAAATTTAGGCCCCGGCTTCGCCGGAGGCCTAGTTTCGATTTCCTGCCCTCGCATGTCACTCATACCGAGGGACAGGCATGGCCCCTCCCGGTGGCCGTCCTGCACAGGGGAGGGACTCTCCCCACTGCTTGGGTGCGACTCCCCCTCTGCAGACCTCTATGGCCTTCCAGATCCGCCCTTTCATACAGGGATGCCCCTGTCCCGCCCCCTCTCTTCGCTCCGGCGGCCATTTTCTTCACTCTGTTCTGGCGTCCGGCACTCTGCACACCTGCCGAGGTGCTGTGCATTGGGGGTCTGGGTTTCAGGATCTGGAGGGCACACATCACCGCTCCAGCGGTCTGGTAAGCCGCAGCCGGTCTCCGGTTGTGGACCTCTGCTATATTCTCCCTGGGAATCACTCCTTTTGTAGAAGCCGTTTTTCCTCCACTCAGGCAGCATGTCTCACACAAGGAGCAAGGCTCCAAAGCTTTATGCTGTATGTGCTGCATGTAAGCTTCCGCTGCCTGAAGCAAGCACCTATCCACATTGTGAGGTTTGCTCTAACTTGGCGGTGCCACAGCCTGGAGTCTCACCCCCAGTGGTCTCTCAGGCTGCTGCTGCACCTGTGACTGAACCCCCGGCCTGGTTAGAGTCCTTTTCTAGGTCCATATCCCAGTCATTTGCTGAGTCCATGGGACTTTTGTCCAGGACTTTGATGAATATGCATCAGCCCCCTTCACAGGGTGCCTCTAATGCTCTTGCTAAGGGGCCCTTAGGACTGGAGCTCACAGAGGATTCAGCAGGGCACGGACCCAGTCTGTCTAAGAGGCGCCGCGGGGTTCCCTCTCCCTCCTTATCCCGTGGCTCTGATTCAAGGGCTGAGGACTCGCAGGACAAGGAGGATGCCTATACAGGGGGCTCAGAGGCTAACTCCATGTGCCCCATTGACCCTTCCGAGGGTGACTCAGACCTTAGTGACTTGATTGCTTCTATTAATTCTGTGCTGGATCTCAATCCGCCAGTGTCAGAGGAGCAACTCTCTCTGGCAGATAAACATCAGTTTACCTCGCCTAAGAGAGTGAAGAGTGTGTTTTTTAACCACTCCAGTTTTCAGGCCGCTGTGACCAAACCCAGGGCCTGTCCTGACAAACGCTTCCCAAAGCGTGGTTCTGATGACCGTTTTCCTTTTCCACCTGAGGTGGTCAAGGAGTGGGCTCACTCCCCAAAGGTAGACCCTCCGGTGTCTAGGCTCTCAGCCCGGACCGTTGTGTCGGTGGCTGATGGCACTTCCCTTTATGGATGCTGCTGATCGTCAGATTGACCTTCTGGCCAAATCCGTGTATGAAGCGGCGGGGGCCGCGTTTTCCCCAGCCTTTGCAGCAGTGTGGGCCCTCAAAGCCATCTCTGCTAGTCTGGAGGAGATGCGTTCCCTCACCAAGGACTCTATGCCCGAGATGGTTGCCTTAACCTCTCAATCTTCAGCTTTTTCTTCTTATGCCATGTCTGCCATGCTAGAGGCTTCTCACCGCACTGCGGTGGCTTCGGCTAATTCACTCGTTATCCGCAGGATCTTGTGGCTTCGAGAGTGGAAGGCGGATGCTTCTTCAAAGAAGTACTTTGCTGGGCTCCCTTTTGCTGGTTCCCGGCTGTTCGGTGAACAGCTGGATGAAATTATTTGAGGCTACTGGCGGGAAAAGTACTTCCATGCCACAAACCAAGACCAGGAAACCTGCCCAGGGTAGGTTTCAGTCGAGGGTTCGATCCTTTCGTTCCTCCAACTGGTCGTCCTCTAAGCCCTCCGCCTCGTCCGCTACCTCAGCTAAGGACCAGAAATCCAGCTGGCGCTCCAGAGCGCGTCCGCAGAAGACAGCAGGAGGTTCTGCCACTAAGGCAGCCTCCTCGTGACTCTCTGTCCGATCCAGCCACATCCTTAGTCGGTGGCAGGCTCTCCCACTTTGGCGACGCTTGGTTTCAACACGTCTCCGATCAGTGGGTGAGAGATATCATCTCCCACGGCTACAGGATAGAATTCTCTTCCACCCCGCCAAACAGATTTTTTCTCTCAACTCCCCCTTGCTCCAAGGCCGCCGCCTTCTCACAGGCCGTGGCAGTCTTGCAGGCCAATGGAGTGATTGTGCCAGTTCCCGCCGGGGAACGGTTCAGAGGTTTTTACTCAAACCTTTTCCTAGTTCCCAAAAAGAACGGTACCTTCAGGCCCCATCCTGGATCTCAAGCTTCTCAACAAGCATGTTTGGGTGCGGCACTTTCGCATGGAATCCCTGCGATCAGTCATTGCCTCGATGTCCCAAGGGGATTTCCTGGCATCCATCGACATCAGAGATGCCTATCTGCATGTGCCCATTGCAGTTTCTCACCAGCGTTGGCTACGCTTTGCAATAGGAGACGATCATTTCCAATTCGTGGCTCTCCCCTTCGGGTTAGCCACGGCCCCTCGGGTATTCACCAAGGTCATGGCAGCCGTGATTGCGGTTCTGCACCTTCAGGGGTTGGCAGTGCTCCCTTACCTGGACGACCTTCTAGTCAAAGCGCCATCCAGCGCAGTCTGTCAGCGGAGTGTCTCGCTCACTCTCAGCACTCTAGCCCAATTCGGGTGGCTTGTCAATCTTCCCAAATCCACTCTGACTCCGACCCAGAGTCTCACGTACCTTGAGATGCAGTTCGAGACTTTGCCGGCACTTGTGAAGTTGCCCCTAGACAAGCAGCTGTCACTCCAGTTGGCTGTGCGCTCTCTCCTGAGGCTCCGCCGTCATACCATGAGGCGTCTGATGCAGGTGCTGGGTCAGATGGTGGCGTCCATGGAGGCTGTTAACTTTGCCCAGTTCCATCTGCGCCCCCTGCAGCTGGACATTCTCTGCTGTTGGGACAAGCGGCTTTCCTCCTTAAACAAGTCAGTGGCTCTGTCGCCACGGGCCAAGAGCTCTCTTCAGTGGTGGCTTCGGCCCCTCTCCCTGTCCCAAGGGCGCTCCTTTTTGGCCCTGTCCTGGGTGATTCTCACCACGGATGCCAGTCTCTCCGGCTGGGGAGCGGTGTGTCTCCACCACAGAGCACAGGGCACTTGGACTCCGTCCGAGTCAACCCTTTCAATCAATGTGCTGGAAATCAGAGCCATACTTCTGGCTCTCCTAGCATTTCACCATCTGCTGGCGGGCAGGCACATTCGAGTCCAGTCAGACAACGCGACAGCGGTTGCCTACATCAACCATCAAGGCGGGACACGCAGCCGCCGGGCAATGATGGAGGTACAACGCATTCTTCAATGGGCGGAGGACTCCAGGTCCACCATATCCGCAGTCCACATCCCAGGCGTGGACAACTGGGAAGCAGATTATCTCAGCCGTCAAAGCGTGGACGGTGGCGAATGGTCCCTACATCCGGCAG
Source organism: Anomaloglossus baeobatrachus (assembly GCF_048569485.1). Taxonomy (NCBI): domain Eukaryota; kingdom Metazoa; phylum Chordata; class Amphibia; order Anura; family Aromobatidae; genus Anomaloglossus; species Anomaloglossus baeobatrachus. The sequence continues at coordinate 712,533,213 of NC_134353.1, read as the reverse complement.
TATTTCAGTCGATCTGCCGCAGATGGGGCATTTTGGACGTGGACCTAATGGCATCCCATCACAACAACAAAGTTCCTGTCTACGTGGCTCGCTCCCACGATCCTCAGGCATTCGCCGTGGACGCTCTGGTTCAGTACTGGTCCCAGTTTCGTCTGTCCTAAGTGTTTCCCCCTCTAGCTCTCTTGCCCAGAGTCCTGCGCAAGATCAGGATGGAGGGCCGTCGGGTCATCCTCATTGCACCGGACTGGCCCAGGCGAGCTTGGTATCCGGATCTACTCCAACTATCCGTAGAGATGCCGTGGCCTCTCCCGGACCGTCCAGACCTACTCTCGCAAGGTCCGTTCTTCTGCCCGAATTCTGCGGCCCTCAAATTGACAGCGTGGCTCTTGAGTCCTGGATTTTGACGGCTTCTGGTATTTTTCCTGAAGTCATCTCAGCTATGACTCTGGCCCGTAAGTCTTCGTCCGCTAAGATCTATCACAGGACTTGGAAGATTTTCCTGTCCTGGTGTCGTTCTACCGACCATCCTCCTTGGCCGTTCTCCTTACCGACCCTTCTGTCTTTTCTACAGTCCGGTCTGCAGCTAGGACTGTCCCTCAACTCTCTCAAGGGACAAGTTTCGGCTCTGTCAGTTCTGTTCCAGCGGCGTCTCGCTCGGCTGGCTCAGGTCCGCACCTTCATGCAGGGCGCGTCTCACATCATCCCGCCTTACCGGCGGCCCTTGGACCCCTGGGACCTTAACTTGGTTCTCACGGTCTTGCAGAAACCCCCCTTTGAGCCCCTTAGGTAGGTTTCTCTGTACCGCCTCTCACAGAAAGTGGCCTTTCTGGTTGCTATAACTTCTCTCAGGAGAGTTTTTGATTTGGCGGCGCTCCTCGGAGTCACCTTTTTTGGTCTTTCATCAAGACAAGGTGGTTCTCCGTCCGACTCCGGATTTTCTTCCTAAGGTGGTCTCTCCCTTCCACCTTAACCAGGACATTACCTTACCTTCCTTCTGTCCGGCCCCTGTTCATCGCTTTGAAAAAGCTCTACATACTCTAGATCTGGTGCGTGCTCTCCGGATCTATGTGTCTCGCACCGCTGCGGTGCACCTCTCTTTTTGTGCTAACCACAGGTCGGCGCAAGGGTCTCCCTGCTTCTAAGCCGACCTTAGCCCGTTGGATTCGGTCGGCCATTTCGGACGCCTACCTTTCGGTGCCTCTTGGGCTTTTCGGCACCAGGCTACGGCTCAACAAGTCTGTCAGGCTGCCACTTGGGCTAGCCTGCATACCTTCTCGAAGCACTATCAAGTGCATGCTCATGCTTCGCCAGATGCGAGCTTGGGCAGACGCATCCTTCAGGCGGCGGTCGCCCATTTGTGAAGTTAGGTCCTGCCTACTTCTTAGTTTTCTGTTTATTTCCCACCCAGGGACTGCTTTGGAACGTCCCACGATTTGGGTCTCCCAAAGGAACGATAAAGAAAAAGAGAATTTTGTTTACTTACCGTAAATTCTTTTTCTTATAGTTCCGTCTTGGGAGACCCAGCACCCTCCCTCTTACCTGTTGGCAATTTTCTTGTTCCGTGTGTTTTCACATGCTGTTGTCGTGAACAGAGTCTCCGGTTGTTCTGGTTCTTGCTCTGTTCTACTTTTGTGTGGCTATTCTCCTTCAGATTTTGCACTAAACTGGTTAGGACTGGTTGACCAGGGGGTGTATAGGCTCAGAGGGAGGAGCTACACCTTTTAGGTGTAGTACTTTGTGTGTCCTCCGGAGGCAGAAGCTATACACCAAAGGTTTGGGTCTCCCAAAACGGAACTATAAGAAAAATAATTTACGGTAAGTAAACAAAATTCTCTTTTTTCACTATATACAGCAATACCATGGTATCTCTGTATATAGTACAAGTGATTAGACTATCCTAGGTTTGAGACCACTAATAAGGTATAAAAAAAAAAGAAAAACAAAAAAACCCAGAAAATAAAGTTAAAGTATAACAATTAAAATAACTCCCTCTTCTACAGTTAACAAAACTATGAATTAACACATGTAAAATTAAATACTTAACAAAAAAGTGTGAAACAACTGAAAATATGTCTTCTATTCTAGGTTCTTCAAAGTAGACATCTTTTGCTTTGATTACTGCTTTGCACACTCTTGGCATTCTCTTGATTTAGCTTCAAGAGGTAGTCACCGGAAATGGTCATCCAAGGAGTTCCCAGAGATGCTTAGCACTTGTTGTCCCTTTTGCCTCTGCGGTCCACCTCACCCTAAACCATCTCGATTGGATTCAGGTCTGTTGACTGTAGAGGCCAGGTCATCTGGTATAGCACCCCATCACTCTCCTTCTTAGTCAAATAGCCCTTACACAGCCTGGAGGTGTGTTTGGGGTCATTGTCCTGTTGAAAAATAAATGATGGTCCAACTAAACGCAAACCGGATGGAATAGCATGCCGCTGCAAGATGCTGTGGTAGCCATGCTGGTTCAGTATGCCTTCAATTTTGAATAAATTCCCAACAGTGTCACCAGCAAATCACCCCACACATCACACCTCCTCCTCCTTGCTTCACGGTGGGAACCAGGTATGTAGAGTCCATCCGTTCACCTTTTCTGCTTCGCACAAAGACACGGTGGTTGGATCCAAAGATCTCAAATTTGGACTCATCAGACCAAAGCATAGATTTCCACTGGTCTAATGTCCATTCCTTGTGTTCTTTAGCCCAAACAAGTCTCTTCTGCTTGTTGCCTGTCCTTAGCAGTGGTTTCTTAGCAACTATTTTACCATAAAGGCCTGCTGCACAAAGTCTCCTCTTAACAGTTGTTCTAGAGATGTGTCTGTTGCTAGAACTCTGTGTGGCATTGACCTGGTCATTAATCTGATCTGCTGTTAACCTGCGATTTCTGAGGCTGGTGACTTGAATAAACTTATCCTCCGCAGCAGAGGTGACTCTTGGTCTTCCTTTCTTGGAGCGGTCCTCATGTGAGCCAGTTTCTTTGTAGCGTTTGCTGTTTTTTGCCACTGCACTTGGGGACACTTTCAAAGTTTTCTCAATTTTTCGGACTGACTGACCTTCATTTCTTAAAGTAATGATAGCCACTCGTTTTTCTTTACTTAGCTGTTTTTTTTCTTGCCATAATACAAATTCTAACAGTCTATTCAGTAGGACTATCAGCTGTGTATCCACCAGACTTCTGCACATGATGGTCCCAACCCCATTCATACGGCAAGAAATCCCTCTTATTAAACCTGACAGGGCACACCTCTGAAGTGAAAACGATTTCCGGTGACTACCTCTTGAAGCTCATCAAGAGAATGCCAAGAGTGTGCAAAGCAGTAATCAAAGCAAACACGGCTACTTTGAAGAACCTAGAATATAAGACATATTTTCAGTTGTTTCACACTTTTTTGTTAAGTATTTCATTCCACATGTGTTAATTCATAGCTTTGATGCCTTCAGTCATGATCATGAAAATAAAGAGAACTCTTTAAATGAGGTGTGTCCAAACTTTTGGTCTGCACTGTGTATATGTGTGTGTATATGTATATGTATATATATATATATATATATATATATATATATATATATATATAAACACTGTGTCTGGAAAAGTGCAGTCTGTCAAAACATAACATTAAGCTAATTAGTTAATACTGTAGTGAGGATAAAAAGAAATGCCATAATTGTGGGGGTTTTTTGGTCACAATAATGCTAAAAAAAATGCAATTAGAAGCAATCAAAGAGTAGTATGGAACCCAAAATTGAGTAAATAAAAACACCAGTTCGCCACGCAAAATACAAGCCCCCGTACAGCTCCACAAATCTATTTATTTTTTTTCCAAAATGCCAATAAAATATTGAAGAAAAAAACAACAACCTTTAAATGGTATCTCCATAATCGCACTGACTTATAGAATTTTATATTTCCAGGTAATTTTTACTATAGAATGAACTGTACAAAACAAAGTCAAAAACAATGGCAGAATTGCAGGGGGGGGGGGGGTTTCCCCACAATTCCACCACACTTGGGAATTTTTTCCACTTTCCTTTTACTCCTATATGTTGTTACTAGCTGTACTACCCGGCTTCGCCCGGGTTAATAACTGTTGTTAAAATAGAATTTATTAACAAAAATTTATTCTGCACACACAAACCACAAAACAAATAGATAGAAATGTAATTATGAAAATGCAAAAACTGAGCTAATAGAAGCATTTCACAACATACCGTATTTTTCGGACCATAAGACGCACTTTTTTTCCCCCAAATGTTGGGGGAAAGTTGGGGGTGCGTCTTATGGTCTGACTATAGGGCTGCGGCTGGGAATGAGGGTGCTGCAGGTCATCGGGGGCACGAGCAGGCAGCAGCAGCGCCTGCTCGTGACCACGTGGGCCCGCTCATTACATATGCACGCCCATCCTCCCGCCCATCTCTCAGCGCTGAAGCCGGCACTGACAGGTGGGCGGGAGGACGAGCGGGGACGCGCGCATAGCAAAGAGCCGGCCGCATGATCACCCCTGGCAATTACAGCCTGGAGTGATCATGTGCGGCTGTATTCACTGCTCCCCGCGCGTCATCATCAGCGCGGGGTGCAGTGAATCAGTGCACTCACCCGTCCCCGTGTGTGGAGCCGCCCCCCTGCTGCACGCGATGACTTCCTGTCTGTGCCGGTCAGCTGATCTGTGCTGAGCTGGTCAGCTGATCGGCACAGACAGGAAGACATCGCGTGCTGCAGGGGAACGGCTCCACACACACAGGTCAGCGTGCAGAGAGGAAGATGTGATCGGTGCTGCAGGGAGTGAGGAAAAGGTGAGTATAAACGTTTATTTTTTTTCTCTGTGGTATAGGATACAGGCCATATACCAGGATGGTATATGAGCACGATGGGGGGGCATGTGAACAGGCTGGATGGGGGGGGCATGTGAACAGGCTGGATGGGGGGGGTATGTGAACAGGCTGGATGGGGGGGTATGTGAACAGGCTGGATGGGGGGGTATGTGAACAGGCTGGATGGGGGGGGTATGTGAACAGGCTGGATGGGGGGGGTATGTGAACAGGCTGGATGGGGGGGGTATGTGAACAGGCTGGATGGGGGGGTATGTGAACAGGCTGGATGGGGGGGTATGTGAACAGGCTGGATGGGGGGGTATGTGAACAGGCTGGATGGGGGGGGTATGTGAACAGGCTGGATGGGGGGGGTATGTGAACAGGCTGGATGGGGGGGGGTATGTGAACAGGCTGGATGGGGGGGATGTGAACAGGCTGGATGGGGGGGATGTGAACAGGCTGGATGGGGGGGTATGTGAACAGGCTGGATGGGGGGTATGTGAACAGGCTGGATGGGGGGGGTATGTGAACAGGCTGGATGGGGGGGGGTATGTGAACAGGCTGGATGGGGGGTATGTGAACAGGCTGGATGGGGGGGGTATGTGAACAGGCTGGATGGGGGGTATGTGAACAGGCTGGATGGGGGGGGGTATGTGAACAGGCTGGATGGGGGGGTATGTGAACAGGCTGGATGGGGGGGTATGTGAACAGGCTGGATGGGGGGTATGTGAACAGGCTGGATGGGGGGGGTATGTGAACAGGCTGGATGGGGGGGATATGTGAACAGGCTGGATGGGGGGGATATGTGAACAGGCTGGATGGGGGGGTATGTGAACAGGCTGGATGGGGGGGTATGTGAACAGGCTGGATGGGGGGTATGTGAACAGGCTGGATGGGGGGGGGTATGTGAACAGGCTGGATGGGGGGGGGTATGTGAACAGGCTGGATGGGGGGGTATGTGAACAGGCTGGATGGGGGGGTATGTGAACAGGCTGGATGGGGGGGATATGTGAACAGGCTGGATGGGGGGGATATGTGAACAGGCTGGATGGGGGGGGTATGTGAACAGGCTGGATGGGGGGGGTATGTGAACAGGCTGGATGGGGGGGGTATGTGAACAGGCTGGATGGGGGGGTATGTGAACAGGCTGGATGGGGGGGGTATGTGAACAGGCTGGATGGGGGGGTATGTGAACAGGCTGGATGGGGGGGTATGTGAACAGGCTGGATGGGGGGGTATGTGAACAGGCTGGATGGGGGGGGGTATGTGAACAGGCTGGATGGGGGGGGTATGTGAACAGGCTGGATGGGGGGGTATGTGAACAGGCTGGATGGGGGGGGTATGTGAACAGGCTGGATGGGGGGGGTATGTGAACAGGATGGATGGGGGTTTATAGCAGGATCATATACAAGGCAGGAGGATCATTACCAGGATGGGGTACCTTAGTAGAGAATTTGGGGACATTACCCCCATAACAGTGTCAGCAGCAGATCCTCGCCCTATAACAGTGTGTCATGACCACATTTTTTGCTTAAAGTTTTATTTTCCTCCTCTAAAACCAGGGTGCGTCTTATAGTCCGGTGCGTCTTATAGTCCGAAAAATACGGTATATTTCAACACCACAGATATTCCACACAGATTTAACTAAATTGGCCAAGTTATGTGCTTCGTCTGTCTCTTTCCACGTTTGTCTGTCTTTTTTTTTTTTTTTGTCTGTCTCTATCTTTGTTTCTTTCCCCATCTGTCTCTTTCTAGGTCTGTCTCTATCTCTCTGTCTGTCTCTATCTCTGTCTGTCTCTCTGTCTGTCTCTCTATCCGTCTCCCCACCGACATCTTATTATCTCACATATAAGCTTCTTATGCTAACAATGTCTTTTGTTCCTAAAGCAACCAACCACAGCTCCTACTAATAACCTGTAGTTCCAGGCTCCATTTACTTTAATGGAGGCATGTTTTTTGGAGAGTAACTGTAAAGCGCGGGGTTAAATTTTCTGTCAAAACATAGTCTACGACGTTCCCTGGGTCACATGAGGTGTCTGTGTAAAATTTTGTGATTGTAAATGCGACGGTGCGGATACACTTTTCGTTTCACTTTTTCCCCATTATGTAGATAGGGGCAAAATTGATTGGTAAATTGGAACACGCGGGGTTAAAATTTCGCCTCAAAACATAGCCTATGACGCTCTCGGGGTCCAGACATGTGAGTGCAAAATTTTGTGGCTGTAGCTGCGACTGTGCAGATGCCAATCCCGGACACACACACACACACACACACACACACACACACACACACCGCTTTATATATTAGATAGCTGTTATCATGCAAAATGGCATCTTGTTCAGCACAACACACACTCTCAGATGTCACTGCAAAGTAAAAAAAGTTATGGCTATTTGAAAAAGGAGAGGGAAAATGGTTGAGGGGAGTTAAACACCTTAGAAATCCTCCTAAATCATTATTATGATTTAATATTGTAGATATATTTTTATTTTTTTTAGTATGTAACAAGTGCAATAAACATGACATAACGAGTGATCTAAAAGGTTACATGGGGGAGAACACGCAGCCTGGAGTGGTTACCATCTACTATGCGGCACTATAGATGCTGGTTTTTCAGGGAGAGTAGGCTTTCTGTCCCAATGAGATGGAAGGGAGTTAATTTATAATTATATGCAGAGATGTTTCCATCTTTGATATTTATTGTGTTAATCTTGTAACGTTTACTTTCCAGGCAAGAAATGGACAGTCTCCAAAAGCAAATGGAAGAGCACACCATAACTGTGCATGAATCTATGAATTCCTGGACTGAGGAACAAATACCGGACTTTACATTACCTGACACACCAGTTTTGAGCAGTCCAAAACTCCAGAATCAGAACCTCAACACTAATGACACCGAAAGACACGAGCAGGCACTATAGACTATATACACTACTATAGTTATTCCCCACTGTGGCTGCTTTTTATTTCTTGAAGGAAACATTTCTATTTATACAGCAGACTGGTAGCAAAAGAGCACAGCACATTTTTGATGTCTAAAAGCAGGAGACATTATTAGATATATAAAGATATGATTACATGTATATTGTGTAAGTCACACCCATGTTATGTGCCTTTTGTAACAAAAATGAAAGGATGGATGTACTGTAGCTTGATTTCCACATTTTCAATGACCATATACTTCACTCTTATTTATGTACTTTCCAACATAAAGCATAGTAATATTGAAAGAATATTACCAGAGACATAGGTATGAAAAAATGCTGTCCCACCTTACCCCGTGGCTGTTATATTACATATTCGTACCAGTAGGTCCTAATTTTCTTGAGAACAATTATCAATTCTTTAATATAAACTGAATAAGGCCTCACTGACATGAGCGTATGAATCAGACTGGTGCAATGCTAGAAAATCTTGCATTGCACTCTGACTAATGTTATTCAATGAGGCAGAGCATATCTGTGGTTTTTGTTTGTGCCGATATCTCGGCTCATGCGCACCCATACAAGTCTATGGGTGCCTGTGAATATTGGACTGCAGTTAGATGACATCCAAGTGCAGTCCGATATAGGCGGAGACAGGCAATGGAGAATATGGAAAAAGTAATCTCATTCTTCTCCTTAGTTGTGCTCTGGCTCGCAGTAGAATGACGCTTGGTCGCGCTCACAGCAGAGCTTGAGCCGAGTGTCATTAGCATATCGCATACACTGGTCAGACGAGCGTATAGCATCTGATCCGAGACCAAGGCCTAAAGATGAGAAGTATCTGCTTGGGGACTAGTGAACACTGTAAGATAAGGGTGTCATGCCAGTTTCACCATTTAAGGTTTTCTTATTTATGGTATACCACAAATAGAAACCTATAGTCCTCCATCATTATGGCATTAAGATAGAAAAAAAAAATTTTAGAAAATTGCTGGTAGTCTTCCAGTATTAATCTGATGAATGTTGAAAAAATGTATAGCTCTCGAAGGAATTTGTTATATGGGGTGTGAATTGTTCTTATAAATGGGATGGTTGGGACTATACACGTGAATAAAAGTCTTTGTTAATGCTTTGGTGCCATGTGGGAGAACTGAATTTGATGTGTCATGGTAAGGCCTTACACATTCTGGTTATGAGCAGTGTTAATGTGTCATTTGAGATAATTTAGCTGAGTTTTGCTATTTGGACATTTGAAACACGTCTGCCATTGGTAATATTAGCTTTTAATATGCTCCTGTGACTAAGGCGTTGCTGTCTATTAATTGAAACTGAACCCCCTGTGATCCAGTGAATTAGCCAGAGGAAGTTACCACTGCTGGAGCCACTACAGGTACAATATGGTACTACATGGCTTTTCAGAAAAGGATCAGCTGTTTGCAGCAGCTTTCTGCTCTGACTAATTGGGGAAGGTCCTGAGCAAAAGACCTACCTCCAGACATCCATATGGCATAATAAGGAAAGGGGTGGGCCTTTATTTGATATGCATTTTCATACAAATCCTGGGTATCTATCTGACAGACTGAAGTATTTGAGAGAACCACTGAACAACTTGTGCTACATATAGGTAACATTCAGTTATTAGCTTATTTATCTAGTAATTCATGCTTCAAACATATATCTGATCGGGCATCAAACAAAAAAAGATGCAAATAATTTTCCAATATATTAAAAAAATAATTTTATATTAAGAATACTAAACACAAAAAAACGGGCTCCACTGAGGGTCCAAATATATCTCTAGCGAAAGAGGTAAAAAATAAAGTGCACAAAAGGGTTATATTACAGATTTACTGTATTTCATAATGTAAAAAATACCCAATATGTCAAAAATACAGTATAATGTGGAATATTGAAGACAATATAACGGCCTTTTATTATGACAAAGTATGTAAGCACCTGCACCCCGATGCGTGTTTCACTCCCGCTTCTTCAGAAGGCATCTAGACTATAGATACGGAATAAGTTTCCACGTCCTACTGCATCTTTTGACCTGTTGGGTATATATTGCATTATGACATAAAGTACATCTGTAATATATCCCTTTTGCTAGAGATTTATTTGGACTCAGTGGGGCCTCTGCATTTTATCTATGTTCAGTATTTTTAATTTTTAATTAATTTAATAAATATTTTAATATATTGGAAAATTATTTCCATAGTTTGTTTTTTTCTGATCCCCCTATCAGTTATATGTTTGAATCTTGCATTTTGATGCTATTTTCCCCCATCATAGTGGGTCATTTGGTGAATAGTGTTAATCATTTAAGTATATTAATTCATACATTTTCATAAGGAATAATAGAGGTATGGTACAATGAATTCTAAAAGTGCTTGAGAATTTTTATTTTATGGAGAATATATACTGACATGCTGAGAGGGATGACAAGTCCCGTCTAATGTATGAGTTCATGTATCATATGCCAAAATGAACTCTTACTTATTATCATAACCAATGCTCGTCTGAGAGATTGTTCTAGTAACAGAAGAAAACAGAACATCCCTATCGTTAATTTCCTATGCTCATGACCAAGTGTATTGGGGAATTGCTGTATATGCTGTTTGTCCATCAAATGTTCTTATCTCAATAAGTTGGTGGGATATAAATTATTAGTGGGTACGTATTCTTCACACCCAGGAAATCAAATCAAAATTATATCAAAGCCATTTTACTGTTATAAAGCATCTTGGATCAAATTAATTAATTTTAGTACATAAGACAAATGGTTAATGTTTTTTGTTTTTTTTATGTCAGCTATAATGGGCCAGTAATGTACTCCCTTCCTGACATTGTTGGGAAAATCACAAAACAACTTTCCATAATTGTAGATGAATAAAACAGACAGCCTCCATACCTCCTACACCTGTGCATTTCAAGACCTTGGTATCTAATGCACTTCTCATTTGTAAACTGATGTTGTCTTCTGTATGTTTCAGCTGTACATGTTGTATGTTCACAGTTATAAAGTCATAATAGTTTATATTTATGGTTTTGTCCTAAGTTTCCAGCAATCAACTAAAATAGGTTTATAGTGTCTGTTCACCCCCTCCCCTCACTACACCATCCCTTTAGATAAGGTAGGTCTTTTCTGGAGTCAAGCACCCATCTGACTGTATTTTCAGGCAATTAGCTATCTGCATTGTTTGTGGGTCACAGGCATACTTAAGAAATGAAGTATGCTGTCTGCATCCTGATGTATCCAGTATAAAACCAAATGGGTTATATAGTTTTCTAGGTAACTTTTCAGAAGCATTTTGGAGCACTTAACTTACAGGGGTTGTTCCGGTTTAGAAAAGAAGACTGAATGCAGAATGACTACAATACCAAAGAGCTCATAGTAATTTTCACTTGTAAAATTCCAAAAGTATCCAAGATGATGTTAAGCTCTAACACTATCACCGCCATAAGGGATACAAACCCCTAATTCCCTAAATGAATATCTGTAGAATTGCTTTTGACACTATACTTTATGCCGTTCTTTTTTTCTCAGTCTGACACTCGCATTTTGCAAACTGATTCTTTCCAAGGAAAAAAATGTGTACATTTCCCATCAAACCTGAAGATGTCTGGCGGTTTGTAGTAGATTCTGAATGGTTTGTGAAGTTATGGAAGTCTGGCATATATTGATTACTATGGTGGATTGCTGAAATACATGTTGCAATGTAATATTTTTTTTTTGTTTGTGTTTTCATCAGCAATGTTTAATGTGCTTTTATTTATAGAGAGAAGAAAGTGTATGTTAAGCAAATGATAAAATGTGGAATATCTATATAATATAAGGTTACAACTTAATTAAAATTGTAAATAATATAATGCTGTGTAAAGCATGTGGATACAAAATGTGCATAAGATTCCTTTCAAAGTTTTTGTTTTTTTTGTGCAATAAACTATTTTTGTTAAAAGGCTGAAGTATTTGTATATAACCCCATATTTCATAATCTTGTTTAATGGTTATTAATGTTATGCACTATAAGGGGATAACCAAAACTCACACTCACTGCAAGCACACACAGAGGTATAGACATTACATGCTCAGAGGGAAATTAAAAGAACAGGGAGGAAATAGACAATGAGAATATTTACACCACACCAAATAACGCACTGAAGATCTCCAAAAACTATATTGCCACAACACAAGGACCGATATCGCAATAAGCTATTATCTGCATGGGAGGTCCAGATCCACCATCTTAAAAAGGCAGGGAGAAGCTGTGAGAGGTGTTTAACAACATGTGACTCCAGAGACAATCACCAGACTAGCAGAACATAACTCCTGCAAGCCTGAAACAAAGAGAACACAGATTAGTTGATGCCCAAGCCTGTCTGAGAAACTTAGAAACCTAACAAAAGACCTAGTGTGTAGTGTCAGACTGCTGTGGGAACAGGATCAGATGCCAGCCTGACACTCGTTGAGTTTTGAGCTGAACCTTGTATGACACTCTACGAGGGGCCTCTGGACCAGGTTTTCCCGCATGATGACAATGGAATTCACTAATCGGGCATTCCGCAAGGATATTCAAAGCTGACGCCGAAGTCCTTTCCTCAGGACCATAAACCCGCCAGTTAACCAGGTACTGAACGACGAATCACCCGAGAATCAATAATTCTTTACACCTCAAACTCCAATTATTTATCAACCAAACCGGAGAGAAAGGGGGGTTCCTGAACCCACAAATTTGTTTAACCTCTTCCTGGCCAAGGATGTACCAGTACGTCCTATTTTTCGGGTACTTAATGACCAAGGATGTACCGATACGTCATGGCAATCGCGGGGGTACAGGGGGTACACTGTGCACGTGCGATCGCCGCTGGGTACGCTGCTTACCCAACAGCCGAGCCCTGACCGTCACAGCCAGGGATGGTGCTTGCGCCTCTGTGTTCAGCGCTTGCAAGGGTGGGTGCTATCGCTGCTCCTCCATGGGAGAAAGCTGATGCCTCGTGCTGCAGGTATCCCGCCTACAATAAGGTGGGGCCATCCACTCCTCACAGCTCTGTGTGAGGACTGAGAAAGCGTTTTTTCTCGTGCTGCAGGTGTCCAGCCCACAAAGGGTGGGGGCACTACCGCTCTTCACATCTGTGTAGGAAAACGCAGGATGGTAATGGAGCCGGCCTTTTTTCCCGCTCTGACACCCTGAGGCTGCGGATACGCCCACGATGGTAGCGCCATCTTACACAGTGACCTCTTTTTAAGAAAAACGCTATTCTGCCCGGGGGACACAATCAGCAGCATCTGCACCTGTATCTGGATGGGATAAGATCTCCTTGCCAGGAAGCTTGGCCTGCAGGCCCCAGCAATTTGCTGTATATTACAGAACCTTAGCCCCTCCACGCTGGAGCCCCAGTCCCTATAACTTCTATAGAAGTTAAAGGGAGCTAGGATTACTGCATTGCTTGAATTATGTTTAATTCAATAGCACGGAAACAGGCTTCCCCTATAGTGTGTTAGGCAGCTTGCATATCCTGCACATCCCCCTGTGCCAGGACTGCGGTGTCCCAAATGTGATGGCATCCCAGGACCTCCCCCCCCGCCGCTAAGGATGAGCACACTCGTGCCCCTCCCGAGTGGACTGCCTCCCTCTCCCACTCAGTAGCTGACCTAACCAAAGTCTCCCAGTCTCTGGTTTCGGTCTAACCGCGCCTACTGGCTCTCCATGAGCGTCCTCGAAGAACCAGGATGGGACTGCTTCAGAAGTCCAGAACAATCCTGACCCCAGGCTCAGGATAGGATCCCTACCAGGACCCAGAAGAAATCCGCTAAACGGGTCTACGCATGTAGCCCATCCACATCCCAGATTGACGCTGAGTCCGATTCTGCGTCTAAGTCGGCCTACGAGGATTTGTCTCTAGAGGATATGTCTCCAGAGTCGGACTCTCACCTGGAACTGGACGCGGAGCAGGCGTCTAGTATCCAAGAAATGGTCGACAGCTTAGTCTTGGCTGTTCACCAGACTATTAGTGGAAGAGGATGCGCCTGCGGCTGCTTCAATTACGGTTTCCTTCAAAAAACCGAAGCGAGCCCCGAAGTACTTTTCTAATAATCCCGATTTTACCACCATTCTGGCCAAGCAAAGGGCTCACCCAGAATAACGATTTACTGGCAAGTGTCGTCTCACCCTTCTCTAGCCGTTCTCTCCGGAACTAGTAACAGATTGGGCTGAGTCGCCTGTCTCGACTGGCCAAACATACTGTACTCTCTATTCCAGACAGTACCTCTCTCAAGGATCCTACTGACTGCACCATTGAAGCTCTGGGTAGGTCTATTTTTGAGGTGGCAGGTTCCTCCCTCTGCCGCAGTGGGGGTTGCCAAGACTCTTGCTATCTGGGGTAAGACCTAATTGGGTTACCCTTTCAAGTGTCTCGCCTTTTCAGCAAAGCACTTGACAAAATCATTGCGGATGCAACTGGGGGTAAGAGCACCTTTATACCTCAACGCCCAAAGCGCACACCTCGCAAGAGATTTCCCTATCATTTTCGGTCCTTTCGGAACTTTACCTCTCAGACACCTGCACAGTCTGAGCGACCTTCCCAGCGTAAGAACCAAAAGCCTGGCCCCTCTAAAACAAACACGGCCTGGCGCTCCCGACCTAGGCATACTCGGTCTGGTGGGTCCCGTTCTCTCCATTCATCACCATAATGCCAGTCTTCCCCCGACTACCGTAGGAAGGCGACTGCTCCTCTTCTGGGACGTCTGGCTTTCCTACATAGATGATGCATGGGTTCGGGAGCTAGTATCCACGGGTTACAAGATCGATTTCACCTTTCTTCCTTCGAGATATTTCCTGCAATCACGCATTCCCAAATCCTCGGTCCAAAATCGGGCCTTGTCTCAGGCTATCGCAGCGCTTTGCATTGCAGGTGTCATCGTTCCAGTTCCCACCAAACAACGTTACAAAGATTTTTACTCTAAGCTGTTTGTGGTTCCCAAAAAAGGCAGCACAGCCCGTCCTATTTTAAACTTCAAGAGGCTTAACAGAGCAGTGCGGACTCATCCCTTTTGCATGGAATCTCTAAGATCCGTGGTTGCGTTCATGGAATCAGGAGAATTTCTGGCCTCAATCGATATACAAGACGCCTACTTGCACATTCCAATCTGCAAAGCTCATCAGAGATTCCTTCGGTTCGCAATTGGAGAGGAGCACTTCCAATTTACGGCTCTCCCCTTTGGCCAAGCCTCGGCACCTAGAGTCTTTACCAAGGTCATGGCGGCCGTCATGAACGACCTACTCATAAAAGGACAGTAATTTCTTGCCTGCTCAGATTGCGTGCAAATCTGCTTGGACACTCTCTCGAGGTTGGGATGGCTCGTCAACCGCCAAAAATCATCTCTACTTCCAGCTCAACGTCTTGTCTTTTTGGGCATGGACCTAGACACTTCTCGTGCCCGGGTGTTTCTACTATCGGATAAACTGACCTCCCTGAGACAGGCCATTCAGGTCTTCCGGCGCAAGCGCCGCCCTCCTCTGTGGTTCGGGATGAGGATTTTGAGGAAGATGTTGGCGGCAATGGAAGTCGTCCCATTCGCTCAATTTCACCTTCGCCCTCTTTAGCTGGCTATCCTTTCAGTGTGGAACAGGAACTAGCATCCTTCGATCGCCCAGTTCTTTTTTCCTAGAAAGTTATTCACTCCCTCCTCTGGTGGACCCATCACTCCTCGCTGTCCCAGGGGAGATCCTTCCTCCCGATTCGCTGGCACGCAACAGACGCCAGCCTGATAGGTTGGGGAGCCGTTTTCCATCATCACATGTTCAGGGTTGCTGGTCTCTCCCGGAACGCTCTCTCCCAATCAACATTCTGGCGCTAAGGGTCATATTTTGGATCTTCAAGAGTTCTTTCCGCTTCTCTCGGGTCTCCGGGTTCGGTTTCAATCTGACAACGTCACTGCAGTGGCATACATAATCAGGGAGGCACTCGCAGCCTAGAAGCGATGGAAGGGGTCACCAAGATCCTCCATTGGGCAGAGAAGCACGCCTCTGCCATCTCCGTGGTTCACATTCCAGGAGTAGAGAACCGGGCTGCAGACTTTCTAAGCCGACAAGGTCTGGCTGCGGGAGAGGGGTCCCTCCACGAAGAGGTATTCCAGCAGATCTGTCACAAGTGAGATCGCCCAGACGTGGCTCTCATGGCATCTCGTCAAAATGCCAGAGATCACACGTTCATAGCATGCTTCCTCTACCCACAGGCAATATGCTCCGACGCCCTGGTTCTGCCGTGGTCCTAGTTTCGGCTCCTTTACATATTTCCTCTGCTTCCCCTCATCCCGAGGATGATCAAGAAGGTTAAGGTGGAGAGAATCTCTGTGATTCTAGTAGCTCCAGATTGTCCCAGGAGAGCCTGGTATCAGAACTTGTTCAGCTACTAGGCGACACCCTCTGGCGGCTTCCCAACTGCCCAGATTTTCTGTCGCAGGGGCTGTTTTGTCACCAGAACTCTGCACGGCTGCGTTTGATAGCGTGGCTGTTGAATCCTGGATTCTAGCCAGGACCCCAGGACCGGTCTCCCCCTCCCCCCCCCAGGTCATTTCCACTATGATGAATGCTAGAAAGTTCTCCTCGGCTCGCATTTATCATAGAACCTGGAGATCTTTTCTCTCCTGGTGCGAACAACATGGAAAGTCGTCGCTTTCCTTTTTCCTTGTCTAACATCTTGACCTTTTTGCAGGTAGGATTAGATTCCGGGCTAACCCTTCGTACCCTCAAGGGATAGGTCTCCGCCCTTTCGTTTTTTTCCAGAAGTAGCTAGCGGTTCGAGCTCAGATTGTACCTTTTTCTTCAGGGGGTCACCCATTTGATTCCTTCCTATCGTCAGCCCCTAGATCCATGGGACCTTAATCTGGTTTTAGGAGTCCTTCTGCAAGCGCCTTTTGAACCACTGTGAGAAGTCTTGCTTTCCTTACTTTCCTGGAAAGTCGCATTTTTAGTGGCTATCACGATGGTGAGGCGAGTTTCGGAATTGGCGGCTCTCTCCTGCCGGGTCTCCTACCTGGTTTTTCACCAGGATAAGGTTGTTCTCTGGCCCTCACCGTCATTCCTCCCAAAGGTAGTTTCTCTCTTTCATCAAAATGTGGAGATCGTCCTGCCTTCATTCTGCCCTGCTCTGGTTTATTCATTTGTATCTCTCGAACTGCGCCGTTCCGCAGGTCAGACGCGCTCTTTGTTCCTCCATAAGGGCACAAGAAGGGTGCTTCAGCCTTGAAATCCACTATTGGTCGTTGGATTAGATCAGCTATCCGAGAGGCGTACAGGGTCAAAGGCGTCACCTTACCAGGAGGGGTGAAGGCTCATTCCACCCGAGCGGTGGGAGCTTCTTGGGCTGTTCGCAATCAAGCATCGGCGACTCAACTTTGCAAAGCTGCTACCTGGTCTGCGTCTATACGTTCACTAGATTCTACAGAGTACATATGCAGGCTTCTGCGGATGCTGCCCTGGGAAGCCAAGTTTTTCAGGCGGCAGTGGCTCACCTCTGACTGAGAGGGACCCTGCTTTTCAGTTACTACCTACCTTTATAAGTTAATGGTCAGTTAGTTTGTCTGACCTTATCAGTTAATAGTTTTGTTCCCACACAGAGATTGCTTTAGGACGTCCCATGGTCCTGTGTCCCCCAATAAGGCGAGAGAGAAAGGAAGATTGTTGTGTACTCACCGTAAAATCTTTTTCTTTGAGCCTTCATTGGGGGGGACAGCACCCGCCCTGTTTGGATTAGAATTTGTTTTCATTCCTTGCATAATCTACAGCTACAGCTTCTCCTACTACTTTTACACTAAACTGGCTTACTTACTGGTCAGTCAGAGGGTGTACACTGCGGAGGAGGAGCTAACTTTTATTCTTAGTTTTGCCTAGTGTCAACCTCCTAACAACAGCAGCATACACCCATGGTCCTGTGTCCCCCAAAGAAGGCTCAGAGAAAAAGATGTCTTCATCGTTCCTTATGGGAGACCCAGACCATGGGTGTATAGCTTCTGCCTCCAGAGGACACACAAAGTACTACACTAAAAAGTGTAGCTCCTCCCTCCTAGTATATACACCCCCTGGATAACCAAATATAGCCAGTTCAATGCTTTGTGTTCAGGAGGCACACATCCACACATGCATCCTCATCTGATTTTGATTTTTGAAAAGAGTTTGAAGAAAAGCGGGTCCAAGCCTGGACTCCCGGCATGTCCCTTCTCACCCCACTGTGTCGGCGGTGCTGTTAAGGTTGATTTCAGGGCTGGAGCCCTTCATACCGCGCTCCTTCACCATCCCCTCGGGCTCTGGCTTGAAGTGGGAGCCAGCACGGTTCTTCCTGCCTTGCAGGAGACCGGTCTCCATCCGCAGTCCCTTTTGGATCCTGCCGGACGGAGCACTCATCCCTCAGGGACCTGGCCCTGCGTCTCACAAGCTAAGTATCTGAGACGTGGTTATCAGGGGGTCCCTTGTACTTTATTGTTGGGGAGAGTGTGCTGTATAACTATGCTGACTTTCCGGCCGGTTCTCTGGTTTTCACCGGAGAACCGCGCCAATGGTGCCTGCGCGCCGGCTGCATTGTTAAATTTAGGCCCCGGCTTTGCCTGAGGCCTACTTTCGTTTTCACTGCCCCTGCATGCCAATCATGCAGAGGGACAGTGCGGATCCACCCAGCGGCTGTTCAGCACAGGGAAGGGACACTCCTCTCTGAGGAAAGATTCCCTCCCCTGTATACCTCCTTGGCCCTCCGGATCCCGCTCTTTGAGTAGGCCCCGCCCCCTATCCTCGCTACGGCGCCATTTTATCAGCGTTCTCACACTGATCGGAGCTGCCTGCAGCATCTCTCTGGGGGTCCGGTCTGTGGGCTCTGGAGGGCACACAAACGGTCGGGTAAGCCACAACCTCCGGTTGTGGACCTAGTTATATACTCTCTGGGGCCATTCTACTCAGAACCTCCACTTCAGCAGCATGTCTCACACAAGGAGCAAGGCTGCAAGGCTGTACTCAATATGCACTGCATGTAAGCTCGTACTGCCTGAACCGAGCACATATCCACATTGTGATGCCTGCTCTAACATGGTGGTGCCTCAGCCTGCTTCGGCTCCGGTGGCTGAACCCCTGGCTTGGGTAGAATCCTTCTCTAAGTCTATCTCCCAGTCCTTTGCCGACTCCATGGGACAGTTGTCCCGGACTCTGCTGAGCATGCATCAGCCCCCTTGTCAGGGCGCCTATGCTGCTATGGCTCGCTCAGCAGAGCTCACAGAGCTCAGACCCCGTCCTCCTAAACGGAGACGCAGGGGCTCCTCTCCTTCCTCGTCCCGCGGCTCTGATTCACGAGCTGAATCACTGGACGAGGAGGATGCCTTTACTGTGGGCTCGGACGCTACCTCCATGTGCCCCATTGATCTGACCGAAGGTGATGCAGATGTTAGTGATTTGATTGCGTCCATTAATTCTGTACTGGACCTCAATCCACCAGTATCGGAGGAACAACCCTCTCTGGTAGAAAAGCACAAGTTTACCTCACCTAAGAGAGCAAGGAGTGTGTTCTTTAACCACTCCAGTTTTCAGGACACTGTGACCAAGCCCAGGGCCTGTCCTGACAAACGCTTCCCAAAGCGTAGTTCTGATGACCGTTTTCCCTTTCCACCAGAGGTGGTCAAGGAGTGGGCTCATTCACCGAAGGTAGACCCTCCGGTGTCTAGAATCTCGGCCCGGACAGTTGTATCTGTGGCTGATGGCACCTCACTTAAGGATTCCACTGACCGCCAGGTTGACCTTCTGGCCAAATCTGTATATGAAGCGGCAGGGGCCTCGTTCTCCCCGTCTTTTGCAGCAGTGTGGGCTCTTAAAGCCGTCTCTGCCTCTCTGGAGGAGATGCATTCCCTCACCAGGGACTCTATGCCCGAAATCGTTGCCTTAACTTCCCAGGCTTCAGCCTTTTCATCCTATGTCATGTCTGCCATTCTGGAGGCTTCTCACCGCACGGCGGTGGCTTCGGCTAATTCCCTCGCTATACGCAGGATCTTGTGGCTTCGAGAGTGGAAAGCAGATGCTTCTTCCAAGAAGTACCTTGCTGGGCTCCCATTTGCTGGGCCCCGGCTGTTCGGCGAACAACTGGATGAAATTATTAAGGAAGCTACTGGCGGGAAGAGTACTTCCTTGCCACAAACTAAAACCAGGAAACCTGTCCAGGGCAGGAACCAGTCGAGGTTTCGTTCCTTTCGTTCCTCTAAAGCCTGCTTTACACCAGGCAATCTATCGTGCGATAGATCGTCGGGGTCACGGTTTTTGTGACGCACATCCGGCATCGCTGGCGATGCCGGCCTGTGTGACACCTCCTAGCGACGCAGTATCGCTCACAAATCGTGAGTCGGGTACTGCTCGTTAGGTTCCATAATATCGTTTACTTTAGTTGCCCATCGTTTCCGTGGTAGCACACGTCGCTCCGTGTGACACCACGGGAACGATGAGCAGCTCACCTGCCTCCCGCGGCCGCCGTCGTCTCTATGTGGAAGGAAGGAGGTGGGCGGGATCTTTACGTCCCGCTCATCTCCGCCCCTCCGCTTCTATTGGCCGGCGCCCGTGTGACGTCGCTGTGACGCCGAACGTCCCTCCCACTCCAGGAAGTGGACGTTCACCGCCCACAGCGAGGTCGCACGAGAGGTAAGTATGTGTGACGGGGTTTAGTAACTTTGTGCGACACGGGCAGCGATTTGCCCGTGACGCAAAAAGGACGGGGGCGGGTACGATCGATTGTGAAATCGCACAATCGGTCGTACCGTGTAAAGCAGGCTTAACTGGTCATCCTCTAAGCCCTCAGCCTCATCCACTAACTCAGCCAAGGACCGAAAACCCAGCTGGTGCACGAAGCCGCGTCCTCAGAAGTCCGCAGGAGCAGCTGCCACTAAGGAAGCCTCCTCTTGACTATCTGGCCACGCCAGCAACGTCCTTGGTCGGTGGCAGGCTCTCCCACTTTGGCGACGTGTGGTTTCAACACGTCTCCGATCAGTGGGTGCGGGATATCATCTCCCACGGCTACAGGATAGAATTCTCTTCCAGCCCGCCAAACAGATTTTTTCTGTCCACTCCCCCCTGCTCCAAGGCCGCCGCCTTCTCACAGACCGTGGCATCCTTGCAGGCCAATGGAGTAATTGTACCGGTTCCCGCCCGGGAACGGTTCAGAGGTTTCTACTCAAACCTCTTCCTAGTCCCCAAAAAGGACGGTTCCTTCCGGCCCACCCTAGATCTCAAGCTTCTCAACAAGCATGTTCAGGTGCGGCATTTTCGCATGGAGTCTCTGCGATCAGTCATTGCCTCAATGACCCAAGGAGATTTCCTAGCATCCATCGACATCAGAGATGCCTATCTGCATGTGCCAATTGCAGTTTCACACCAGCGTTGGCTACGTTTTGAAATCGGAGAGGAACATTTCCAATTCGTGGCTCTCCCCTTCGGGTTAGCCACGGCCCCTCGAGTATTCACCAAGGTCATGGCAGCAGTGGTTGCGGTTCTGCACCTCCAGGGGTTGGCAGTGATTCCTTACCTGGACGACCTTCTAGTAAAGGCTTCATCCAGTGCAGACTGTCAGTGGAGTGTCTCGCTCACTCTCGCCACTCTAGTCCAGTTCGGGTGGCTTGTCAATCTACCCAAGTCCACTCTGACTCCGACCCAGAGTCTCGCGTACCTAGGGATGCAGTTCGAGACTTTGCCGGCACTTGTGAAGCTGCCCTTAGTCAAACAGCAGTCCCTCCATCTGGCGGTGCGCTCTTTGCTGAGGTCTCGCCGTCACTCCATCAGGCACCTAATGCAGGTGCTGGGTCAGATGGTGGCATCAATGGAAGCGGTTCCCTTTGCCCAGTTCCATCTGCGTCCTCTGCAGCTGGACATTCTCCGCTGTTGGGACAAGCGGACTTAATCCTTGCACAGGTTGGTGGCTCTGTCGCCACAGACCAGGGGCTTCCTTCAGTGGTGGCTTCGGCCCCTCTCTCTGTCTCAGGGACGTTCCTTCCTGGCCCCGTCCTGGGTGATCCTCACCACGGATGCCAGTCTAATCGGCTGGGGAGCAGTATATCTCCACCACAGAGCGCAGGGCACTTGGACTCAGTCCGAATCAGCCCTCTCGATCAATGTGCTGGAAATCAGAGCTGTGCTTCTAGCTCTCTTAGCCTTTCACCATCTGTTGGCGGGCAAGCACATTCGAGTCCAGTCAGACAACGCGACAGCGGTTGCCTACATCAATCACCAGGGCGGGACACGCAGCCGCCTGGCAATGTTGGAGGTTCAATGCATCCTTCAGTGGACGGAGGACTCCAAGTCCACCATATCCGCAGTCCACATCCCAGGCGTGGAAAACTGAGAGGCAGATTATCTCAGCCGTCAGACTGTGGACAGCGGCGAGTCGGCTCTGCATCCGGCAGTGTTTCGGACAATCTGCCGCAAGTGGGGCACTCCGGAAGTGGATCTAATGGCATCCCGGCACAACAACAAGGTTCCGGTTTACGTGGCTCGCTCCCACGATCCTCAGGCCTTTGCAGCGGACGTGCTGGTTCAGGATTGGTCCCAGTTTCGTCTGTCTTACGTGTTTCCCCCTCTAGCTCTCTTGCCCAGAGTCCTGCGCAAGATCAGAATGGAGGGCCGTCGGGTCATCCTCATTGCTCCAGACTGGCCCAGGCGAGCTTGGTATCCAGACCTGCTCCACCTGTCCGTAGAGGTGCCGTCGCATCTTCTGGACCGTCCAGACCTTCTCTCACAAGGTCCGTTTTTCCGCCAGAATTCTGCGGCTCTCAGATTGACGGCGTGGCTCTTGAGTCCTGGATCTTGACGACTTCTGGTATCCCTCCTGAAGTCATCTCCACTATGACTCGGGCTCGGAAGTCTTCCTCGGCCAAGATATATCACAGGACCTGGAGAATCTTCCTGTCCTGGTGTCGCTCTTCCGGCCATGCTCCTTGGCCTTTTTCCCTGCCGACCCTTCTGTCCTTTTTACAGTCCGATCTGCAGCTAGGACTATCCCTCACTTCCCTCAAGGGACAGGTCTCGGCTCTGTCAGTATTGTTCCAGCAGCGTATCGCCCGACTGGCTCAGGTGCGCACCTTCATGCAGGGCGCATCTCACATCATTCTGCCTTACCGGCGGCCTTTGGATCCCTGGGACCTTAATCTGGTCCTCACTGCCTTGCAGAAACCCCCTTTTGAGCCACTTAGGGAGGTTTCTTTGTCTCGTCTTTCACAGAAAGTGGTCTTTCTAGTGGCCATAACCTCCCTCAGGAGAGTCTCTGATTTGGCTGCTCTCTCTTCGGAGTCACCTTTTTTGGTTTTTCATCAGGACAAGGTGGTTCTCCGTCCGACTCCGGACTTTCTTCCTAAGGTGGTATCTCCTTTCCACCTTAACCAGGATATTTCCCTGCCTTCCTTTTGTCCGGCTCCTGTTCATCGCTTTGAAAAAGCGTTGCATACTCTGGATCTGGTGCGGGCGCTCTGGATCTATGTGTCTCGCACCGCTGCTCTTAGGCGGTGCACCTCTCTTTTTGTGCGGACCTCAGGTCGGCGCAAGGGCCTCTCGGCTTCTAAGCCGACCCTAGCTCGTTGGATTAGGTCGGCCATTTCCGATGCCTACCAGTGTACTCAAGTGCCTCCCCCGCCGGGGATCAAGGCACACTCAACCAGAGCTGTCGGTGCCTCTTGGGCTTTCCGGCACCAGGCTACGGCTCAGCAGGTCTGTCAGGCTGCCACTTGGTAGTGCTTCGAAAAGGTATGCAGACTAGACCAAGTGCATGCTCATGCTTCGGCAGATGCGAGCTTGGGCAGACGCATCCTTCAGGCGGCTGTCGCCCATTTGTGAAGTTAGGTTTCGCCTACTTCTCAGTTATCTGTTTATTCCCACCCATGGACTGCTTTGAGACGTCCCATGGTCTGGGTCTCCCATAAGGAACGATGAAGAAAAAGAGAATTTTGTTTACTTACCGTAAATTCTTTTTCTTATAGTTCCGTAATGGGAGACCCAGCACCCTCCCTGTTGCCTGTTGGCAGTTTTCTTGTTCCGTGTGTTTTCATCGGCTGTTGTTGTAGACAGAGGCTCCGGTTGTTCCGGTTTTTTGCTCTATCTCTACTTGTGGGTGGCTGTCCTCCTTCAGCTTTTGCACTAAACTGGCTATATTTGGTTATCCAGGGGGTGTATATGCTAGGAGGGAGGAGCTACACTTTTTAGTGTAGTACTTTGTGTGTTCTCCGGAGGCAGAAGCTATACACCCATGGTCTGGGTCTTCCATTACGGAACTATAAGAAAAAGAATTTACGGTAAGTAAACAAAATTCTCTTTTTTGCGGTGAGTACAAAAATCTTCCTATTCCCGAGTTGCTGTTTCTTTTTGATTCTGCCTAACAAAAAGCAGAATAGAAAGCAATAAAAACTATTATATGGCCCAAAATGGTACCAATAAAAACTCCAACTCATCAACTCATCCTGCAAAAAACAACCCCTCACATGACTCTGTTGGCAGAAAAAAAAAGTATAGCCTTCAAAATCCGGTGAGGAAAAAACCTTCATTTTGTAACGAGCGTTTTTAGTGTGATAGTTGCCAAACCTCAAAAAAAGTATATAAATCTGGTATCGCTGTAATCATACTTACTGGAGGAATAAAGACGCCTAATCCTTTATAGTGCAAGGTGAATGGCATAAAAAATCTAATATATAGAGCTAAGTGTATGTCCTCATGTCCACTAAAGGAATCCGCACCATCATTTTTACAATCACGAAATTTTACCAGACAGAGAAAGACAGAGACAGAGATACACAAAAATACAGAGACACACAGAGGCAGAGAGACACACAAACAGACAGCGACACACAGACGTATAGAGACAGACACAGAGACCGAGATGCACACACAAAGAGGGGGAGACGAACAGAGAGACAGTTACTATCCCGGTCAATGCTGAGTACTACAGCTAGTAAATATATAAAGCCAATTCGTCACCTGCTATTTATTTGTTCATTCTGCCTCTAAAAGATTGCAGTACAGTGCAGCTCATATTTATCCTGCGGTCCACGCTTAACGCTTGTGACACGCCCAACTCCAGGGCCGGGGGTACTCGGAATCGGGCCGCACTAGTCCGGGGATGTCAGTGGTGGTGGGGTGCGGCTCCGTGACCCTGGCGGTGGGAGTTGTATTTTTAGAGATTTTTAAAGTTCGTGACGCCACCTATGGTTTTGTGGCTATGTGGGCCGCCGCTGTGCTGCGTGTTCCCCGGGGCAGGTGATGATGGCGAAACTGAGGTAATCTTGCTCCCCACAGGTGGAGAGAGACCACGGAGCGACCGTTGGAAATATGAAAAGTCTATGAGGGCAGGCTGTGACACAGGAGGAATGGAGACGACACCGTGGCGTTGCATTAACAGTCTTTTACTCACTGTACCGGTTCTCAGTTAACCGCTAGATTAGTCCACCACAGTATGTTGGGATCCCCAGTGATGGGCATCTGTGGATCCCGAGTAAGTCTGAGGCCATTACCGGTTCTCCTTTGTTTGGCTTTCCTGGTCGTCTCGTCTGCGCTGACTATCCCGCCGGGCCTGCGCCTCCACACACAGTGCCCTGAGCCAGGTGTTGCAGACCTTCAAAGGGAATTCTGCCTGCTTGGCTCCCTGATCCTCTATGACCCCCTTTCGGTGGATTCATGTGCTGTTTGTGGCCCAAAGTTGCATACAGCCACCCTGGCCCCCGGTGTTACTAAAAAGTCCTGATGTCTCTTCCTAGCCTAGGGACTGGGACCCCATTTGCGACCAAATCCCTCCACTTTGGGATGTTGCTTATGGAACAAGACTTTGGGGAGTCTGACACCCCTTTCCTAATTCTCTAGGGTTCTCTCTTCAATGTCACCAGAGTTGAGGAAGACCCCCAGGGTCCGGACCCCTAGTCTGTCTCCTCCCCACTCCTGACTGACTGACTGATTCAGTCAACCGTCAACTTTTTAAACTTAGCTCCGCCCATTTTACCTCAGACAGCTCACCCACCAAGCTCCACCCCCTGGCTGATTCTAGAGACAGTGCACGAGGCTTAAGTGCCATAACCAGATTACTGGTCGCTAAGCATTAATGGGACCTGCCTCGGCCCTGATCTAATGAGTTAACAATTGGGTGTCTGCAGGTTTTTGTTATGTGAACCGGTAGGTATGGTCCTTCTTACTCAGGATGGGGCACCACACCTCTGGCTGAGGTGCAGTACCTCTGTGGCGACGGTAGCCTCAGGGGCGCCACACTTGCACCGGGATTATGTGTATGAAAACGCACTAAAGTGAGTTTATAAAACTTTACTTAATTTAAAGTGTAGAATGTGACCCCAAACAGTGTAAAGTAAAAAACACACATTCAGTGCCTGTCTAAACGTAGATAATCTACTCAATTATAGTATAGTGTGGGGTCACATTTTACCTTTTAAATAATTAAGCAAAAGTTAAGTTTTTGTCAGCATTAAAATTAAATCCTTTATTGATATTAATCTAAAAAGAAGAACATCAGTTCCTCTGATTCATAAATCAACAGCTCACAAAGCCATCACCATGTATATGTAACATGAATGCCCAGGTAGCTTAAAGGCAAATTATGCTGCATTTAGGTATACATGGTGGTGGCCACTAGGTCAAAACAAATTAACAAAACAACACAATAAACAATATGCCAAGGTCAAAGGACAATGGTCCAGTTTGATAGGTATATTCATTTTTTATGCTTAGTTTTTCTAACAGAAAATGTTATCAATTAGCACCAGATACTGACAATGGTCAGATACCATAAATATTAACATATGTTAAGGCATATAAAAAGGAATGGTCTCACCAAATCCTTCCAAAAGGGGGCAGGCAGTCTCTCCTTCGGAATCCTGGGTTCAGTATGCTGGTCCAGCGTTCACTCTCCCTATCCAACCAGGAGACCAAAAAATAACATCTGAGGCATGTGAGGGCTGGCAATAAGGACCTGGTATATATCTAGCATTATGTCCCCTGAAGAGTCGATGTGGACGAAACGCGTCGGGACACCAACAGGGTCAGCTTAGGGGTCCAACTTTGCAACTTAGATGTGGACTGTCCTTGTTAGGACGGGAGTTTGGGGCGGCAGGTAACTTTGTTATTTTTTGGTCTCCTGTTGATTTATGAATCAGAGGAACTGGTGTTCTTCTTTTTAGATTAATATCAATAAAGGATTTAATTTTAATGCTGATATATACACTGTCACTGGGATTGCTGTATCACATAAAAGTTAAGTTTTATTAAATTACTTTAGTGCTTTTTTTAACATTTATTATGTGAGACAACTAGTAGTCTCTAGGGAGAATTTTTCCATCCAACCCTCCCACTATTTATTGCATATATATGGGATTACATGTAAGGCTATGTGCCCACAATCAGGAATAGCTGCTTGTGTTCGCTGCATGAAAACCGTTGCGTTGTGCAGTATAGGCACAGTGGATGGGATTTATAGAAATCCTATGCCCTCCGTGCTTCTTTTCTCCGCAGCATAAACTGACTTGCGGCACAGCTGTCACGGGTGACAGACAGTGTTGTAGTGTCCGGCAAAAGAATGTCACAGCGTTTGGCTGTGCAAAATGCTCCCTGACTTTCTATTGTTACTGCTGTCAGTATTTAGTGTACTAGGTAGCGCCTCTGCTAAGTTTTCATCCTTTTCCCTTTAAGACCCAGCAGAACTCTTCTTCCCTTCAGCTGCTAGCTAATCATCTGTATTTCCCCTTGGGTTTAAATACTCTCATTTTCCCTGCTGGTGATAATCAGTTCATTCAAGCTCCGTATACAAGCAGGTGCCTTGCATTCATCTGTGGTATTGCTGCTGAAATTTTGCTGAATTTCTAACTGAGTCCTCTGTGGATGACTCATAGCTCATGCACTATTTCCCGTGTGTTTTCCTTGTGTCTTCATTAGTGTTTAATGGGGTTGATGAAGAGCTCATCCCACCCATCCGTATTTGGGGCCCAGCACTAGGAATATCTAGGGTCAGGTATCCGATTTGGCACATAGGTGCAGAACTTATCTATGGTGGTGAGGGACCCCAGGGACTAGCAGTAGGTTTGGTCAGAGGTCACCATCTCCTCCTTCCCTAGACACAGGGTTTCCCTTCCCTTTCGCCATTCGCTTGGTACTTCACCGTATCTAGCGTGACAGCAGTTTCCCTAGCTGCAGCATGTCAATTTATGCTACAGAGACGTGTGTCTCCTCAGCTGAGAAAACAGAACAAAAGTCCACAGCGCCCCAAGCACTGATCGTGGGCACAACCAGCTGTAGTATTCTGCAGAGAACACTTGCGTCTCTGCAGGGGAAGACACTCTGAGTCGAGGACGTAGCATGTACGGATTGTGGGCATGTCCTTAATATCTCTGAAAAAAGTGATTGAGACAGAACTTCCAAAGGCAAATTCACTAAGGCAGAGGGAGTCACTTTGACTTCACGTCTGGTTTGTGGTCCAGCACTGTCATCTTTATATGGGGTTTTTTTTAGGCATGCACAAAAGTGAGGTCATCAACAGTTTTGTTCACCTTTGAAAAGATGGATACCGCTGAGTAGAGGCAAACATAATTCGGAGTAACTCTGCTGCCTCATTAGTGAATGACTCCATTGCAGGTTTCACCTGAAACACGTATTTCAGAGATGTAAATGGAAACCCCGATGTACAGTGCCTACAAGTAGTATTCAACCCCCTGCAGATTTAGCAGGTTTACACATTCGGAATAACTTGGCATTGTGACATTTGGACTGTAGATCAGCCTGGAAGTGTGAAATGCACTGCAGCAAAAAAGAATGTTATTTCTTTTTTTTTCTTTTTTTTTTTTTTAAATTTTGAAAAGTTTATTCAGAGGATCATTTATTATTCAACCCCTCAAACCACAAGAATTCTGTTTGGTTCCCCTAAAGTATTAAGAAGTATTTCAGGCACAAAGAACAATGAGCTTCACATGTTTGGATTAATTATCTCTTTTTCCAGCCTTTTTTGACTAATTAAGACCCTCCCCAAACTTGTGAACAGCACTCATACTTGGTCAACATGGGAAAGACAAAGGAGCATTCCAAGGCCATCAGAGACACGATCGTGGAGGGTCACAAGGCTGGCAAGGAGTACAAAACCCTTTCCAAGGAGTTGGGCCTACCTGTCTCCACTGTTGGGAACATCATCCGGAAGTGGAAGGCTTATGGAACTACTGTTGGCCTTCCACGGCCTGGACAGACTTTGAAAGTTTCCTCCCGTGCCGAGGCCAGGCTTGTCCGAAGAGTCAAGGCTAACCCAAGGACAACAAGGAAGGAGCTCCGGGAAGATCTCATGGCAGTGGGGACATTGGTTTCAGTCAATACCATAAGTAACATACTCCACCGCAATGGTCTCCGTTCCAGACGAGCCCGTAAGGTACCTTTACTTTCAAAGCGTCATGTCAAGGCTCGTCTACACTTTGCTCATGATCACTTGGAGGACTCTAAGACAGACTGGTTCAAGGTTCTCTGGTCTGATGAGACCAAGATCGAGATCTTTGGTGCCAACCACACACGTGACGTTTGGAGACTGGATGGCACTGCATACGACCCCAAGAATACCATGTCAAGGTTCAAAATGACGATGATGATGAGACTCAAAGGATCTCTCGAGATCCGGCTGCTGTTTCTAATTAAAAATGTCATGAGTGCACTTCGAGACTAAATAACTGGACAGCAAGTCAGCTACATCTATCTCCATGACTGGCTCTTGACCAAGTGCCCTTTTTATTGTTTGAAAGAAACTCTAGACCAAGCAGTAAGGGGGTGTAAACAAAAGTTTTAGTCCAATCAAGTATCGCAGGGCAGGGCTTCATGACGTAGAGAGATCTCCACATCCTCCTTGGATTGGTCAGTCCAGACTCCAGGAATTTCCTTTGTCCATCTGTCTTGGGTGCAAAACAGGAAATGGCAGCCATCTTTACAATTACATGTGCTGCTATATACTGTGTCTAAGGAAAATACACTGAATATGCAATATACATATATATATGTTAGTAAGAAACAAAAGCATTCACAAATGTGTGTTAGTTTACATCTACTGAACTATATAACTGAGTCTATGAAATGGCTGAATTAAGTATTTTTGGATACTCAATTCTTTATCCTCAACAGTCCCCCCTAAAGACTTACTTCTGCCATTTCTAAATTCTAAGGGTACTGTGTTCCCTTAGGAAGAGAGGTAGAAAGATCTGTTGAAAAACCTGCCTAAAGGCTGCTTTACACCAGACAATCTATCGTGCGATAGATCGTCGGGGTCACGGATTTTGTGACGCACATCCGGCATCGCTGGCGATGCCGGCCTGTGTGACACCTCCTAGCGACGCAGTATCGCTCACAAATTGTGAGTCAGGTACTGCTCGCTAGGTTCCATAATATCGCTTAATTTAGTTGACCATCGTTTCCGTGGTAGCACACGCCGCTCCGTGTGACACCACGGGAACGATGAGCAGCTCACCTGCCTCCCGCGGCCGCCACCGGCTCTATGTGGAAGGAAGGAGGTGGGCGGGATGTTTACGTCCCGCTCATCTCCGCCCCTCCGCTTCTATTGGCCGGCGGCCGTGTGACGTTGCTGTGACGCCGAACGTCCCTCCCACTCCAGGAAGTGGACGTTCGCCGCCCACAGCGAGGTCGCACGAGAGGTAAGTATGTGTGACGGGGGTTACTAACTTTGTGCGACACGGGCAGCGATTTGCCCGTGACGCAAAAAGGACGGGGGCGGGTACCATCGATTGTGAAATCGCACAATCGGTCGTACCGTGTAAAGCAGGCTTAACTGAACATTGAAACATGGGCAGAAAGGGGTTTTCTTCACCGGTTTGAGACCAAGGACTTCTAGGCGAGTCCTCACCCTTTGTAGTTGGACTTTCCCATGTCTAAAGGTTCTCTAAGTCCTCTCTTCTAACTGTTCTGGCAATGCTGGTCTAAGACTATACAGGGTTTTCCGAAAAGGATAAGTATGAGCAGAACGCTCAGTGCAGCTCTGGTTGATCAACCCTTCTACAATGTGAGGTGTGGATCCATAGATGTTTCTGTGGTTGGATCAGCTCCTCTAATGTTGACTCATGGCTCTTTCTCGCTTGTCCTTTAGGATCAATCAGTCTCCTGACTGGAGACCGTATGCTAATAGCTCTGATTTAAAATCTGGAATTGGAAAATACACCTGATTATCACACTATTCAGTCAATTATATAAAAATATACATGTCTATGCTAAACCAAAAAACATCTTACATAAAGACCTGTTTATTACGAAAAGAAAACAAAACATACATTTTGTACACGATTTGCCAGTTTCCACTTTTCTATAAAATATACACTTTTTGTAAACACATTTTTCTTTACATACCATCTTCATGTGCTTCTCAACAATAATGTCGTTTTCTGCACTGGAATGCCTCTGACCAAACCTGGAGAGAGATCTACACAACAAGCACAGACTTGCATACAACATGCTCATGATATACATCCATAATCAGTTTGCAGTCTCTAAGAATGGGTAGAGCAGGTGCAGGGTGTTTCTGCGGACTCTTTACAGTTTTTTCTCACTTCGTTCTAGGCACTTGTCTCACAAGACTGGGTGGAGCTGCCCACCTGGGTACTGAACCCTGGTATCACCAAAGCACACACTGACAATTGTCTTTCACAGATGTTACCTGGGCCATCATTAAGAAGAGCTCTCATGGCAGAGAAAGCTTACCACCCTTTGTCCACAGACCTTCCTCAGTCAGCTGGCTCCCTGCATGTCACACTCCATTCCTTGTTGTTTTGCTTGTTCCTGTAGGGATTTAAGAACACAAGGAGTGACAGAAGTCACTGACGTGACCGGTGTCACCGAAGCATGGTCGGTATTGGTGAAAGACTCTCAACTCTAGGCCCGTTCACTGCTCCTTGGTCAGCTGCACCTGTGCGAGGGTCTCCATCCGAATCCATCAGCTCAGATCTAGACTTTCTCTTCAGCATACCTAATTCAATTAACAACAGGAAAAAATCTACAACCTACATACACATCTAAAAACTCTTACCCACTCCTGTTCTACCCATCAAGAGAGGCATTAATGCATCACTGTCTCCTGTATCAATAGGATTGGAGGGAGTGGTCGAATTTAGACTACCTCATGTGGTGTAAACAGCAACATATCCAGTGCAGAATCGACCACCATCTGATTTCATCTATAAAAACAAAACTAAAAGAAATATACATTAGATCATTCTTATAACTTTATCTCTGATCATAATACAGTTAGTGGTCATCTATACTTCACATGACTTAGAATACTAAATAAATAAACAAACAAATAAACATATAGGACAAGATTTTTCCCATTTCAGTTAACAGATATACCTCATAGTAATCTAATAAACATAGCCTGTGGGAAAAAGGTCAGCTTCAAAACCTATCTAATATGTCTGCTGCACCCTCAAAGAAACTGGAGAATATAATTAATACCTTATTCCCCCCCTGTTTAATTGTTTATTTACCAATATGGCAAAATTCAGAGTTTTTTATACTGGTATTCCCTAAAAGAAAAGAGAAAACAGCAGGTAATAAATTAGCTACCGTGTTTCCCCGAAAGTAAGGCCCTGTCTTACATTAATTTTACCCCCAAAAGTCCCACCCTGCCTTACTTTCGGGGGAGGCCTTACATTGGAAACAAAATGACAATTTTTTTTAACAATAAAATTAACATTTATTAACAGGCTGAACAGTATGGTCAAACAAATGTCTCAAGAATATCTTGTTACGTACTAAAGTTCCGTATCATTACGGTATTTTCATGTATAACATGCAAAACAATGAACAGTAACGAACAGTCTCAATACCATATGTAACACCGTAACATAAAGCAAGATTTATTCAAGGACAACCATGTCATCCTCTTCTGGAACATCATCATAAACATCCAAGTTTTGAGGTTCCTCTGGAATTGCTTGGGACTCAAGTTCCTGCAGAATCATTGGGCCATATCGCTCATGTGTAGCCACGGCACTGTCCAGAAATGAGCAGGTCTTGTCCAGGTAGCCAGCTCGTAGGGCATTTTGAATGCAAGTGTCCGTGATCTTAGCCCATGAATTTTTGACCCAATTCACGATCTCTGGCAGTCTGAGCTTCACAAAGTTCCCACGCACATTTCTCTCCTTTCTGTTCTCAATGTAGTCATTGATCTCAGCACGGAGATTGTCCTTGAAGGGCTTGTTTATGGCGATATCCAGAGTCTGGAGATAAGCCGTCATCCCTGCTGGAATCATGATCTGGTCGATTCGTCGCTCATGAAGAAAGTTCTTCATGTCTTTGGCGCGGTGTGTGCTGGCTGCATCCTAGATCAGCATTCCTCTTTGGGTGCCTCGCATAACAAGCGGCAGCATTAAATCAAGCCACTTCCTTATAACCGCTTGTGTGGCCCAGGCTTTCTCAGTTTCCAGCACATAAATGCCAGACACCCTCTCAATCTTGTCCTTCTTGCCTTTTGCAATGAGTAGCGGTGGGACTTTAGTGCCATCCAGCCGAATTGCCAAAATGCAGGTGACACGTGCACTTTCATATGCAGTGGAGGAAACGTACACGGAGGAGGCACCTCGTTGTTCGATGGTGGTTTGAGCAGCTTGGCCCATGAACACTGCGGTTTCATCCATGGCAATCATGTTGGAGAGGCTGTACTTTGTGAAGTCAGTGTCATCCACAAACTTTTTGTAGGCAAAAGCACGTTTCACTATTTCTGCATCCTCCAGCCTAAAGAGTGTGGTGGATCTTCTCAGAGACAGGTCATTGCGCTCAAGAAAGTTATCCACCCAGTGCTGTGAGGCCTTGAATTCCTCAGGGGAAATCTCAAACTATGGTGCACTTGCAAGAGCAAATTCCTGAATCTGAGCCCTGGTCACCACCAATGTCTTCGCTCTCCTGTCAGCAACCCACTCAGAGACCAGGGCTTCCAGCTCAGTAAACATTGGTTGCCGACCACATCCAACCTTACGCATTTTAGCCTTTCCGGTCTCCGCTTGTTCACTGAGGTGATCATAATCAGCTCGCCATTTGCGGACCAAACGTTCAGCCAGCATTTTTTGTTTGCAGAATTCTGCAAGATTCTTGCCCCGAGATTCCTCCACTATCCCTTTTTTGTACTCCACAGAGTAGCTTTTTCTTTTACCGGGACCGGAAGAGCTCATCTGGGGGTAAAAATATACGGTATCAGCATTGTTTCTGGTTCCGTATCTGTTTTACAGTACGGTACTTTACATTACGGTAGACTGTTCAACAAGCAAGCAATCCCTGCAGCCTCCCCATTGTTGTACAGTCCGACATCCCTCCCCATACAGTATCCCTGCAGCCTCCCCTTTATTGTACGGTACATTACGGCATCCCCTGCAGCCTCCCCATTGTTGTACAGTCCGGCATCCCTCCCCATACAGTATCCCTGCAGCCTCCCCATTGTTGTATGGTACATTACGGCATCCCCTGCAGCCTCCCCATTGTTGTACAGTCCGGCATCCCTCCCCATACAGTATCCCTGCAGCCTCCCCATTGTTGTATGGTACAGTACGGCATCCCCTGCAGCCTCCCCATTGTTTCACAGGCCGGCATCCACCCCATCCTCCCCCCCTGCAGCCTCCCCATTGTTTCACAATCCGGCATCCACCCCATCCTCCCCCCTGCAGCCTCCCCATTGTTTGAGAGTCCGGCATCCACCCCATCCTCCCCCCTGCAGCCTCCCCATTGTTTCACAATCCGGCATCCACCCCATCCTCCCCCCTGCAGCCTCCCCATTGTTTGAGAGTCCGGCATCCACCCCATCCTCCCCCCTGCAGCCTCCCCATACAGTGGTTCTGCCCCCCACTCTGCCACCACACACTCTGACACATACGGTACCGGTACAGCCCCACACGGCACCCACACACATATCGTACCGGTACCGTACACACACACACACTGACACATACAGCCCCATATGGCACCCATACACATACCGTACACATACCGTACACACACACACACACACTTTCCTTCTGTTTCGATCTCCTCTGCGGTGCCGGGCTGACGATTCGAATGCCGGGGACGCTGGACCAATCGGAGCGAGCCTGCAGGCGGTGACGTCGCGGCTGATTCGGCCAATCAGCTGCGAGCCGGCTGACTGGCCAATCGCAGCTCGAGCTGACACCCATATGCGGCCTTACATTACGCCGCGACCACCACCCATAGGCGGCCTTACATTCCCCAGGCCCCCCGCTACCCTGCCTTACAATCGGGGGGTGCCCTACATTGGCGGACCCCCCCGAAACCCCCATCCTGCCTTACTTTTGGGGGGGGTCTTACTTTCGGGGAAACACGGTACATACTAAAACCTAAAATGAACAAACACTGAAAATAACGTATATCTTACAACAACATACATTGCTGGGGAATTTTAAAATCTTACGATAAACAACACTGTATCCATAAAGAAAAGAAAAACCTTTCATAGTAAAAATAACTGAGACATGATTAAATGACAGCTGTGACTAGGCGACTAACCTGCAAAAATATATAAATTGTTTAGAAATAATCATAAAAACAGAAAAGGTGATAGTCACAAAATAAAAATATATTGTTTGAATAAATCGCCATTAAAAACAAAACAACACAGAAATTAAATCGCACATCCCATGAAATCTAATATTCCCTATTCAGGTATAAACAGCAAACTAAAAATGGGAAATCCTGAACTCCAAGGGTTAAACCAAACTTACGTCACTATTGGGGAAAGACACATTCCATTCTTATCTCTGACTATTTATCAATTCAGTAAAAATTTCACTTACTTATCTGTGACTTGCATGTATTGGATAGCTGAGTAAACAAATATACTATTTATACTTATTCAAATGTGTTAGTCATTTATACCACAGAACACCTCCCACCGGGGATGGGTGGAGAGCTTTGAACAAAGAGCCATTGCGAGGGGCGTGGCTTATGAGGTGTACTGCCATCAGTGGGTGTAGCAAGACGGCTGCCACAGGAAGTTCCAGGCACCTGACTTCCGGGTGTAGCATCCATGTTGTGACTCCCTGGGTGTACTGGGAGTGGCTGGAACTACGTAGTAAACCAGGGATACTTTTAGTGCCTGTAAATTTGCATTCCAGCATACAAAGGAGAGATTTGATTAGCACCAGATATAATGACTTCTAAAGGAAAACCATGAGGCACAGCTAGAGAAAAACATTTAGTGATTCTACAAACAGCAACAGACAGTGAATGGGGTCTTTGTTCTTCATTATAAACTCACTAGAGATCAATATGGGTTACAGCCTGCCATCTAGTGGTAGTCTAACAATTTTACACAAGTTTTTGCAATATTTTATATTTTTTCCCGCTTTTTTTTTTGCAACTAGGGCGACAGCGTTCTCAGCTCCTACTAAAAACAACATATTTATCTTTTGAACAGAGTATACAGTGCTCTAATTGGACCGGCCGGCTCCAACCAGAATTCTTTCCCCGCCTCGTTTGCATATCCAATGCAAACAGTGACTTGCGTCTAATACGCAGGGGAATCCGCTAATTCCGACACTTTTACCTTAACTAAAGTGAGATCCTTTCCCGCCTCGTCTGCCACGCAGACAGTGACATGCGCCTGAACCGCAGGGGAATACGCTAATTCCACTTTAAGTTAACAGAACCCTTCCCGCCTCGTTTATTATTTATTCAATATTTAATATTTAATATCTAATAAACAGTGGCTGTGTCATCCGCAACACAGGGGAATCGCTAGTTCTCATACTTCTGTTCAAAAACAAACAATTGTAGATACTGAAAAACGCATGAACCCGTCAGTTTTTGTTCCAATCCAAACCAAATAACACTTGTCTGTCTTTCTTTCAAATCATTACAACTTCTCCGTTTGCTTTACTATACAAAGGCTGCAGCCACCTCCACTGACCCCTCCTTTCTCCTCACTCCAAAGAGCTGCGCTGTTTTGACCCCCGGTCTCTGCCTCTTCACTCCTTAAACCCCCCCTTGCTTCCTGCTCTCTTCTGTTCTCAGCGAAAAAATGCAGGCTGCGTAATTCGATCTCCGCTCTGTCTCAAGCAGCCGGTGGGCAATGGCCAACACACACCGACCCCCCTTCTGTCTAACACACACAAACTTTCCTCCCTGCTGCCCTCTTAGCAAAAGAACGTAGCTGCGTGAGCGAGTGACCCCCCCACCATTTTCTTGCTTTCCTCTTAGTGGAGAAATGCAGGGATGTAGAGTTGCAGTCTGTCCCTGCCCAAGTAGCCAGTGGGGGACTGACCCCCCTCCTTTTTGTGTAAGAGACTGCAGGCATGCTGGGCTTCTCTCCACCATTTCTATAGCTGTCTGCTCAGACAATTAACTCTCCGAGAACCAAACAGAGAAATCACAAGCCTGATTAACCATACACTATATACAAATCAACAGCTACTCAAAAAGCCCCCCATTTCTACCTTACTTACAGCTCAGAAATACAGACAGCCGGATCCTTTAAAACCTACGCCTAGCCCCTATGGGGACTGGGTCCTATAGCTCACCGGCGAGTGACAGTCACACCGTTAGGTCTCCGGTGCACTACCATTCTCCGGACTAGTGACCACCCCCTTTCGCCAGGTGTCTCTCGAACCACAGGTAAAACAGCACACACAATGTATATGATACTCACCGTGGAATGAAGGGTGATCAAATCCTTGATATCGAGCAACACCTGGATACTTGTGGAGTAGCCCCCAGACGTCCGGAAAATGGAAGCTCTGACTCTCCCTTCTCGGTGGCCCCACACTTGGCGCGCCAACTGTCAAGGTTCAAAATGACGATGATGATGAGACTCAAAGGATCTCTCGAGATCTGGCTGCTGTTTCTAATTAAAAATGTCATGAGTGCACTTCGAGACTAAATAACTGGACAGCAAGTCAGTTACATCTATCTCCATGACTGGCTCTTGACCAAGTGCTCTTTTTATTGTTTGAAAGAAACTCTAGACCAAGCAGTAAGGGGGTGTAAACAAAAGTTTTAGTCCAATCAAGTATCGCAGGGCAGGGCTTCATGACGTAGAGAGATCTCCACATCCTCCTTGGATTGGTCAGTCCAGACTCCAGGAATTTCCTTTGTCCATCTGTCTTGGGTGCAAAACAGGAAATGGCAGCCATCTTTACAATTACATGTGCTGGTATATACTGTGTCTAAGGAAAATACACTGAATATGCAATATACATATATACATGTTAGTAAGAAACAAAAGCATTCACAAATATGTGTGTTAGTTTACATCTACTGAACTATATAACTGAGTCTATGAAATGGCTGAATTAAGTATTTTTGGATACTCAATTCTTTATCCTCAACAACCATCCCTACAGTCAAGCATGGTGTTGGCAGCATCATGCTGTGGGGCTGTTTCTCAGCCAAGGGGCCTGGCCATCTGGTCCGCATCCATGGGAAGATGGATAGCACGGCCTACCTGGAGATTTTGGCCAAGAACCTCCGCTCCTCCATCAAGGATCTTAAGATGGGTCGTCATTTCATCTTCCAACAAGACAACGACCCAAAGCACACAGCCAAGAAAACCAAGGCCTGGTTCAAGAGGGAAAAAATCAAGGTGTTGCAGTGGCCTAGTCAGTCTCCTGACCTTAACCCAATTGAAAACTTGTGGAAGGAGCTCAAGATTAAAGTCCACAAGAGACACCCAAAGAACCTAGATAACTTGGAGAAGATCTGCATGGAGGAGTGGGCCAAGATAACTCCAGAGACCTGTGCCGGCCTGATCAGGTCTTATAAAAGACGATTATTAGCTGTAATTGCAAACAAGGGTTATTCCACAAAATATTAAACCTAGGGGTTAAATAATAATTGACCCACACTTTTATGTTGAAAATTTATTAAAATTTAACTGAGCAACATAACTTGTTGGCTTGTAAGATTTATGCATCTGTTAATAAATCCTGCTCTTGTTTGAAGTTTGCAGGCTCTAACTTATTTGCATCTTATCAAACCTGCTAAATCTGCAGGGGGTTGAATACTACTTGTAGGCACTGTAAGTGCTTAAAAGGGACCATAAGATAAATGTGAACTGATCCAAAATGTTCTGTACCAAAATTGACAAGGAATAGCATTTGACTAAACCAACAAAAACACAAGTCCCCACTGAGGTCTGTCATCGGATAATGGAGATATAGGAGACTTCCACATTTTTTGTAGCACAAAGGCTGTGGAAAAATGCTATAGCTCCCACTTCAAAAAAGAAATCTCCCAAATGCAGCCCCCCCTTCTCTTATGAGCCCCACTTTGCCTAAACCACAGTTAGCATCCACATGTTTGCCATTGTTGTAGTGAGGAGAACCTCTTTAAATGTATGGGGTGCAGGTTTACAGAAGCATGAACTGGACACAATATATGGGCACTACAATGTACAGGGCACAACAAGGACTTGTTTGCAATTTTTAATTCTGCAACATTCACTAAGTTTGCCACCATGGGCATTTTCCAGAGAATAAATAGTCACTACAACCATAGATGAAACCCAGAGGGGTGTAATTTCCAAACTATGATCCTTTGAGGGGGATTTCTTCTGTTTTGGCACTTAGGGGCTCTGCAAATGGAGTCCATGAACTATTCTAGGAAAATATGTGCTCCAAAAATCAAATGGCACTCCTTCCCTCCCGAGCCTTGTGGTGCAGCCAAATAGTACTGTACAGTCACATGTGAGGTATTGCCATGTTTAGGCAAAATTGTGCAACACATTATGGGGACTTTTTTTTACCTATTACCCTTGTGACAATTGGAAATCTGGGGTTAAAACAACATTTCAGTGGTAAAAATGTAATTATTTTTTATTCACCGCTGTGTCAATATGCTCACTGCACCCTTGGATGAATTAATTGAGGGGTGTAGTTTGTAAAATGGGGTTGTGGCGCCCCTGGGGCTTCAGTCGCCACAGAGGTACTGCACCTCAGCCAGAGGAGTGGTGCTCCATCCTGGGTAAGGAAGAGATCATCCACCGGTATGCACACAAAGCACACAACACTCTCTGTAGTGTCAGAGAGAAGAGAAGGAACAGTGGAGTAGTGAAAACCTGTGGTCTGGAGCTGGTGTAGTTCGACCCAGGCACAAGACAGAAAGGCTCCTATAGCCCACAGGAAGTGTCCCACACTCCCGTGGCCACGTTCCACATACAACATATTTGAGTGGAGGGACTTGGCTGGAGAACGGGAACTTGTTCCTAGACTAGAGGAGAAGAACCAATGTGCTCTGCTAGTAAAACCAGAGGCTAAGGACACATCTAGTACCAAGGCCAACTCCGCACACGAATCCGCTGGATGGTGACCATATAGGGCCAAAGGATAGAGCTTCAAGCCACCCGACAGGGTTCGTGGACACCAGCTCAGGGTACTGTGTGCATAGGCGAGGGGCAGGCAGGAGCGGAGTCAGCACAGGAAGACGACCATGGAAGGTACATAAGAAAGGTGCACCGGTCTTGATCACCGAACTACCCGGGATCGACTGGAGCCCATCACTATGAAACCCAGCACTCCAAAGGCGGTCTCTGACTAGTTGTGTTACCTTGGAACCTGTTACAGTGAGTAAAAACTTTGAGACTGCATCCCCTTGTCGCTCTGTTATTCGCCTGGCCTCTGGCCCTGCATCCCCGCCATCATCTACTACTACTCCCATCCACCCTGGGGCCCAGTTCTACCTGTGGAGAGCTATACCAACCAAGCTGCGTCACCATCTGCCCCAGAAGCCCCATCCCACAGCGGCGGCACCTATCTTGCCGCATACCACAGGTGGCGTCACAAACTATTATATCCCTTTTTAACTGGGGCCACGGAACTGGGCCTTGCCGCCACCGCAGCATCCCAGAAATAGAACCGCGGCCTGGTAATGAGTGCCCCACGGCCCCCGGTGTGGGTGTGTCAGGGTCACTTTGGGGTTTATGCTGTTCTGGTATCTGAGGGGCTCTGCCAATGTGATATGGCACCCGCAAGCTATTCCAACTAAATCTGCACTCCAATATGGTGCTCCTTCCCATCTTCAATTTGTACTGTGCCTCAAAAGCAGTTTTCAACCACATATGGGGTACTTACTCAGTGGAAATTGCACAACAAATTGTATGGTTCATTATCTCCTGTTATTGTATACCATTCAAAAATTCAAAAGAGAATATATTTTCATAGGACAAAACAGGTTCCCAGTACAAAATCCTCTTTTTAACAAATTTTAAAACAGCACATATAGTGCAACAAAGATATCACACCACCAAATAGTAGAAAATAGTAGAAAATTCAGTGCAATCCCATATACCAATTACATGGATGAAACCCAACCCATTGAAACCAGCCTTCATCGTATACCAAAACATATCAAAACACCCAGAGGGATTTAAATACTATGGCTACATTGATCCAATGTATACGGAAGGCGGGGTTGAATAGTTAAAGGATCTGCACCATGTTGGCAATATTTCTTGTGAATTTAGTAATTATTTTGTGTGATATAACTAGAATTTATAAGTATCAAACTTGAAAGTTTGAAAATTCCTAAATTTTCATCAAATTTCTGATATTTTCACAAATGAACACAAAAAATATCGCCCTAAATTTACAACTATCATGAAGGACAATATGAAAAAAATATGTCAGAATCACCAGGATCTGTTGAAGAGTTCCAGAGTTATAACCTGTCAAAATGACACTTGTCAGACTTGCAAAAAAAGGGTCTGGTTCTTAACCCCTTCACACCTGGGCCATTTTTCATTTTTCGGTTTCAATTTTTCCTCCCCTCCTTCCGAGAGCCATAACGTTTTAATTTTTCCGTCAATCTTGCCATATGAGGGCTTATTTCTTGTGGGACGAGTTGCAATTTTGAATGAAAAAATTAGTTTTACCATATAGTGTACTGAAAAACAGGAAAAAAAATTCCAAGTGCGATGATTGCAAAAAAAGTGCAGTAGCACAATGTTTTTGGGATATTTTATTCACTGTATTCACTATATGGTAAAACTAACATGTAAATATACCTCAGGTTGGTACGAGTTTGTTGACACCAAACATGTATACTTTTACTTTAAAGGGGTTAATTTTTTTTTTTAAGTTTATTAAAAAAAAAAAAGCATTTTTGGCTCTATTCTTATTTTTTGGCATCTGGGGCTCAGTGACAGCTTATGTTTTGCATCTTGAGCTGATGTTTTTTATTATACCATTTTTGTGCAAATGCTTCTTTTTGATCGCCTGTGATTGCATTTAAAAAAAAAATTGCAACAACCTAAC
This sequence comes from Anomaloglossus baeobatrachus, assembly GCF_048569485.1. Taxonomy (NCBI): domain Eukaryota; kingdom Metazoa; phylum Chordata; class Amphibia; order Anura; family Aromobatidae; genus Anomaloglossus; species Anomaloglossus baeobatrachus. Next base: position 712,491,215 of record NC_134353.1, on the reverse strand, counting down.
AACGTAATTTTGACATTTGGAATTTTTTTCTCACCATGCCGTGTACCAATCAGATTAATTGATTTTATATTTTGATAGATCAGGAATTTCCGCCGAGTAGTCAGGGAAGAGTGAAACCTTCTGACCATCCACAGTTAGATTCGTACTTTTCCTTGCTGCTCTTAATATTATGTCCCTGTCTGTATAGTGAAGTATTTAAGTATTTTCATGAGTACCATACGCGGGAGAGGTCTGGTGGGGCCCCTATGGGCACGCTCGATGGCAAACAGTGGTGTTAACATCTCTTTCCCAAATGTCTTTGTGACCCAGTCCTCAAAGAATTCCATCAGTTTTGTGACTTCCACCCTTTCCGGAACCCCACTCTACAGATATTATTTCTATGGAGATAATTCTCCAAGTCATCCTGTTTTCGCCCGTATGGCATCACTAGCTCTACCCTGCGCTTGCCAATCCTTCCTCATAGGCCACAGCATGTTGTCCATTTCACTCGCTGTTTCCTCCAGGGTCATGGTCCTCTCAGCCTGCTTTTTCATGTCCTGCCTCACATTGATCACCTCCTCTTTAATGCAGCCCATTTCTTATGTAAGGCTGTTCAGGGATGTATTGCAAATTCTGATAGCTGCCTTAACATCTAAGAGGATGGGTTCCTGTTGACGTGGACCAGACTGATGTGTGCCCTCACTCAGTGTCTGCGGCCCTGACTGTCGCAGAAACTGAGATATGTCGCCATCTTGGGAATTAAGGGGCACCTGTGACTCTGACACTTACAGACATTGCTGGCACTCCTCCTGATATAGACTGGTTGGGGCTGACAGGGAGGATTGTACACCATCCTGGAGCAAGAGGGAGGCTGCCTGCAACAGAACCTCTACATTCACATCCGGTGCCCTCTCCTCAGATTGTGGACCCTGTTGCTCCTGAGTATGCATCCCCTGTTTATTGTGTCTGTCCTTAGGGGATAATTCCTCTTTATCTAATTTTCCTGTTGCTGCTGAAGAGGTGTTAGCATGGGCATATTTTTCAAGGCGAGCAGCAGCCTGCTTCTGCTGTGCCGAAGCTCTGTCAGTTTTCCCTGCCATCACACTGCTGGTGCCGCCATTTTGTGTGTTCTTCTCTGCATATGTGACGCACCTGAGGCTTCAGTTGCCACAGAGTACTGCATCTCCCTTAAGATGTAGTACTCATCCCGGGTAAGGAGAGCTTAATCGCTGGTGTTTCTCACATTCACACACAAAACACAGTTAGGTGCTTTCCCACCAGGGGGATGGCCTGGGGGAGACAGGGGGGTGGCCATTACGAGACATGAGACTTTCCCGGTCCCTAGGACAACCACCTGGGGAGCGGGCACCACTTGGGGAAAAGGGAAGAAGCATCTTCACACATAGCCAGTTAGCCTCGAGCACAGCTTGGGGTGAGAGACACACCTGGGACTTCGGTCCAAACTTCTTTTACCTCACACTTCTGGGAGTGCCATAGGACCTGCGGCTTGGACCAGATAGTTCGGCCCAGGTTCTCTACAGCTACACGGGATTCCAGGGTCTGCAGAGCGTGCAGGAAACACCCACAGCCCGTTCCACATTCTATCTACACCAGGGTTGGAGGGACCCCGACCAGAAAGGACTCACAGTGGGAACACTGGCGGTAACCTCGAATTGCACGGGATTAACTGGCGCCCATCATGGAGGTGATCGGCATTTCCCGGGTAAACCAGGACTGTGAGTAAAGAAACCTTGAACCCGCAGAAACTGTGTCCACCTGTCCTTGCCGGTGCCCCGCGCTTTGGCGCCCGCCATTACTACTCCCCTCGTCATCCTCCCCGGGGCCCGCTTCACCTGTGGGGAGTAGAAAGATCTTAACTGCTAATACCATCCACCCCGGAGGACAGCGACAACAGCGCTGGCTAATTCACTGGCCGCATACCGTAGGTGGCGTCACGAAATCAACCTCCACTAATATCATCCCCCCTCCTTCTTTATTGTACACCTCGGGGCCACGAAACCGGGCAAAAGGGTCACCCTGTGACATCCCCCTGACCCGACATCACCAGCCTAGTGATGGGTAACACAACCCCTTGCCCCGTGGGTGCTACAATTTGGCATCACGAACAGGATAACGTGCCCAGGCTAGTCGGGTACTGTGCGTCTTACAGAACTGTGTTAAACTGTATCGCCTGAAAAGGACAATCGCCATTACTTGCGCAGAGCGGGAAACGAGGGGGCATGCTTTCGTGGGTGGAGCCCAGAAAAAGCGTGAAAGAGAGCCCCGCTACCGGAAACCAGCAGGACACCCTGTGCCTTGTCCAGTGCGGAGAATCGCATACTGAGTAACTTCAAAGATAGACTGTACAGCCTATTTCGACTGCAGCTCCAGGTCCTGGAACTGATTCAAGAAATGGCCACTTTGATCAAAGCAGTACAAACCTGCCCGGGGGCTCAGCAACCTGTAACTGTGGAACTGGCTTACAGTGCTGACAACCTCCCTTGGCGGCGATGTGGAAGGCATCCGCTGCCACAGGTTCCAGATCGTTATGATGCTGATGGGCAGCCGATCTGCTGGCACTGCGACAAGATTGAATACTTTACCCAAGGATGTCCTCTGAGTGGTGCCCAGAGCCAGGGGGCTGGGAGCAGCCTTCTGGCACCACCACCAGCCAAGCAAGAATAACTGTTTTTCATGCAAATATGATGTTTGTTTTACTTGTTGCACTTGATCATCTTGCTAAGCGGTATCTGTTTTTGAAATGTTTGATGGTGCCTTCCATAAAGGGAACATTTGTTAATATGTTTATTGCATACTAAAAAAATTGAGGTGTACTAACCTTGTTTGGTTGCAACTTGGGAGTGCTGCTATTTGCTGTGGGGGAATGTGGCACCCCTGAGGCTTTAGTCGCCACAGCGTACTGCATCTCCCTTAAGATGTAGTACTCATCCCAGGAAAGGAGAGGTTAATATCGCTGGTGTTTCTCACATTCACACACAAAACACAGTTAGGTGCTTTCCCACTAGGGGGATGGCCTGGGGTAGACAGGGGGTGGCCATCAAGAGACATGGGACTTTGCAGGTCACTAGGACAACCACCTGGGGCACGGGCACCACTTGGGGAAAAAGGAAGGAGCATCTTCACACATGGCCATTTAGCCCCGAGCACAGCTTGGAGTGAGAGACACACCTGGAACCCCGGACCAAACTTCTTTTACCTCACTCTTTTGGGAGCGCCATATGACCCAGGGCTTGGAGCAGATAGCTCGGCCCGGGTTCTCTACAGCTACACAGGATTTCAGGGTCTGCGGAGAGTGCAGGAAACACCCGCAGCCTGTTCAAAATTCCACCTACACTGGGATTGGAGAGACCCCGACCAGAAAGGACTCACAATGGGAACACTGGTGGTAACCTCAAATTGCTTGGGATCGACTGGGGCCCATCACGGTGGTGACTAGATATGAGTCACTATCCTAGTGTTCGAGTTCGGTTCGGTTCGTCTAACTTTGGGTGTGTTCGTCGAACACTTTCGAACACTATTAAAAACAATGGCAGGCAAACACAAATACATACAAACATGCACAAACACGAACGCACACACACATATTATGCTAACCTTATCTTCCATTCCATTGCCGTCCTCCTGGGACTTTCAGTTCGCCGGTACAAGATGTGTATCGGGTAACCATCGCGACCGATGCCGGAACTTCCGCTGACAGAGCGCTGATGTCAAAGGTAGGAGCCGTTTGCCTCTGATTGGCCAGCGCGCTGCCTTTGAGTAACGACTGACAGAGGGAGTTCCTCCCTTGTCGCGATGGTTACACGATACACATCCTGCAGCGGTGAACTACGTGTATCGGGTAACCATCACGATGAGGGAGGAACTTCCTCTGTCAGACGCTACTCAAAGGCAGTGCGCTGGCAAATCAGAGGCAAGCGGCTCCTGCCTTTGACGTCAGTGCTCTGGCAGCGGAAGTTCCGGCATCGGTCGCGATGGTTACCCGATACACATCTTGTACCAGTGAACTGAAAGTCCCAGGAGGCCGGCAGTGGAACGGAAGGTAAGGTGAGTGTACCGCCCCGCACTCGGCTGCAGCCGAGCGCTCGGATTCAGGCTCGGGTGTGTGTCGGTAGCTCGAGCGTCTCCGGACCGGGGGTCACGTCGCTCTGTGAAGGGGTTGTTTTGGTGATTGGGCAGGTGCGCGGCCGGGGCCGCTATAGAGATTGTTCGGGACGCCACCCACGGGTTGTGGTGATTATTGGCACCACCACTGCTGGTGATGAGGGCACTGGTGTACTCACTCTGAGGAAACACACTGGAGTCACTGGTAAACCAAAAACGGGATGGTGGTCGGTGCCCGCAGCCGGCTGCGTGGTTCCCCCTACTCGGGTTGATGGTGTCCGTCATTCTCCTGCACCTCTGTAAGCTGTGTGACTACTTTGCCTGAACAACGGTAGTCCGCTCCACGACTTGTAATTGCCAGAGGAGCCCTTTTGCCCGCAGGCGCTGGTCCGGCTCGGGCTGCGGTCCTCAGCGTCGAAGGTCACTCCACCTTCGGAGTCCCGCCACTCCGGCGGCGGGAGTCGTTCTGCTCCCAGCCGGGAGCGCTGCCATTTTCCCATCCGTTCCCCCCGTGGTTTCTTCCAGGCAATCTCTTTGCTTTTCACAGTGCCGTTCTGATCCCAGGGGGCAGGGCCTCGCTTCACGCTCTTTTTGGGGAAGAAAAGGACTGAGGCGGGAAACTTCGTGCCAAAAGATGGCGACTTCTCCGATTTTTCAGCAGGACTCCGCTGACGATAACTTCAAGACGCACGTCCACGGGTAAGTGGACTGGTTCAATCCTGTTCGTGACGCCAGAAGAGACGATGTGTACCGCCCCGCACTCAGCTGCAGTCGAGCGGCTCGGATCCAGGCTCGGGTGTGTGTCGGTGGCTCGAGCGTCTCCGGACCGGGGGTCACGTCGCTCTGTGAAGGGGTTGTTTTGGTGATCGGGCGGGTGCGCGGCCGGGGCCGCTATAGAGATTGTTCGTGACGCCACCCACGGGTTGTGGTGATTATTGGCACCACCACTGCTGGTGATGGTGGGGGCTCCCGGGTGTGGTGCTGTGGCGCAGCTAGGTGTTGACCCCCCTCCGTGGGTAGGGGATGTGGGTCCCGGGGCCCGCTGGGGTGAGTATGATGCCCGAGGGTTGCAGGGCAGGGCAGCGTAGCGCAGTGCGGTGCCAGAGGGCACTGGTGTACTCACTCTGAGAAAACACACTGGAGTCACTGGTAAACCAAAAACGGGATGGTGGTCGGTGCCCGCAGCCGGCTGCGTGGTTCCCCCTACTTGGGTTGATGGTGTCCGTCTTTCTCCTGCACCTCTGTAAGCTGTGTGACTACTATGCCTGAACAACGGTAGTCCGCTCCCTGACTTGTAATTGCAGGAGGAGCCCTTTTGCCCGCAGGCGCTGGCTTGTGGGATCTTGGTGCCAGGGCGGTGGCTTCCTATCCCCTCGGTGGGCTGTTGCCTTCTCTCGGGACTTGGGGTGGGAATGGACCTAAAGTCCAGACCGCAATCAGTTAATTCGACTTGGTCCAGTTGCTTCTAGGCTTTGTACGGGGTCTGAGTACCCTTTCATGGTGCTCCGGTTTCGGTTTGACTCCCCGATTCGGTACCGGCGGGCTGCTACCCTGCCCCAGTGCCTTGACGGTTCCGCCGGTTCTACTCCCCGCCTCCTGCAGACGGCCACCACCGCCTGTCTCCTGGCCACTGGGTCCCTAGGCTCCAACCTAGGCCCTGACAGACTTCTTCTTTCCTCTCCCTAACTCACACTCCACTCTACTCTGCTGTACTCTGCTGAACTGAACTGTACTGTACTGTCTGGTTTTCCCCGCCCCTGATATCAATCCTCTTCGGTGGGCGTGGCCAACCACCTGACTCCGCCCCCGGGTGTGGACGTCTGGTACAGATGGGGGTGACTCAGGGTTTTTGGGTGACTGTTGGTACCTTTTTGGGGGGCAGGTGTAGTGTAAGGGCCTACCTGTGACCCCCTGGCTAGTCCAGGGTGTCACATTAGCATAATATGTGTGTGTGTGAGTGTGTATGTTTTGTGTATGTTTGTGTGTGTTTGTACGTGTTTGTGCATGTGTGGAATGGCACAATAGGGGACCAGGATGGGACATTTAACAAGCTGTGGAAGGAATTGTCTGAATTGCAATGATTTCCTATGGGAAATCTTGCTTTGCTGAACGAGTAACTTAGTTAACAAGCACACTCCCAGAACGGATTGTTCTCGTTAACTAAGGTTCCACTGTATTAACATTGAATGAAAGTATTACTGTGAAAAGCCAGTTCCGCTTTTGGTGATCGAACCATTATCGAACATAACCTCGAACTGTCGAATTTGAAGCTAATTTTTCGCGTTCGTCGAACGACTCGAACATCGCCTAAAACAGGTTGAATTTGAGATTGGCGAACAGTTCGATTCGCACACCGCTCATCTCTAGTGGTGACCAGTATATCCCAGTTAAACGAGGACTGTGAGTAAAGAAACCTTGAACCCGCAGAAACTGTGTCCGACTTTCCTTGCCGGCGCCTTGTGCTTCGGCACTCGCCATTACTACTCCCCTCATCATCTTCCCCGGGGCCCGCTCTACCTGTGAGGAGCAGAAACATCTTAGCTGCTACTACCATCTGCCCCGGAGGACAGCGACTTTAGCGGCGGCTAATTCACTGGTCGCATACCGCAGGTGGCATCACAAAATCAACCTCCACCATTATCATCCCCTCCTCCTTCATTATTGTACAACTCGGTGGCACGAAACCAGACAAAAGGGCTATCCCGTGACATCCCCCTGACCACACATCACCAGCCCGGTGACGAGTAACACAACCCCTTGCCTCATGGGTGCTACACATGCCTGGGAAGCCTCATCTCTCTCTGCCTCACAGCAGCAGTCTCTGCCACTTGTACCTCTCCCCCTCTGCCTGCTGTCTTCAACTCCACCAATGCGAGGGCCACTGTATGGAGAGTTACTAGAAATATCAAAAAACTGACCCGCACATCCAACAAATGTGAACAGGTGCTAACTGAAAAAACATTGTAACTATAAATGCAAACAGTTGCACACTGAAAAAGCCAAAAATGTACTAGGGAAAATATGGCACTGCATTACTGCAAAAGAGAGATATTTAGTTTATGTATTGGCCAATGCATGTAAGCCCGGACACCAAACGGCAAGGTATATCTCTGTATTCCGGGAACCTAACTTAAATGCCACTATCTAGGTTAAAAACATCCATATCTGGGAAAAATGCCACTATTTGGACTGCAAACCTCCATGTATGGGCAGCTAGGCTCCTGCTATAATGGTTATGAACAGCCAGGTCTTAGGGCGGAGTGCTCAGTCAGAAAGAGACTCACTAGAAATATCAAAAAACTGCCCCGCACATCCAACAAATGTGAACAAGTGCTAACTGAAAAAACATAGTAACTATAAATGCAAACAGTTGCACACTGAAAAAGCCAAAAATGTACTATGGAAAATATGGCACTGCATTACTGCAAAAGAGAGATATTTAGTTTATGTATTGGCCAATGCATGTAAGCCCGGACACCAAACGGCAAGGTATATCTCTGTATTCCGGGAACCTAACTTAAATGCCACTATCTAGGTTAAAAACATCCATATCTGGGAAAAATGCCACTATTTGGACTGCAAACCTCCATGTATGGGCAGCTAGGCTCCTGCTATAATGGTTATGAACAGCCAGGTCTTAGGGCGGAGTGCCCAGTCAGAAAGAGACTCACTAGAAATATCAAAAAACTGACCCGCACATCCAACAAATGTGAACAGGTGCTAACTGAAAAAACATATAGCCTAGCTGCCCATGCATGCAGGTTTGCAGTCCAAATAGTGGCATTTTTCCCAGATTTGGATGTTTTTAATCTAGATAGTGGCATTTAACTTAGGTTCCCGGAATACAGAGATATACCTTGCCATTTGGTTTCCGGGCTTACATGCATTGGTCAATACATAAATTAAATATCTCTCTTTGGCAGTAATGCAGTGCCATATTTTCCCTAGTACATTTTTGGCTTTTTCAGTGTGCAACTGTTTGCATTTATAGTTACTGGATAGAGAGTGTCAGGAGACAGAGCTGCGAGCACTAGGACCCAACAGCAACACACTTTAGCCTTGCCGCTGCTGTCCTCAGCACCCACTCGGCTTCCGTCAGGGCGTGTTGCTGGAGTAAGTGGGCAGACACTGGAGCCCTCGTTGAGTACAGACACGGCCCACTATGCTCTCAGGGCCACACTCACCGCGCCAGCTCTCATGCCACACCCAAGATGGCCGCCATCACCTCCGGACATTAGGCAGTCAGGAGACCCTATCCTCTCTCCCTCTGCTGCTCCAATCTCGATTAGCTCCCCTCTTGGGAGACTAGTATAAACACTGTGGTTAGATAACCCACAGGCTGGTATAAATACTGTGGTCAGTCAGCACACACTAAGCGTAATTACGTTTGTCAGTCGGTTGACAGTCTGGCGTAAATGCTGTAGACTGTAAGTCCACATTCTGGTATAAATACTGTGAAAGCATGGTATAAATACTGTTCAGTCAGTATATAGCTAGTGTAAATGCTGTGGTCAGTCATTCCACAGTCCAGCGTAAATGCAGTGGCCATAAGTCCACATTTTGAAATAAATACTTTGGTCTGTCAGTTCACACCTAGCATAAATGCTGTGGCAGTCCGTACACAGTCTAATGTAAATGTAGTGGGTATTTGGTCCATAGATTAGAGTAAATATAGTGATCAGTCTCTTGTCTTTGCGGCATTGATAATTACACCGCTGATATCAAATCTCTTCTATGAAAGATAAGAGGGGTTCCTCACTTTACAAAACCCAGGATAAGGAGAAGAAATGTTGCTTTTCTCTGTACCTGAGATATGGTTGTGTTATATTAAGATTTGTGTATAGAAGTTATACATGTTCAAAACACAAACATTATATTCTCTTGTATCAGGAAGGTGTTATTACACCTCCACAGGTCTAGAACTTATGCCTAGACTAGACAGACAATTATCAGTAATTAATATAAAAATTAATTACCGTATTTTTCGGACCATAAGACGCACTTTTTTTCCCCCAAATGTTGGGGGAAAGTTGGGGGTACGTCTTATGGTCTGACTATAGGGCTGCGGCTGGGAATGAGGGTGCTGCGGGTCATCGGGGGCACGAGCAGGCAGCAGCAGCGCCTGCCGTGACCACGTGGGCCCGCTCATTACATATGCACGCCCATCCTCCCGCCCATCTCTCAGCGCTGAAGCCGGCACTGACAGGTGGGCGGGAGGACGAGCGGGGACGCGCGCATAGCAAAGAGCCGGCCGCATGATCACCCCTGGCAATTACAGCCTGGAGTGATCATGTGCGGCTGTATTCACTGCCCCCCGCGCGTCATTACCAGCGCGGGGTGCAGTGAATCAGTACACTCACCCGTCCCCGTGTGTGGAGCCGCCCCCTGCTGCACGCGATGTCTTCCTGTCTGTGCCGGTCAGCTGATCTGTGCTGAGCTGGTCAGCTGATCGGCACAGACAGGAAGACATCGCGATGCAGCAGGGGAACGGCTCCACACACACAGGTCAGTGGCGCAGAGAGGAAGATGATCGGTGCTGGAGGGAGTGAGGAAAAGGTGAGTATAAACGTTTATTTTTTTCTCTGTGCTATAGGATACAGGCCATATACCAGGATGGTATATGAGCACGATGGGGGTGTGAAGCCCCGCATGTGCAGTGTCGGTGTCGGTGCGTTACCTTCAGGGACTCCACGTTGCTGGATCTCCGTCACTGGTAGGAAATCTTCTTGTTTGATCGTGACGCCACTCTCAGTATTGCGGTCAGTGGGGACCGCCACTGCAGGTTAGGGGACGCCTGGGGCTGATGGTGGGTGCAGTCGGATGTAGTAGCCTCCTGAGAGTGAGGCAAGCCCCAGGGCCCTTTGTAAAGCTGTAGTACCACAAGTCGCAGAATGACCACACAGGCAGAGTGTCTTTCAGGGTTTTTACTCACTTTTGATGGCAGGGTGAGTAACCCGGGCGTAGCTGGGATGAACCAGGTGGAACCAGGTATCCTTCAGGCTGACTTTATGAGGGTGACTACTGACTCGCCTTCCTTAGCCCTTGGTGGTTTGGGGTAACCCCGACTTTGAGTCCCTATGGGGGTCACCCAGGGAAGATGCTCCAAGCCTCTCTCCCCTTCTTGTTTTGCCGTGTGCTTGTTCCCCGGACCAGGCCACTCCAGCCTCTTGCCTCCTATGACCTATGGGCCCTAACTTGTGGTTACGTGGCTGCGGCTTTTGGTTGTTGTGGTGTGGGCTGTAAGAGCCCCACACCGGCAGGTTTAGCAGAAGAAAGTTGAATCTATCCCCGCTTCGGGATCTGCCGCCCGGTTGGGCCTGGTGCTCTCTAGAAGTCTCCGTACTTCCCACTCCGTGCACTCTCTAGCTGAAGCTGGCTTTCAGGCAGCACTTCTAGTTGACCGTTCTCCCCCGTCTGTAGTCACTGCGCGGGCGCTGTTAGACAGCAACAGCCCCACAGGTCTGCTCCTCACTGAGCCCTATGGAGTTCTGCTCTAACCGACTCACTGGTGGGTTTTTCCATCTCTGCTCTTTCTGCTGACATCTCCTCAGTCCGAGCTCCAAGCTCTAACTAACTCCTCCTATCTCTCTTTTCTTCCCCACTTGTGTCTGCCTACGCCACCTAGCAACCAGACTCTCTTACCACACCCCTTGAGAGGAGATGGAAGCTCTCACCCCCTCCACTATTCCAGTGAAGGCGTAGGCTCTGCCCCCTCCTGGGTTCCCCAGGGGTCCTCTCATGGGTACATGTGTGAGACCTGATCACTATGCGCCTGTGTTCCACACCCCAGTCAGCCATCTGGATTACCTGTATTGTACTGTCCCCAGCATGGGTGCAGTACTCAGTGGTGCCTGACCAGGTCAGGGGCGCCACATTCCCCCTTAGTTATCACCAGCACGTCCTCGGGCTGCAAGACAACATTTTAAAATGCATAAAACATTAAAACATGTAAAACATTTAAAAGCACCAGGTATCAGACATCACCACCCTCCACCCACAAGTCCGTTAACCCACCCAAAACCCTCTCACGTTGGCCGCGGCTTCAGCCACTTCTGGCAGGATGTAGAGGCGGCTTTCATGGGCTGGTGGTTTCAGGGTATACCTGGCCTGGTGGATCCGCGCCTTCAGCCTCTTCTGGCAGGATGCAGAGGCGGCCTCCACAGTTGGTGCTGACCAGGTACCCTCTTTGTGGTGGTGAGCCAAGGCCCCATAAACAGGCGTGCTCTCTGGTCGCAGGTGAGCCAAGGCCCTTTTCCACGGACGGGCCCCCCTGGTTGCAGACGAGCCAAGCCCCTAAACAGGCTGGCCCTGGTGGTGGTGCCACTGGTGTAACTATTTACACTGCGAGAGTTTGTGGCTATAGCAAGTTCATAGCCTTAAGTTTATTTCTCACAATAGTTTTTGTGGGCGCATTTCTTAAACGTTGCAAACAAAACTTTTCAAAACTGGTCAAAACAGTAACTTCTTACTTTCCTTTACTTTACTCCTCTTTTTCACTAGGGCGAGGGCACGTTGGGCACTGGCACCTGTGACTTTCCTGCTCTTTGTCTCTTTCTTCATCTGTGGTTGCCTCATCTATAGGTTCTGTGTCTTTCTTTTCTTGGTCTGCATCTGATTCCTTTTCTGTATCTGTTTCTTTATCTCTGTCTTGTCTTTCTTGTCTTTCTTGTCTTTCTTGTCTTTCTTGTCTTTCTTGTCTTTCTTGTCTCTCTTGTCTTTCTTGTCTTTCTTGTCTTGGACATGGTGCTACATCGAGCGCATACAATCCCCTTTCACCTTCATGCAGAGTGAACTGTACTGCTTCTCCAATTTTCAAATTTCTGCCGGAATGTCCTCTGGGCAGGTGGGCTTGAACATCTCTCCTGTTAACAAATATGCCCTCTTTTATTCCTTTCACTACAATAAAGCCGTATCCGCTTTTCAAGTTGAAGTCCTCTACTATTCCTCTGTAAAGGGGTCCTCTAGCCTGGGCTTTGGACCTTCTTAGGCACCTTTTCTCCTCCAGATCTCTGGCTGTAACCTCTTTCTGTTCTGGGGACTGTGGTGTCGGAGGACGCTTTGATCTGCTGCGCCGTGTCTTGCGGGCTGGGTTCATGCCTGCAGGCTCCCAGGTGAGGTCTTTGGGCTGATCTTCGTCTGCTGACGGTGTCAAGTCTTCCTCCTCCCAGCGGGAATAGGGCAGCATCTCCGGCTCTGGGTAGGGGTCTGCTGCGGCTGGCGTCGGAGTCAGCCCTTCTGCTCCCTGGCCTCCTCTCCCCCTTAGTTCTTCCTGGCACTCCTCTGGTGGCAGGACTGGGGACGGACTTTCTTCTGCTGGCCCAGGCGGGGGACTCTCCGGCGCGGCTGCAGGGGTTGCCTGAATCTCCTCAGGGGTGCATGGGGGGCGCAGGTACAGATCCACCAACCACTGGGGAAACTTGGCTTCCATGTCAGCCCTCATCTGCCAGTATTCTTCCTCCAGCGTGGGCTTCCTATCAGAGACCTCCGTGGATTGGGGAGCGGTATCAGCTCTGGCCTTGCAGGCCGGGGTAAATGGTATGTCTCTTTTATCTTGGCGGGCCGCGCCCTGTATGGCGGCGGCCTGGTCTGTGCGGGCCGGGCAGGGCATCGCTGCGGCGGCCTGGTCTGTGCGGGCCGGGCAGGGCATCGCTGCGGCGGCCTGGTCTGTGCGGGCCGGGCAGGGCATCGCTGCGGCGGCCTGGTCTGTGCGGGCCGGGCAGGGCATCGCTGCGGTGATCGGAGCTTGGCGGGCCGCACCCGGCGGGGCTGCGGCCTGGTTCAGCATATCACTTGCGGCGCGGACGAGCGTCGCTGCTGCGTTGGGGTCTTGACGGGCTGGGTTCAGCAGGGTGGCAGCCTGGGTCAGCGTCACACCTGCAGCACGGATGAGCACTGCCGTGGTGGTCGGAGCCCTGCGGGACAGGCGGGGCATCGCTGCAGCGGCCTGGGCTTGGCGGGCTGCTTCTAGCGTGGCTGCGGCCTGGTCCAGCATCGCCGCGCCGGGCGCCTCTTCGGGGACCGCGGGCGTGGCTGCAGGGGTCAGGGCACTCGCGCTGGCCGGGGCATCACTTGACTCACCCACCGGTGGCAGCATCGGGGTCTGCGTCGTCGCCGCTCGGTCTGACATGCGTCGCGCGGCTCCCTCCTCGTAGGTCCGCACCGCCGCAGCCATCCCCAGGAACTCCGCGTACTCTTCTCTGACCTGCTCTATGACCCGGGTCTCCAGTCGATCACAGAACTGGGCCAGCTCCCGATACCACCAGGCAGCGGAGCCTGGTTCTGGGTTCCTGCTGTCAGACGCCATTCCTTCTGCGCCGTCTTCCGCACGATCTCCCAGCGGTGGCCTCGTCGCTGCCTCCTGTAGCAAGCTGTCCAGCTTCTGTTCTGCCTCTTTCAGCAGCTCCTCTCCCAGCAGCAGGCTTGTGGCTCCCCTTCTGCTCCGCCGTTTCTCGACGCTTCCCCTCTCATAGCTGGCAAGCTCAGAACTCTCCAGGGGATCTCTGGGTAGCCACACCTCTTCGTGGGCGGTAACTTCTTCCAGCGCGGGCTGCTGTTGTTTTTCAGCGCGCTTTTCATGGTGGCAATATGGCGGCGCTTCCAATTTTTCAAGCGGACCGCCCAGGCACATGGTCACCTGTCTGAACAGGTCTAGTCCTTATCCTGTTCGTGACGCCAGATGTGAAGCCCCGCATGTGCAGTGTCGGTGTCGGTGCGTTACCTTCAGGGACTCCACGTTGCTGGATCTCCGTCACTGGTAGGAAATCTTCTTGTTTGATCGTGACGCCACTCTCAGTATTGCGGTCAGTGGGGACCGCCACTGCAGGTTAGGGGACGCCTGGGGCTGATGGTGGGTGCAGTCGGATGTAGTAGCCTCCTGAGAGTGAGGCAAGCCCCAGGGCCCTTTGTAAAGCTGTAGTACCACAAGTCGCAGAATGACCACACAGGCAGAGTGTCTTTCAGGGTTTTTACTCACTTTTGATGGCAGGGTGAGTAACCCGGGCGTAGCTGGGATGAACCAGGTGGAACCAGGTATCCTTCAGGCTGACTTTATGAGGGTGACTACTGACTCGCCTTCCTTAGCCCTTGGTGGTTTGGGGTAACCCCGACTTTGAGTCCCTATGGGGGTCACCCAGGGAAGATGCTCCAAGCCTCTCTCCCCTTCTTGTTTTGCCGTGTGCTTGTTCCCCGGACCAGGCCACTCCAGCCTCTTGCCTCCTATGACCTATGGGCCCTAACTTGTGGTTACGTGGCTGCGGCTTTTGGTTGTTGTGGTGTGGGCTGTAAGAGCCCCACACCGGCAGGTTTAGCAGAAGAAAGTTGAATCTATCCCCGCTTCGGGATCTGCCGCCCGGTTGGGCCTGGTGCTCTCTAGAAGTCTCCGTACTTCCCACTCCGTGCACTCTCTAGCTGAAGCTGGCTTTCAGGCAGCACTTCTAGTTGACCGTTCTCCCCCGTCTGTAGTCACTGCGCGGGCGCTGTTAGACAGCAACAGCCCCACAGGTCTGCTCCTCACTGAGCCCTATGGAGTTCTGCTCTAACCGACTCACTGGTGGGTTTTTCCATCTCTGCTCTGTCTGCTGACATCTCCTCAGTCCGAGCTCCAAGCTCTAACTAACTCCTCCTATCTCTCTTTTCTTCCCCACTTGTGTCTGCCTACGCCACCTAGCAACCAGACTCTCTTACCACACCCCTTGAGAGGAGATGGAAGCTCTCACCCCCTCCACTATTCCAGTGAAGGCGTAGGCTCTGCCCCCTCCTGGGTTCCCCAGGGGTCCTCTCATGGGTACATGTGTGAGACCTGATCACTATGCGCCTGTGTTCCACACCCCAGTCAGCCATCTGGATTACCTGTATTGTACTGTCCCCAGCATGGGTGCAGTACTCAGTGGTGCCTGACCAGGTCAGGGGCGCCACAGGGGCATATAGCAAGATGGGAGTATATGAGCAGGCAGGATGGGGGTATATGAACAGGATGGGAGTATATGAGCAGGCAGGATGGGGGTATATGAACAGGATGGGGGTATATGAACAGGATGGGAGTATATGAACAGGATGGATGGGGGAATATGAGCAGGATGGATGGGGGGTATACCAATAGGATGGGGGTATATCAATCAATCAATATCAATATATTGGTGGAAGGAGATGAGGGTAAAGCCAACCTGCTGAATGACTTTTTTTCTACGGTTTTTATACAAGAAAATGCCATGGCAGATGACATGACCAGTGATACCATAAATTCACCCTTGAATATTACCTGCTTAACCCAGCAGGAAGTACGCCGCCGCCTCGAAATCACTAAGGTTGACAAATCTCCGGGCCCGGATGGCATACACCCCAGAGTACTACAGGAATTGAGTTCTGTGATAGATAGACCATTATTTTTAATCTTCTCAGATTCCTTAATAACAGGGTCGGTACCGCAGGACTGGCGCATAGCAAATGTGGTGCCAATATTCAAAAAGGGGACAAAAACTGAGCCGGGAAATTATAGGCCGGTAAGTTTAACCTCTACGGTTGGTAAAATCCTTGAGGGTTTCTTGAGAGATGCTATACTAGAGTATCTCAAGAAAAATAGCCTTATGACAGAGTATCAACATGGGTTTATGAGGGATCGATCCTGTCAAACTAATTTGATCAGCTTCTATGAAGAGGTAAGTTCAAGCCTGGACCAGGGAAATGCAGTGGATGTTGTGTATATGGACTTTTCAAAAGCTTTTGATACGGTGCCACACAAAAGGTTGGTACATAAAATGAGAATAATGGGGATAGGGGAAAATATGTGTAACTGGGTTAAAAACTGGCTCAGTGATAGGAAACAAAGGGTGGTTATTAATGGTACGTACTCGGACTGGGTCTCAGTTCATAGTGGGGTACCACAGGGGTCAGTATTGGGCCCGCTTCTTTTCAACATATTTATAAATGACCTTGTTGGGGGCATGCGGAGTAGAATTTCAATATTTGCAGATGATACTAAACTCTGCAGGGTAATCAATATAGAGGAGGATAATTTTATATTACAGGGAGATTTATGTAAATTGGAGGATTGGGCTGAGAAGTGGCAATTGAAGTTTAATGTAGATAAATGTAAGGTCATGCACTTGGGCAGAGGAAATAACATTTATGATTATGTACTTAATTGTAGAACACTGGGTAAAACAGACACAGAAAAAGACTTGGGTGTATGGGTGGATGGTAAACTTCACTTTAGTGGACAGTGTCAGGCAGCTGCTGCCAGCGCTAATAAAATAATGGGATGTATTAAAAGAGGTATAAGTGTTCATGAAAAAAATATAGTTCTACCTCTGTACAAGTCACTAGTGCGACCGCACTTAGGGTATGTGCGCACGTTGCTTTTTACCTGCTTTTTACCTGCTTTTTTGCTGCTTTTTCTTCTGCGCTGTTTAATGCCAAAATGGATGTGTTCTTCTATTCAAGCAAAGTCTATGGGAATTTGGGTTTCTTGTTCACACTATGTTGTTCAAAATGCTGCCTTTTTGTGGCAGAACTTTGGTCAAAAACTCAGCTTTGCAGTGCAAAACCCAAATGGCAAAAACAATTGACATGTTGCTTCTTTGAAAAGCTGAGTTTTTGACCAAAGTTCTGCCTCAAAAAGGCAGCATTTTGAACAACATAGTGTGAACAAGAAACCCAAATTCCCATAGACTTTGCTTGAATAGAAGAACACATCCATTTTGGCATTAAACAGCGCAGAAGAAAAAGCAGCAAAAAAGCAGGTAAAAAGCAGGTAAAAAGCAACGTGCGCACATACCCTTAGAATACTGTGTACAATTCTGGTCACCGATATATAAGAAGGACATAGCTGAACTGGAGAGGGTGCAGAGAAGAGCCACCAAGATTATTAGAGGAATGGGTGGGCTGCAATACCAAGACAGGTTATTAAACTTGGGTTTATTTAGTTTGGAAAAACGAAGGCTTAGGGGGGATCTAATCACAATGTATAAATATATGAGGGGACAGTACAGAGACCTTTCCAAAGATCTTTTTACACCTAGGCCTGTGACTGGAACACGGGGGCATCCGCTACGTCTTGAGGAAAGGTTTAATCATAATCACAGACGAGGATTCTTTACTGTACGAGCAGTGAGACTATGGAACTCTCTGCCGCATGATGTTGTAATGAGTGATTCACTACTAGCATTTAAGCAGAGCCTGGATGCCTTTCTTGAAAAATTTAATATTACCAGTTATGTATATTAGATTTTATGGCAGGGTATTGATCCAGGGAACTAGTCTGATTGCCGGATGTGGAGTCAGGAAGTAAATTTTTTCCCCATTGGAACTTGTTTGCCACATTGGGGGTTTTTTTGCCTTCCTCTGGATCAACATGTTAGGCTACGGGTTGAACTAGATGGACTTAGAGTCTCCCTTCAACCTTAAAAACTATGATACTATGAATAGGATCGGGGTATATGAACAGGATGGGGTATATGAACAGGATGGGAGTATGTGAGCAGGATGGGGGAATATGAGCAGGATGCTGGTATAGGAGCAGGATGGGGGTTTATAGCAGGATCATATACAAGGCAGGAGGATCATTACCAGGATGGGGTACCTTAGTAGAGAATTTGGGGACATTACCCCCATAACAGTGTCAGCAGCAGTTCCTCGCCCCATAACAGTGTGTCATGACCACATTTTTTGCTTAAAGTTTTATTTTCCCATTTTCCTCCTCTAATACCAGGGTGCGTCTTATAGTCCGGTGCGTCTTATAGTCCGAAAAATACGGTACCTGTTGTGTGATTTTTCTCATTCTCTCCTTGGAGGTCACAAGGAAACGTTTGCCGTTCCACTATTTCAATAGGTGTCAGTCACCTGCACAAAAAAGTCAAAAGCGTGATAATATGTTCCTGCTACAAGCTATACACACCAAAATGTATAACACACTAGGGCCAAAAATACCTATCTCAGGAACGATGACTGTGGTCACTCAGCCTACAGTGTATTGTAAAATCTGTAGTCAGATAGATTACAGTCTACAGTAAATGTTATGGTCAGTCAGTCCACAAACGAGTTTGACTGCTGTGGCCAATTACTTCACAGACTAGTATAAATGTTGTGGTTACATAACCCATAGGCTGGAATAAATACTGTCATCAGTTAGCACACACTAAGCGTAATTACGTTTGTCAGTCGGTTGACAGTCTGGCGTAAATGCTGTGGACTGTAAGTCCACATTCTGGTTTAATACTGTAAAAGCATGGTATAAATACTGTTCAGTCAGTACATAGCTAGTGTAAATGCTGTGGTCAGTCATTCCACAGTCTAGAGTAAATTCAATGGCCATGAGTCCACATTCTGAAATAAATACTTTGGTCTGTCAGTCCACACCTAGCATAAATGCTGTGGCAGTCCATAATGTCCTAATGTCAGGGCCCCCCACTAGCTGGATAGCTTGGGGAACACATGGTCGCACAGACCCCCTCCTCATTTAATTTGATATTTTTTACTTCAAATTATTAGTTTCTAGGCATTTTTTCCTTTTATAATGGGGATGTGGTCAATTAAGGGTTAACTATTTTTCTGGTCAGCTGGGGTTTTCTGCCACGAGCAGGTTTAAACTAGTTGTGGTCAGTTTGAATTGAGCGGGCTTTTTGGGACATTTCATTGGCTGACCAGAAAAGTGCGGGAAAGAAGAGAGTATTTAAGTACCTGAATTGCGGCGTCAGCTGTTAGTCGCTGCAAGATTAAGAAGAAGGAAGCAGATGGAGAGCCTCGTGGAGCAGCTGTTGAAGAAGGCGGCGGAGTCGGGAGGAGAAGAGTGGCTGCGGAGATGTTTGCTGTCACCGGGTCAAGAGGCTGTGCCGACGGAGGATGCGGGTGCTGTTCCTGGGACTTCGGAGGTGGCGGTTCTCCTGGAGAAGATTGCGGAGCCGGCGGGTGTTGGGGTCGGCATCCAGGAGAAGAGGAAGAGGAGAAGCCAGGAAGTGTACTCACCGCCAACGGCAGCCGGTCGGAAGCGGTCATGGCAGAGGAGGAAGTCGCCGCCCCCAGCAAGAGGAGTGGCGAGATCTCGCGAGAGGGCGTGTCATCAGCAGGAGACGCGCGCCGAGCCAAGATGTCGGCGCCAGGCAGATTCATCTAGCTGAAGCTGCCATAAAAGCGCAGCGGCGGCCCAGGGAGCAGCTGTGGCTGGCAAAAGAGCAACGGACTATCCGCAGCAGCGGAGCACAAGTCCAGAAGAGGCCGCAGCTGCGTCGTGGGACGCGAGACCCGGTTCGTCTGAAGATGAGGGGGATGAAATCGGCTACTCTGAGGTCTGGAGGTCCCCGTGCTCGCTTCAGGCGGAGGCTGAGAGCACTGAAAATCCATGCAGCAGGCCTGACCCGAATCAGAATGCGAGGAATGGTGAGAATTCATATTCTGCTGTTTCTCTTAATGTTAATATGTTAGCTGATTTTAGAAATGTTATTACAGAGGTTGTTAAAGAGGTTATTGAAGGTCAAGGTAAGGATGTTGGGCTTCCTGTGAACATGGTTAGCGAGCCTCCTGTGTTAAGTAAGTCTGGGAGTGTTGCTGAATCATGTTTAAAGGAAGCCCTAATATGTGAAATGTCCCCTTTAGGTTTCCATTTAAATGCGGCCTTGAAGAAGCGCATTTGGAATAATGAATTTGTAGATCTCTTTTCATTGGCTCCATCGAGCAAGGAGCTGGGTAGGGGTGAGAAAAGAGATGAAAAAAGTGAAGGGGATGATAAAAGGCGGGCTATGCCTAAATCCTTTAATAACTGGTTACAGGCGTTTTGCATTTATTCTGCTGTGCTGGGTGAAAGGTTTCCAGGCTACTGTAGTGGCCTTTTTCAGCATTTAGATAGTATTTTAGAGGCATATCGCAATTTTGGCGGTATGGCTTGGCTCAGTTATGATGAGTCTTTTAGTCTTTTAGGCAGAAGCTAGCCGTACACCCTTCTATGAAATGGGGGGTTAAAGATGTTGGTTTGTGGATACATTTAATGCTCCCTTTGAGGAATCAAGGGGCTAGACAGCCTTACTCAGCACAGCAGGGTACTAGCAAAAAAGGCATTTGTTTTGCTTATAACGAAGGATTGTGCAAATTGCTTAGTAACTGCAGGTTTCGGCATGAGTGCTCCTTCTGTGGGAGCACTCATCCCATGTCAAAGTGCTACAAGCGAATTGCACAATCTCAACAGCAAAATAGCACAAAAGACATGCTTTTCAAGAGCATGGACACCAGTGATTCTGGCAAACATGCAACCGTGGCTCGACCGGTTCCCAGACCGGGAGAGAGCTAGGTTAATTTTGCAAGGTTTTAATAAAGGTTTTCCAGTCCCTAAATTTGTGGGTGAAGGTTGTGTTTGGGTAGAGAATTTATCCTCAGTGGATAAATAGCGGGAGGTGGTTAGAGAAAAAATTCTTAACGAAATTAAACAAGGTAGAGTTGCAGGCCCTTTTGAGTCCCTGACATTTTTAAATTTTTGTTTGTCCCACTGGGAATTGTCCCTAAGAAAGAGGTAGGAAATTTTAGGTTAATTCATCATCTTACCTTTCCAAGTGGGGCTTCTTTGAATGATGAAGTCGATAAATCGAAATCATCAGTCAATTATGCCTCTTTTGACCAAGCGGTTCATTTGGTTAGGAGTTAAGGGGTTAATGCTCTGTTAGCGAAAGCGGATATAAACTCTGCTTTTAGGCTTTTGCCGCTAAGTCCCAAAGGTTTCAATTCCTTGGCATTTCAGTTTGATAGCGGGTTTTATTTTGACATGTGCTTGCCCATGGGCTTTTCATTGTTGTGTTTTTATTTTGAAGCTTTTTCATCGTTTATTCATTGGTGTGTTGGTTTTGGTTTTGTTGGGGGAGGGATTTTGCATTATTTAGATGATTTTTTGTTTGTGGGTGGGGCGTCAGATAGTGTTTGTTTAGAGTTGTTGAATAGATTTTAGGATTTATGTTGTAATTTCGGGAGTCCGTTGGCTGAGGAAAAGACAGTGGGTCCTTGCTGCTGTCTTGAATTTCTTGGTATCACTTTAGATTCTGAGAATATGGAGTGTAGGCTTCCAGAAGAGAAGGTGGTTAAGTTGAGGTCTGCTTTGCTGTTGTTGTTGGCAAAAAAATAAGGCGACTTTGAAGGAGTTTCAGTCCGTGTTAGGCCTTTTGAATTTTGCTTTATGCGTGATTCGAATGAGAAGAGTCTTTTCTAGGGGTTTGTATGAAGCGACGAAAGGTGTGCACTCTCCTAGAGCACATATTTGTTTGACAAAAAATTTGAAGGAAGATTTGGCAATTTGGTATGAATTTTTGAAGTCTTTTAATGGGCGTAGCTACATTCAATTTTCTTTTGTGTCTTCGGATGAGTTACGGTTATTTACAGGTGTGTCTTAGAGTCATGGTTTTGGTTGTTGCTTTGAAGGTTTTTGGTCTGCTGGGGTTTGGGATAGTGCATGGGTTGTTAATGGAGTTGTAGGTAATAAAGTTGTTTTAGAGTTATTTCCTATTGTTGTAGCTATAGTGGTTTGGGGATCTTATTTACGGGATAAAAGAATTTTGCTGTTTTCAGAGAGCCAGGCAGTCGTTTTTGCTATTAATACTTTGTCCTCTAAATGCATCTGGGCAGCTAGGTTATTGAGGCATCTGGTTTATTTTGTTTGAAAATGAATATATGGCTGAAAGCTCGCTTGGTTAGTAATGTTAGCAATAAAGCAGCTAAAGTTCTTTCTCGTCACCAGCTGGATGCATTTCAGTCGCTAGTTCCGGACGCAGAAGTAGATGGGATTACTTGTCCTCCGCACCTGTGGGAGCTAATTTGGAATTGATCCCATTTTTTATTAGGAGATCGGTGGCTCCAAGAACATGGGCTGATTATTCAGCTGCATGGAGAGTCTGGACGGAGTTTTGTGATTCTATGGATTTTAATTATTATGCTAATAATCTGCGGACGGTTATGTTATTGATAGCTTGGGTAAGAGAAAATGGTCGTTCGCTTCTATTGCAAAACTTTTGGCAGGAGTTTCTTTTTTCCTTAAATTAGCTGGTAAACCCACCTTGGTTAGTTATTTTCCTGTAAAACAATTTTTGAAAGGATATAAGAAGGATATGGGTCAGCCGGATAAAAGACATCCAGTTTCTTTTACCTTGCTTCGGAAACTTTGGTCAATCCTTAGCTCTGTTTGTAGGGATGTTTATGAAACATGCCTATTTAGGACGGCTTTTGTCCTAGCATTTTTTGGAGCATTTCGTATTGGGGAACTTGTTTCGCTAAACAAGTCAGTCCAGTCAGGCTTGCTTTTAGAGGATATACGAATTGTTAATTCATACTTGTTAATTTTTATCCGAAGATCGAAGACGGACCAATCAGGTAAGGGGTGTTTCATTAAATTGAATGAATTACCTGGTAATGTAGTCTGCCCAGTCCAAAATGTTAGGAATTGGCTTGGAGTAAGGTCTTCTCAAGGTGGCGTTTTGTTGTCGCATCAAGACTCTTCTCCAACAACAATTTATCAATTCAATGCCATTTTGAAAAAGTGTTTGTTGGTTTTGGGTCTTGGTGATAGGAAAATCTCATCTCACTCATTCAGGATCGGGGCTGCTTCTGAAGCTGCTAGGATGGGAATGGGACCTAGGGAAGTTAGGAAGTTGGGGAGGTGGGAGTCTAACAGATATAAATTGTATGTTAGACCAAATATGTTTTTAAATTAATTTTTATCTTGTTCTCTTAGGGCCTTTAGTGATTTGGATTATAGGACATTCCTTTGTCTTCTGGGCTCAGAAGAGGGCATCTCAGAGAATTTACTCTAAGAACTTATCATTTGATTCTTGCCAGTTAAATGTTAAAGGGTTTGGTTATAGAGGATTAGTTTTGAAGGAGCTAAAAAATGTTTTAAAAAGTGTGATGGATCAAAGGCCTAGCCCTAACGCAATTATTATTCATGCAGGGGGTAACGATTTGGGAAAAATCAGAACGCTCACTCTTTTGTCTGAGATGCGTTCTAATTTTTTCTTATTCAAAAGCTGGTTTCCTGGGACGTTTATTTTGTTTTCGGAAATAGTCCCTCGTTTAGCATGGGCCAGCAAGGAATTATTATTTTTGGAGAAAGTTCGAAAAAGAGTGAATAGGGTAATGTGTAAATATATGTTAAAAGTGGATGGTTTTTCTTTCAGGCATGTTGATCTAGAGGGTTTTTTACCTGGCATCTACAGGAGTGATTTGTGTCACTTATCTGAGATTGGGTTGGATATTTTTAATGTTGGGATTCAATCTATTATTGATAAATGGCTATGGTGCTTTTTGGGGGGGCCATGACTCTGCGTGTCCTGGCGTATGGGATAATCGCCCAGCTAGTTGCTGGGTGGATTTGGTCATTATTTATGGTTTTTGGTCAATGTATTTATATGGGAATTATTTATTTATTATATTTATTGGAATTTTTTAGTAATCCCTTAATAAACATCACGGCCTATTTCTTCCAAAATTTAGTGTGTCTTGTGTATTTATTTTTTTTTATTTAAATGGCAGTGGGTCTTGTGCTACTGTAACAGGTTGAAAATGAAAATGTACATAAGATAAACTTGCATGTTTGTTAATGTATATAGATATTTATGCTATAACTTAAATGGCCACTAGGTGTCACTAGAGGGCAGGCACACTGCTAGACAGTAAGGGGTTACATTAGGTTTCCCTGGTAATGGAGACACAGAGAGACGATTAAAAATTTCAGTCAGGATCTGAGGGACTGTGCAAGAGAAAGACAGATGTCATTTTTCCGTGTTCGGATTTGTAGGATTGCCTGTTTTTTTTTTCTTCCTTTTGTGGACTGCTTATGTCGCGGGCGGGGAGGAGGGTGTCAGCACACCGCGCTCACCCCTTCTGCTCGGGTCCGGCAGCTGCTCCTGGTGGCTCGAGCTGTAGGCCGGATCCCGGGGTTTCTCGAGCGACACTCCTCGCCCGTGAGTGAAAGGGGGGTGTTTGTTGGGATTATAGTTCGTGACGCCACCCACGGTTGCGGTGATAGCACCACCGCTGCTCAGTGTGGGGGTCCCGGGGATGGTGATTGGAGCAGCCAGGTGTTGTGTTGCCCCTCCGTGGGTAGGGGTTGGTGATCCCGGGGCCCGGTGAAGAGATGTGAAGTGTAGGGCCTGGAGGGCGCAGGGACGCGGGGGCAGCGCTGTGCCTTGCGGCACTATGGTACTCACTCAGCCTGACACACGGACACAGTCTGTACGGTAAACCAACGGCTGGTAGGACGGTCCCACAGACGGCTGCACCTGCACTCCCGATAGGTGACGGTGACGTTACTCTTCCTTGCACCTATGTTGTCCGATGGTAGCGGTGGATTCCCTCCGGTTACCCGCTCCCCGACTGCAATCTGGGCCGGAGGAGCTCTACACTTTGCCCGCAGGCGCTGGCCCTGGGGAAACTTGTGCCTTGGCGGTGGCGGTGTCTCCCCGGTAATGGTCGGGCTGTTGCCGTCAATCGGGACTTGGTTGCTGGGGGATCTGCGTCCCCGTCACTGACGGATTTGGCAAATCTGGCGACTCCTTGCCTTGCCGGGGTCCGAGAGTCCCCTGCCCTGGTGCTGACTGTCCTTCGGAACACTGCTCCAGACCACCGGGCACACAGCCAACGGGGTCCTTCCAGGAACTTCCAAACTGTCCCCCTCCAAACAGTCACCGCCGTCGCTGACCTTGCTGTTCTAGCCCTACACAAAGCTGGGCTCTCAGGCTTTCTTTCCTTCTTTACTCCTTTTCTTTCCTCCACTTTCACTTCTTGGTTGTTTACTCTAGCCCCTGCTTGGGCTTCTCCTCACTCCTTTCACTTCCTCCTCCCTGACTCATCTCCTCTCTCAAGCTCTCCCCTGAGCTATCTCCCTGGTTACTTCCTGCCTCCAGTGTTGTGAGCTCCTCGGTGGGCGGAGCCAACCGCCTGGCCCACCCCCTGGTGTGCATCAACAGACTCCTGGAGCAGGGCAACAAGGATTTCTGGTTAGCAGGTGTGCCTACCTGGAGTGTGGGGTGTGGTGGTGTTGTGACCTGTGTCCCCTGGCTTGCCCAGGGCGACACATTCCCCCTTAGCAAAATGCAGACCGTCCGCGGGCTGCCGTCCTACACCGGTTTTATTTTTCTGTAAAAAGGGGGTAACAGGGTTAAGCAAACATAAATAACATTTTTAATCAAAACTCTTCCCAAGACGGGAGGCACATTTACTTTTAACGTTGCAACGGTATACGGTCACGGTTTCCGCTCTCTCCCACCCAAGCAACCTGGCCCTGATGCTGCCCCTAAAACCCAGGCAGCACCCCTTGACCCACAGTCCAGCACAAGTCACCCGAGCGGGATCTGTCCTTGCCCTCCAGAGGGTGGCCACCGGTTCCTTTGGTGGCTGGGCCCTGGCCTGCTCTGCTCAGGGCCCTCCCTCCAACCTGCCTCTCCGGAGGCGGCATTGCGGAAACGGTAACGGTACCCAACATTTTTACATGCCACTAACGTTTGTGGTTGCCCTGCAGAGTTCACGGGCTTGTCCATAGATAGTTCCCATGCAAATAAACTTAAACGGTCCCTACGGGGACAACGGTGCCGGCTCCAGCCGGTTGCAAATCACACGGTGAATCAGGTGAAAACTCGGTTCAATCAGTGTTTTTCCATTTTTCAAAACTTTCAACTTTTTCAAACAAACAGCAACTTCAGTGATGGTCCCAACGGGGACGGTGCTGCGGGCATCCATTGCCCTTTTGCGGCTTAACAGTCCATTCTCACTCGTGGGGCTCTAGTGCCACCTTCACACGGTGCACCGCTCTGGACCCCAATGGTAGCTCGCTGCAGGCGATCTTCTTCCATATTCATGCGGGCATGCACATCCGCTCTACACCCCTCTCGGGCATCGATCTCCCTGCGCAGCTGCTGTTGCCGCCGCTCCCAGCCGGGAGTACTTTCTGTTTGCTCCGGTTCAGCATGTGCGGGGGACGGACCCAGCCAGAGTCCCTCCGTGTCGGCTACGACCGGCACCTTCAGTAATGAGGGACCCCGCTGTGACATGGCCTCCGCTGCCTCCTGGCAGCTGCATCCCTGCCGTGCCTCCGGTGCATCTTTGCTGACGGGCTCAGCCTTTGGCTTCTTCCATAGAAGCGGTTCAGGGTGGTCATGAACTTCTGCTGCAGGTCGGTCCGCCGGGGCGGATTGGCAGGGTACCGCTACCGGTGGTGGTGGTAGCGGGCCTAGTGGCGGGGCAGCAGCAGCTAACGCGGGTAGCGGGAGAGGCAGCAGGGTGAACGGGTGTAGGCCGGGCCCCTCAGCCGCAGCGGCCGATCCTTCAGGAATACAGGGGCGTGGGTCACTTACCCGCTTCTCCAAATCCTCTTCTGCCTCGCGTCTCCACATAGCAGCCACCACGTCCGCCATGTCGGTCTCCCACTCCTCCAGGAGGAGTTGCATATGGGCCTGCAGACGGTTACTCAGCGGGACGGTCCGGTCCCTCAACCACGTCGCCGTGCCGGGCGCGGGGGCTTCCTCGTTGCGAGCTGAATCTTGCATCTTGGTAACGAGGCTTTTCCAGGAACCCAATCAGTCCGCAGAGTCCTGGCGTCCCTGCTCTTATAGCCGCAGCTACATGCGGCCGGCCGCCATCGCGTCCCCCTTAGCTCTTTCCGGCCCCTCCTCTCTCGGGGCGGGGTTTTGGCCTTCGCGCCTCTACTGCTCGAGAAGACGCTCGAGCGGGAACTTTTCGCGCCAAAGATGGCGGCTTCTGAAATTTTTCTGCCGGATACCTCCGGCGGTAACAAGGCGCACCTCTACCTGACGGCAGAGCGGTAAGATCCTGTTCGTGACGCCAAGTTGTCGCGGGCGGGGAGGAGGGTGTCAGCACACCGCGCTCACCCCTTCTGCTCGGGTCCGGCAGCTGCTCCTGGTGGCTCGAGCTGTAGGCCGGATCCCGGGGTTTCTCGAGCGACACTCCTCGCCCGTGAGTGAAAGGGGGGTGTTTGTTGGGATTATAGTTCGTGACGCCACCCACGGTTGCGGTGATAGCACCACCGCTGCTCAGTGTGGGGGTCCCGGGGATGGTGATTGGAGCAGCCAGGTGTTGTGTTGCCCCTCCGTGGGTAGGGGTTGGTGATCCCGGGGCCCGGTGAAGAGATGTGAAGTGTAGGGCCTGGAGGGCGCAGGGACGCGGGGGCAGCGCTGTGCCTTGCGGCACTATGGTACTCACTCAGCCTGACACACGGACACAGTCTGTACGGTAAACCAACGGCTGGTAGGACGGTCCCACAGACGGCTGCACCTGCACTCCCGATAGGTGACGGTGACGTTACTCTTCCTTGCACCTATGTTGTCCGATGGTAGCGGTGGATTCCCTCCGGTTACCCGCTCCCCGACTGCAATCTGGGCCGGAGGAGCTCTACACTTTGCCCGCAGGCGCTGGCCCTGGGGAAACTTGTGCCTTGGCGGTGGCGGTGTCTCCCCGGTAATGGTCGGGCTGTTGCCGTCAATCGGGACTTGGTTGCTGGGGGATCTGCGTCCCCGTCACTGACGGATTTGGCAAATCTGGCGACTCCTAGCCTTGCCGGGGTCCGAGAGGCCCCTGCTCTGGTGCTGACTGTCCTTCGGAACACTGCTCCAGACCACCGGGCACACAGCCAACGGGGTCCTTCCAGGAACTTCCAAACTGTCCCCCTCCAAACAGTCACCGCCGTCGCTGACCTTGCTGTTCTAGCCCTACACAAAGCTGGGCTCTCAGGCTTTCTTTCCTTCTTTACTCCTTTTCTTTCCTCCACTTTCACTTCTTGGTTGTTTACTCTAGCCCCTGCTTGGGCTTCTCCTCACTCCTTTCACTTCCTCCTCCCTGACTCATCTCCTCTCTCAAGCTCTCCCCTGAGCTATCTCCCTGGTTACTTCCTGCCTCCAGTGTTGTGAGCTCCTCGGTGGGCGGAGCCAACCGCCTGGCCCACCCCCTGGTGTGCATCAACAGACTCCTGGAGCAGGGCAACAAGGATTTCTGGTTAGCAGGTGTGCCTACCTGGAGTGTGGGGTGTGGTGGTGTTGTGACCTGTGTCCCCTGGCTTGCCCAGGGCGACACACTTACTCGTTTTTTTCCTTGGAGCTCCTACTGCCCCTGACTACGGGAATTCATCTGAGTGAATTTTTCTCCAGAAACTGTTTGGATAAAATCATCTAAGAGAGAATCAGAAGCAGTCTGAGGGGACGGACGCCATCTTGAGTGAAGGACTTCAGTGAGTAACAATTGACCTGAGACCGATCGGTGTATAATAGTGAGTCAGGGACAGATAGATAGATAGGATAAAGAAGAAGGAGGATTATTCTACAGATTATTTACTGAGAAGGAGCTGTGTTACTTGTTTATCTTGAGGCGTTTGCTCTGAACCGGAAGTTATTGGAGGTTAAGCTGTGTTGTGCTGATAATAAGACTATTCTGCCTGTGCTTCCTCACACTGTCTGGGGCAGTGAGGTACAGAATATTGAATAGAGGTACATGTACATATATTTGCTTGTTGCTGACTGTATATGGGAAGGTGGCCGGGTACCCTGATTGCATTGTAAACATAAAGCCAGCTTTACACCTTACAATTAGGTGTGCGATCTCGTATGCGATGTGACACGCCCAGGTTGCATATGCGATCTAATGAGATAGCATGTAGGTCGTTCATTTGCTGTCACACGAGCGTTAGTAGTCTATGTTAAATTGATCAATTTTGTGTGCGATCCTTTAGATCATGTGTTCTGTGACGTATGCATTGGGCACCTTTTTTTTTTTATTTATTGACTTGACAAGCGTGTGTAATGTGTAGGGATGCGTTTTTACTATGTCATCTGCCATTCAGCTCTGCTACATGGCCGCTGACAGCAGACACAGACAGCCATGTAGCAGCGGTGAATGGTAGTTCACAGCAGACACAGACAGAGCCGCACTGTCAGAATGAACTCGGGTGAACCTCACCCGACTTCATTGTCATGCTGCGGCTCTGTCTGTGCCGCGTCCTGATTAGCGGTCACCTGTGAAGGATTCACCGGTGACCGCTAAACTCCTGAGTAAGTGAATTGAGCAGCCCTCTCTCATATACTCACCGATCCCCGATCCCCGGCGCTGCACGGCATTCACACTGATCCGGCGGCTTTTACTGTTTTGAAAAAGCCGGCCGCCCATTAAACAATCTCGTATTCCCTGCTATCCCCGCCCACAGGCGCCTATGATTGGTTACAGTGAGACACGCCCCCCACGCTGAGTGACAGGTGTCACACTGCACCCAATCACAGCAGCCGGTGGGCGTGTCTATACTGTGTAGTGAAATAAATAATTAAATAATTAAAAAAAACGGCGTGCGGTTCCCCCCAATTTTAATACCAGCCAGATAAAGCCATACAGCTGAAGGCTGGTATTCTCAGGATGGGGAGCTCCACGTTATGGGGAGCCCCCCCACCCTAACAATATCAGTCAGCAGCCGCCCAGAATTGCCGCATACATTATATGCGACAGTTCTGGGACAGTACCCGGCTCTTCCCGATTTACCCTGGTGCGTTGGCAAATCGGGGTAATAAGGAGTTATTGGCAGCCCATAGCTGCCAATAAGTCCTAGATTAATCATGTCAGGTGTCTATGAGACACCTTCCATGATTAATCTGTAAATAACAGTAAATAAACACACGCCCGAAAAAATCCTTTATTGGAAATAAAAAACACACACATATACCCTGGTTCACCACTTTAATCAGCCCCAAAAAGCCCTCCATGTCCGGCGGAATCCAGGATGCTCCAGCGTCGCATCTAGCGCTGCTGCATGGAGGTGACCGGAGCTGCAGCAGACACAGCCGCTCCGGTCACCTCCACGCAGCTAATGAAGACAGCCGCGCGATCAGCTGATCTGTCACTGAGGTTACCCGCGGCCACCGCTGGATCCAGTGACAGCGGGTAACCTCAGTGACAGATCAGCTGATCGCGCGGCTGTCTTCATTAGCTGCGTGGAGGTGACCGGAGCGGCTGTGTCTGCTGCAGCTCCGGTCACCTCCACGCAGCAGCGCTAGATGCGACGCTGGAGCATCCTGGATTCCGCCGGACATGGAGGGCTTTTTGGGGCTGATTAAAGTGGTGAACCAGGGTATATGTGTGTGTTTTTTATTTCCAATAAAGGATTTTTTCGGGCGTGTGTTTATTTACTGTAATTTACAGATTAATCATGGAAGGTGTCTCATAGACGCCTGACATGATTAATCTAGGACTTATTGGCAGCTATGGGCTGTCAATAACTCCTTATTACCCCGATTTGCCAACGCACCAGGGTAAATCGGGAAGAGCCGGGTACTGTCCCAGAACTGTCGCATATAATGTATGCGGCAATTCTGGGCGGCTGCTGACTGATATTGTTAGGGTGGGGGGCTCCCCATAACGTGGAGCTCCCCATCCTGAGAATACCAGCCTTCAGCCGTATGGCTTTATCTGGCTGGTTTTAAAATTGGGGGGAACCGCACGCCGTTTTTTTTAATTATTTAATTATTTATTTCACTACACAGTATAGACACGCCCACCGGCTGCTGTGATTGGGTGCAGTGTGACACCTGTCACTCAGCGTGGGGGGCGTGTCTCACTGTAACCAATCATAGGCGCCTGTGGGCGGGGATAGCAGGGAATACGAGATTGTTTAATGGGCGGCCGGCTTTTTCAAAACAGTAAAAGCCGCCGGAGCAGTGTGAATGCCGTGCAGCGCCGGGGATCAGGGATCGGTGAGTATATGAGAGAGGGGGATAGACTGACATGGACATAGAGAGAGGGACAGAGATAGTGACGGACTGACAGAGATTAGTGATTGGCAGACATTGTGAGGCGCTTCAGAACGCAGCTTTTCAGCTGCGCTCTGAAGCAGACCTTTTTTAAGCTGCGGTGCAGAGCGCACACCTGCGCACATAGCCTCAGACACCAAAATCGTATGAGGGATGTCACACGTTACAATTCACTAGTTTCGTACTACCAAACGTCCAATGTATGAGGAATAAACGACGTGTATGCGATCACCGTATTTTCGTTCAATCTTGATCGCATGTAGGTTTCACACACAAATACGTCACGAACGATGCCGGATGTGCGTCACTTACAACTTGACCCCGACGACGGATTGAAAGATCTATTGAAGTGTGTAAAGCAGGCTTAAGGGGAGGTGGTTGTAAGATTATACCCTTGGAGGGATCACGTGCCATTGTCTGTAGTAGTGCACCCGAGTAAGCCCCATTAATAGATAAGAGAGGGAGCGGTATAGTGGGGGGAAATATAGTCCACTTCATCCCTACAGACCGACACTTGAAGTCCTCCAAGTTGCATAAACTGTCATTGTTTATTCCGGGCTGTTGTGGCCCATACGTTGTAAGAGAACTTTTTTTTTATATAAAAAAAAATGTTATTCACCATCTTTGTGTCCCTGGGTTTT
This sequence comes from Anomaloglossus baeobatrachus, assembly GCF_048569485.1. Lineage (NCBI taxonomy): Eukaryota > Metazoa > Chordata > Amphibia > Anura > Aromobatidae > Anomaloglossus > Anomaloglossus baeobatrachus. The sequence goes on along the minus strand of NC_134353.1, from coordinate 712,459,717 downwards.
CCATAGTGCCATTGTATCCTGGATTGCGACATCAGCTGTTAGTCGCCGCAAGATTAAGAAAAAAGAAGCACCCGCCCTTCTGGATCGAACTGTTAGGCTCTGTCGTATTGTTTATTAGTGGGATAATCGCCCAACTAGTTGCTGGGTGGATTTGGTCATTATTTATGGTTTTTGGTCAATGTATTTATATGGGAATTATGTATTTATTATATTTATTGGAAATTTTTAGTAATCCCTTAATAAACATCACGGCCTATTTCTTCCAAAATGTAGTGTCTTGTGTATTTATTTTTTTTATTTAAATGGGAGTGGGTCTTGTGCTACCATGTAAATGCAGTGGGCATTTGGTCCACAAATTAGAGGAAATACAGTGATCAGTCTCTTGTCTTTGCGGCATTGATAATTACACCGCTGATATCAATGTAAATCAGCGGTGAAATCAACAGTAAATGTTATGGTCAGTCAGTCCACAAACGAGTTTGACTGCTGTGGCCAATTATTTCACAGACTAGTATAAATGCTGTGGTTAGATAACCCACAGGCTGGTATAAATACTGTGGTCAGTCAGCACACACTAAGCGTAATTACGTTTGTCAGTCGGTTGACAGTCTGGCGTAAATGCTGTGGACTGTAAGTCCACATTCTGGTTTAATACTGTAAAAGCATGGTATAAATACTGTTCAGTCAGTACAAAGCTAGTGTAAATGCGTTGGTCAGTCATTACACAGGCCAGCGTAAATGCAGTGTCCATGAGTCCACATTCTGAAATAAAAACTTTGGTCTGTCAGTCAACACCTAGCATAAATGCTGTGGCAGTCCGTACACAGTCTAATGTCAGGGCCCCCCACTAGCTGGATAGCTTGGGGAACACATGGTCGCACAGACCCCCTCATTTAATTTGATATTTTTTACTTCAAATTATTAGTTTCTAGGCATTTTTTCCTTTTATAATGGGGATGTGGTCATTTAAGGGTTAACTATTTGTCTGGTCAGCTGTGGTTTTCTGCCACAAGCAGGTTTAAACTAGTTGTGGTCAGTTTGAATTGAGCGGGCTTTTTGGGACATTTCATTGGCTGACAAGAAAAGTGCGGGAAAGAAGAGAGTATTTAAGTACCTGGATTGCGGCGTCAGTTGTTAGCCGCCGCAAGATTAAGAAGAAAGAAGCAGATGGAGAGCCTCGTGGAGCAGCTGTTGAAGAAGGCGGCGGAGTCGGGAGGAGAAGAGTGGCTGCGGAGCTGTTTGCTGTCGCCGGGTCAAGAGGCTGTGCCGATGGAGGATGCGGGTGCTGTTCCTGGGACTTCGGAGGTGGCGGTTCTCCTGGAGAAGATTGCGGAGCCGGCTGGTGTCGGGGTCGGCATCCAGGAGAAGAGGAAGAGGAGAAGCCAGGAAGTGTACTCACCGCCATCGGCAGCCGGTCGGAAGCGGTCATGGCAGAGGAGGAAGTCGCCGCCCCCAGCAAGAGGAGTGGCGAGATCTCGCGAGAGGGCGCGTCATCAGCAGGAGACGCGCGCCGAGCCAAGATGTCGGCGCCAGGCAGATTCATCTAGCTGAAGCTGCCGTAAAAGCGCAGCGGCGGCCCAGGGAGCAGCTGTGGCCGGCAAAAGAGCAACGGACTATCCGCAGCAGCGGAGCACAAGTCCAGAAGAGGCCGCAGCTGCGTCGTGGGACACGAGACCCGGTTCGTCTGAAGATGAGGGGGATGAAATCGGCTACTCTGAGGTCTGGAGGTCCCCGTGCTCGCTTCAGGCGGAGGCTGGGAGCACTGAAAATCCATGCAGCAGGCCTGACCCGAATCAGAATGCGAGGAATGGTGAGAATTCATATTCTGCTGTTTCTCTTAATGTTAATATGTTAGCTGATTTTAGAAATGTTATTACAGAGGTTGTTAAAGAGGTTATTGAAGGTCAGGGTAAGGATGTTGGGCTTCCTGTGAACATGGTTAGCGAGCCTCCTGTGTTAAGTAAGTCTGGGGTGTCGCTGAATCATGTTTAAAAGAAGCCCTAACATGTGAAATGTCCCCTTTAGGTTTCCATTTAAATGCGGCCTTGAAGGAGCGCATTTGGAATAATGAATTTGTAGATCTCTTTTCATTGCTTCCATCCAGCAAGGAGCTGGGTAGGGGTGAGAAAAGAGATGAAAAAAGTGAAGGGGATGATAAAAGGTGGGCTATGTCTAAATCCTTTAATAACTGGTTTCAGGCGTTTTGCATTTATTCTGCTGTGCTGGGTGAAAGGTTTCCAGGCTACTGTAGTGGCCTTTTTCAGCATTTAGATAGTATTTTAGAGGCATATCGCAATTTTGGCGGTATGGCTTGGCTCAGTTATGATGAGTCTTTTAGGCAGAAGCTAGCCGTACACCCTTCTATGAAATGGGGGGTTAAAGATGTTGGTTTGTGGATAAATGTAATGCTCCCTTTGAGGAATCAAGGGATAAGGCAGCCTTCCTCAGCACAGCAGGGTACTAGCAAAAAAGGCGTTTGTTTTGCTTATAATGAAGGATTTTGCAAATGGCTTAGTAACTGCAGGTTTCGGCATGAGTGCTCCTTCTGTGGGAGCACTCATCCCATGTCAAAGTGCTACAAGCGAATTGCAAAATCTCAACAGCAAAATAACACAAAAGACATGCTTTTCAAGAGCATGGACACCAGTGATTCTGGCAAACATGCAACCGTGGCTCGACCGGTTCCCAGACCGGGAGAGAGCTAGGTTAATTTTGCAAGGTTTTCCAGTCCCTAAATTTGTGGGTGAAGGTTGTGTTTGGGTAGAGAATTTATCCTCAGTGGATAAATACCGGGAGGTAGTTAGAGAAAAAATTCTTAACGAAATTAAACAAGGTAGAGTTGCAGGCCTTTTTGAGTCCCTGCTATTTTTAAACTTTTGTTTGTCCCACTGGGAATTGTCCCTAAGAAAGAGGTAGGAAATTTTAGGTTAATTCATCATCTTTCCTTTCCAAGAGGGGCTTCTTTGAATGATGAAGTCGATAAATCGAAATCATCAGTCAATTATGCCTCTTTTGACCAAGCGGTTCATTTGGTTAGGAGTTAAGGGGTTAATGCTCTGTTAGCGAAAGCGGATATAAACTCTGCTTTTAGGCTTTTGCCGCTAAGTCCCAAAGGTTTCAATTCCTTGGCATTTCAGTTTGATAACGGGTTTTATTTTGACATGTGCTTGCCCATGGGCTTTTCATTGTTGTGTTTTTATTTTGAAGCTTTTTCATCGTTTATTCATTGGTGTGTTAGTTTTGGTTTTGTTGGGGGAGGGATTTTGCATTATTTAGATGATTTTTTGTTTGTGGGTGGGGCGTCAGATAGTGTTTGTTTAGAGTTGTTGAATAGATTTTAGGATTTATGTTGTAATTTCGGGAGTCCGTTGGCTGAGGAAAAGACAGTGGGTCCTTGCTGTTGTCTTGAATTTCTTGGTATCACTTTAGATTCTGAGAATATGGAGTGTAGGCTTCCAGAGGAGAAGGTGGTTAAGTTGAGGTCTGCTTTGCAGTTGTTGTTGGCAAAAAATAAGGCGACTTTGAAGGAGTTTCAGTCCGTGTTAGGCCTTTTGAATTTTGCTTTACGCGTGATTCGAATGGGAAGAGTCTTTTCTAGGGGTTTGTATGAAGCGACGAAAGGTGTGCACTCTCCTAGAGCACATATTTGTTTGACAAAAAATTTGAAGGAAGATTTGGCAATTTGGTATGAATTTTTGAAGTCTTTTAATGGGCGTAGCTACATTCAATTTTTTTTTGTGTTGTCGGATGAGTTACGGTTATTTACAGGTGTGTCTTAGAGTCATGGTTTTGGTTGTTGCTTTGAAGGTTTTTGGTCTGCTGGGGTTTGGGATAGTGCATGGGTTGTTAATGGAGTTGTAGGTAATAAAGTTGTTTTAGAGTTATTTCCTATTGTTGTTGCTATGGTGGTTTGGGGATCTTATTTACGGGATAAAAGAATTTTGCTGTTTTCAGAGAGCCAGGGAGTCGTTTTTGCTATTAATACTTTGCTATTAATACTCTAAATGCGTCTGGGCAGCTAGGTTATTGAGGCATCTGGTTTATTTTGTTTGAAAATGAATATATGGCTGAAAGCTCGCTTGGTTAGTAATGTTAGCAATAAAGCAGCTAAAGTTCTTTCTCGTCACCAGCTGGATGCATTTCAGTCGCTAGTTCCGGACGCAGAAGTAGATGGGATTACTTGTCCTCCGCACCTGTGGGAGCTAATTTGGAATTGATCCCATTTTTTATTAGGAGATCGGTGGCTCCAAGAACATGGGCTGATTATTCAGCTGCATGGAGAGTCTGGACGGAGTTTTGTGATTCTATGGATTTTAATTATTATGCTAATAATCTGCGGACGGTTATGTTATTGATAGCTTGGGTAAGAGAAAATGGTCGTACGCTTCTATTGCAAAACTTTTGGCAGGAGTTTCTTTTTTCCTTAAATTAGCTGGTAAACCCACCTTGGTTAGTTATTTTCCTGTAAAACAATTTTTGAAAGGATATAAGAAGGATATGGGTCAGCCGGATAAAAGACATCCAGTTTCTTTTACCTTGCTTCGGAAACTTTGGTCAATCCTTAGCTCTGTTTGTAGGGATGTTTATGAAACATGCCTATTTAGGACGGCTTTTGTCCTAGCATTTTTTGGAGCATTTCGTATTGGGGAACTTGTTTCCCTAAACAAGTCAGTCCAGTCAGGCTTGCTTTTAGAGGATATAGAGGATATACGAATTGTTAATTCATACTTGTTAATTTTTATCCGAAGATCGAAGACGGACCAATCAGGTAAGGGGTGTTTCATTAAATTGAATGAATTACCTGGTAATGTAGTCTGCCCAGTCCAAAATGTTAGGAATTGGCTTGGAGTAAGGTCTTTTCAAGGTGGCGTTCTGTTATCGCATAAAGACTCTTCTCCAACAACAATTTATCAATTCAATGCCATTTTGAAAAAGTGTTTGTTGGTTTTGGGTCTTGGTGATAGGAAAATCTCATCTCACTCATTCAGGATCGGGGCTGCTTCTGAAGCTGCAAGGATGGGAATGGGACCTAGGGAAATTAGGAAGTTGGGGAGGTGGGAGTCTAACAGATATAAATTGTATGTTAGACCAAATATGTTTTTAAATTAATTTTTATCTTGTTCTCTTAGGGCCTTTAGTGATTTGGATTATAGGACATTCCTTTGTCTTCTGGGCTCAGAAGAGGGCATCTCAGAGAATTTACTCTAAGAACTTATCATTTGATTCTTGCCAGTTAAATGTTAAAGGGTTTGGTTATAGAGGATTAGTTTGGAAGGAGCTAAAAAATGTTTTAAAAAGTGTGATGGATCAAAGGCCTAGCCCTAACGCAATTATTATTCATGCAGGGGGTAACGATTTGGGAAAAATCAGAAAGCTCGCTCTTTTGTCTGAGATGCGTTCTGATTTTTTCTTATTCAAAAGCTGGTTTCCTGGGACGTTTATTTTGTTTTCGGAAATAGTCCCTCGTTTAGCATGGGCCAGAAAGGAATTATTATTTTTGGAGAAAGTTCGAAAAAGAGTGAATAGGGTAATGTGTAAATATATGTTAAAAGTGGATGGTTTTTCTTTCAGGCATGTTGATCTAGAGGGTTTTTTACCTGGCATCTACAGGAGTGATTTAGTTCACTTATCTGAGATTGGGTTGGATATTTTTAATGTTGGGATTCAATCTATCTATATATATAATTGCCTTATTCTGTCTGTCTGTCTGTCATGCTCCAAAATTGTGTCACGGTGACATTGTGTCACCGTGACATGTCCTTACGGTGACACAAAGCTGATTGGCCGCTGGGTTCGCCATGGCCCCGCCCCCCCACACGGATTGGCCTCTCGCCCCGGCTGCGCCCCCACACGGATTGGCCAGCCGCTCGCCCAGGCTCTGCCCCCCCCACAGATTGGCCTCTCGCCCCGGCACCCTGCAGGCATTGGCAACTCGCCCACGCCACGCCCCGCCCCCCCTCACGCAATAGACGTTAGCTCTCGCCCCCCCCCCGCATTGCCCGAACTGACACGGTCACGGAGCCACGAATCCCAGGTGAGTACTGTACTCCCCCCCCCCTTTCCCCCCTCACCAACGGGAGCCCACATCAGCGTACGCCGCCGCCGTATGCTGGTGTTGGCTCCCGTGCGAGCGGGGGACGTGTTGCGCTGGTAACCATGCTTGCATAGTTACCAGTAAATCAAGGTCCTGCAGCGGCGGGACTTCCACACGCACAAACATAACAGCACACACACACGCATACACACACACATTAGATCGCACTCACTCTCACAAACACCTCACACACACCTCACACACACCTCACACACACCTCACACACACATCGCATCCACACACTCACAGCATCCGGCGACATCGCTTGCTTCTCGGCCTCGATACTGTGCTGTGAGCTTCCAGGACCTGCCGGAGGATCACATGGCCAGAAGCATGTGGTATCTCCGGATGTTGTGACTGTGAGCGCGTATGTGCGATATCGTCAGTGTCTGTGTGTGTGAGTGTATGCGATCGGTTGTGTGTGAGTGTATGCGATCGGTCGGGTGTGTGTGAGTGGATGCGATCGGGTGTGTGTGAGTGGATGCGATCGGGTGTGTGTGAGTGGATGCGATCGGGTGTGTGTGAGTGGATGCGATCGGGTGTGTGAGTGTCGGCAGAGGAGCACGGCATGCTGGAGGAAGCTGGGAGCAGAGAGGCTGATCATGGGGAAGGCTGGGAGAGGGAGGCTGATGCTGGGGGAGACTGGGAGGGGAAAGCTGATGCTGGGAAAGGCTGGGAAGACGGAGGCTGGGAGGAGAGAGGCTGATCCTGGGGAAGGCTGGGAAAGGGAGGCTGATGCTGGAGGAGGCTGGAAGGAGAGAGGCTGATGCTGGCGGAGGCTGATGCTGTGGGAGGCTGGAAGGAGAGAGTCTGATGCTGGTGGAGGCTGATGGTTGGGGAGGCTGGGAGAGGGAGGCTGATGCTGAGGGAGGCTGGGAGGAGGGAGGCTGGGAGAGGTAGGCTGAGAGAAGAGAGGCTGATGCTGGGGGAGGCTGATGCTGGGGGAGGCTGGGAGAGGGAGGCTGATGCTGGGGGAGGGTGGGAGGAAGGAGGCTGGGAGGAGAGAGGCTGATGCTGGGGAAGGCTGGGAGGAGAGAGGCTGATGCTGGGGACAGAGAGGAGAGGCTGATGCTGGGAGGAGAGAGGCTGATGCTAGGATGAGAGAGGCTGATGCTGGGAGGAGAGAGGCTGATGCTGGGAGGAGAGAGGCTGATGCTGGGGGCAGAGAAGCTGATGCTGGGGGCAGAGAGGCTGATGCTGGTGCAGCATGGGGGATTGAGCACGATGGGGGGGTGCGCAGCATCGGGGATGGAGCATGATGGGGGGGGTGCGCAGCATCGGGGATGGAGCACGATGGGGAGTTCACAGCATGGGGGATGGAGCACGTTTGGGAGTGCGCAGCATGGCGGGTGGAGCACGTTTGGGAGTGCGCAGCATGGGAGATGGAGCACGATGGGGGGTGCGCAGCATAGGGGATGGAGCACGATGGGGAGTGCGCTGCATGGGGGATGGAGCACGATGGGGAGTGCGGAGTATGGCGGATGGAGCACGTTTGGGAGTGCGCAGCATGGCGGATGGAGCACGTTTGGGAGTGCGCAGCATGGCGGATGGAGCACGTTTGGGAGTGCGCAGCATGGGAGATGGAGCACGATGGGGGGTGCGCAGCATAGGGGATGGAGCACGATGGGGAGTGCGCTGCATGGGGGATGGAGCACGATGGGGAGTGCGCTGCATAGGGGATGGAGCACGTTTGGGAGTGCGCACCTCCCCCCAAAACACACACACACACACACACACACACGCGCGCGCGCGCGCACTGCACAACACACCACACACCACACACCACACACACACACACACACTGGGAACCACAAACAACTGCCCTACACAGACACCCACACACACAGACAACGCTGCGCACACACAGCACCCAACACACAAACACCGCGGCACACACAAATATACGCACATATCGCACAACACACACATTGCACAAAACATACCTCCCCCCAAAACACACCACACACACACAAACCGCGCAACACACACACAACGCTACAGACACACAGCGCTCCACAAACAACGCAACACACGCAACACACATACAACACCGCTCTCACCCCCCGTCACACCCAGACAACACCCAGAACATGTACAGCCCCTACACAAACACTTGGTAACTACACACAACAACATCTATATATATATATATATATATATATATATATAACAAAAATCATACATGAACTACACAATACGTAAATTCTAGAATACCCGATGCGTAGAATCGGGCCACCTTCTAGTTATTGATAAATGGCTATGGTGTTTTTTGGGGGGGCCATGACTCTGCGTGTCCTGGCGTATGGGATAATCGCCCAGCTAGTTGCTGGGTGGATTTGGTCATTATTTATGGTTTTTGGTCAATGTATTTATATGGGAATTATGTATTTATTATATTTATTGGAAATTTTTAGTAATCCCTTAATAAACATCACGGCCTTTTTCTTCTAAAATGTAGTGTCTTGTGTATTTATTTTTTTTATTTAAATGGGAGTGGGTCTTGTGCTACCATGTAAATGCAGTGGGCATTTGGTCCACAAATTAGAGGAAATACAGTGATCAGTCTCTTGTCTTTGTGGCATTGATAATTACACCGCTGATATCAATGTAAATCAGCGGTGAAATCAACAGTAAATGTTATGGTCAGTCAGTCCACAAACGAGTTTGACTGCTGTGGCCAATTAGTTCACAGACTAGTATAAATGCTGTGGTTTGATAACCCACAGGCTGGAATAAATACTGTGGTCAGTCAGCACACACTAAGCGTAATTACGTTTGTCAGTCGGTTGACAGTCTGCCGTAAATGCTGTAGACTGTAAGTCCACATTCTGGTTTAAATACTGTAAAAGCATTGTATAAATACTGTTCAGTCATTACATAGCTAGTGTAAATGCTGTGGTCAGTCATTCCACAGTCTAGAGTAAATTCAATGGCCATGAGTCCACATTCTGAAATAAATACTTTGGTCTGTCAGTCCACACCTAGCATAAATGCTGTGGCAGTCTGTACACAGTCTAATGTAAATGCAGTGGGCATTTGGTCCATAGATTAGAGGAAATACAGTGATCAGTCTCTTGTCTTTGCGGCATTGAGAATTACACCGCTGATATCAAATCTCTTCCATGAAAGATAAGAGGGATTCCTCACTTTACAAAACCCAGGATAATTATGGCTATGTGCGCACGCTGCGGTTTTTTGATGCTGCGTTTTTGTGCGTTTTTGGCCGCTAAAAACGCACAAAAACGCACCTGCGTCAAAAAAACACATAAAAAAACGCATGCATTTTTACCGCGATTTGGTGCGTTTTTGGCTGCTTTTTGATGTCTGCGTTTTGCTGCGTTTTTCCAATGCATTGCATGGGCGAAAAACTCAGAAAAACGCAGGAAAGAATTGACATGTCCATTTATTTTTCAAGCTCAAAAACGCAGCTTAAAAAAATAGTTGTGTGCGGACAGCAAAAATGAAAACTCATAGACTTTGCTGGGGAAGCAAAGTCATGTAGTTTTGAGGCCAAAAACGCACCCGAAAAGAGCGCAAAAACGCCGCGAAAAACGCACTGTGCGCACATAGCCTAAGGGGAAGAAATGTTCCTTATCTCTGTACCTGAGATATGGTTGTGTTAGGCTGGGTTCACACTAAGCGACAGCGACAACGACGTCGCTGTTACGTCACCATTTTCTGTGACGTAACAGCGACCTTGTAAGTCGCTGTTATGATCGCTGCTTAGCTGTCAAACACAGCAGCCGAAGCAGCGATCATAACCACACGCGTTGCTGTGCTGCAACATGAGCAGGGAGCCGCGCACACTGAGCGCTGGCTCCCTGCTCTCCTAGCTACAGTACCCATCGGGTTAATTACCCGATGTGTCCTGCAGCTACATGTGCAGAGAGCAGGGAGCCGCGCACACTGCTTAGCGCTGGCTCCCTGTTCTCCTAGCTACAGTACACATCGGGTTAATTACCCGATGTGTACTGCGGCCACATGTACAAAGAGCAGGAGCCGGCGTTGGCAGCGTGAGAGCGGCAGAGGCTGGTAACGAAGGTAAATATCGGGTAACCACCTTGGTTACCCGATGTTTACCTTAGTTACAGCTTACCGCAGGCTGTCAGACGCTGGCTCCTGCTCCCTGCACATTCAGGATTGTTGCTCTCTCGCTGTCACAAACAGCGATGTGTGCTTATCAGCGGGAGAGCAGCAATAAAAAAACGAACCAGGGCTGTGTGTAACGAGCAGCGATCTCACAGCAGGGGCCAGATCGCTGCTCAGTGTCACACACAGCGAGATCGCTAATGAGGTCACTGCTGCGTCACAAAAAACGTGTCTCAGCAGCGATCTCAGCAGCGATCTCGCTGTGTGTGAAGCACCCCTAAAGCCAGCTTTACACCTTACAATTAGGTATGCGATCTCGTATGCGATGTGACACGCCCAGGTCGCATATGCGATTGAATGAGATTGCACGTAGGTCGTTCATTTGCTGTCACACGTGCGTTAGTAGTCTATGTTAAATTGATCAATTTTGTGTGCGATCCTTTAGATCATGTGTTCCGTGACGTATGCATTGGGCACCCTTTTTTTTTTTTTTATTTATTGACTTGCCAAGCGTGTGTAATGTGTAGGGATGCATTTGTACTATGTCATCTGCCATTCAGCTCTGCTACATGGCCGCTGACAGCAGACACAGACAGCCATGTAGCAGAGCTGAATGGCAGATGACAGCAGACACAGACAGAGCCGCACTGTCAGAATGAACTCGGGTGAACCTTACCCGACTTCATTGTCATGCTGCGGCTCTGTCTGTGTCGCGTCCTGATTAGCGGTCACCTGTGAAATAAAAAGTAATAAAAAACGCAAACATATACCCTGGTTCACCACTTTAATCAGCCCCAAAAAGCCCTCCTTGTCCGGCGTGCTCCAGGATGATGCAGCGTCGCTTCCAGCGCTGCTGCATGGAGGTGACCGGAGCTGCAGCAGACACAGCCGCTCCGGTCACCTCCACACAGCAAATGAAGACAGCCGCGCGATCAGCTGAGCTGTCACTGAGGTTACCCGCTGTCACTGGATCCAGCGGTGGATGCAGCGGTGGCCGCGGATAACCTCAGTGACAGCTCAGCTGATCGCGCTACTCACCGCCGCTCCAGTCACCTCCACGCAGCAACTGAGGTGAGTAGCGCGATCAGCTGAGCTGTCACTGAGGTTACCCGCGGACACCGCTGCATCCACCGCTGGATCCAGTGACAGCGGGTAACCTCAGTGACAGCTCAGCTGATCGCGCGGCTGTCTTCATTTGCTGTGTGGAGGTGACCGGAGAGGCTGTGTCTGCTGCAGCTCCGGTCACCTCCATGCAGCAGCGCTGGATGCGACGCTGGAGCATCCTGGATTCCGCCGGACATGGAGGGCTTTTTGGGGCTGATTAAAGTGGTGAACCAGGGTATATGTTTGTGTTTTTTATTTATAATAAAGGATTTTTTCGTGTGTGTGTGTGTTTATTTACTGTAATTTACAGATTAATCATGGAAGGTGTCTCATAGACGCCTGACATGATTAATCTAGGACTTATTGGCAGCTATGGGCTGCCAATAACTCCTTATTACCCCGATTTGCCAACGCACCAGGGCAAATCGGGAAGAGCCGGGTACAGTCCCAGAACTGTCGCATCTAATGTATGCGGCAATTCTGGGCGGCTGTTGGCTGATATTGTTAGGCTGGGGGGCTCCCCATAACGTGGAGCTCCCCATCCTGAGAATACCAGCCTTCAGCCGTATGGCTTTATCTGGCTGGTTTTAAAATTGGGGGGGACCGCACGCCGTTTGTTTTAATTATTTAATTATTTATTTCACTGCACAGTATAGACACGCCCACCGGCTGCTGTGATTGGGTGCAGTGTGACACCTGTCACTCAGCGTGGGGGCGTGTCTCACTGTAACCAATCATAGGCGCCGGTGGGCGGGGAAAGCAGGGAATACGAGATTGTTTAATGGGCGGCCGGCTTTTTCAAAACAGTAAAAGCCGCCGGAGCAGTGTGAATGCCGTGCAGAGCCGGGCCGGGGATCGGAGATCGGTGAGTATGAGAGAGGGGGATAGACTGACATGGACAGAGAGAGAGAGGGACAGAGATAGTGACGGACTGACAGAGATTAGTGAATGACAGACATTGTGAGGCGCTTCAGAACGCAGCTTTTCAGCTGCGCTCTGAAGCGGACCTTTTTTAAGCTGCGGTGCAGAGCGCACACCTGCGCACATAGCCTCAGACATCAAAATCGTATGAGGGATGTCACACGTTTCAATTGACTAGGTTCATACAACAAAACGTCCAATGTATGAGGAATAAACGACGTGTATGCGATCACCGTATTTTCGTTCAATCTTGATTGCACGTAGGTGTCACACGCAAATACGTCATGAACGATGCAGGATGTGCGTCACTTACAACTTGACCCCGACGACGGATTGAAAGATTTATTGAAGCGTGTAAAACAGGCATTATACTAAGATTTGTGTATAGAAGTTATACATGTTCAAAACACAAACATTATATTCTCTTGTATCAGGGAGGTGTTATTACACCTCCACAGGTCTAGAACTTATGCCTAGACTAGACAGATAATATCAGTAATTAATATAAAAAATAATTACCTGTTGTGTGATTTTTCTCATGCTCTTCTTGGAGTTCACAAGGAAACATTTGCCGTTCCACTATTTCAATAGGCGTCAGTCATTTGCAAAAAAAAGTCAAAAGCGTGATATGTTCCTGCTACAAGCTATATACACCAAAATGTATAACACACTAGGGCCAAAAATATCTATCTCAGGAATGATGACTGTGGTCACTCAGCCTACAGTGTATTGTAAAATCTGTAGTCAGATAGATTACAGTCTACAGTAAATGTTATGGTCAGTCAGTCCACAAACAAGTTTGATTGCTGTGGCCAATTAGTTCACAGACTAGTATAAATACTGTGGCTAGATAACGCACAGCCTGGTATAAATACTGTGGTCAGTCAGCACACACTAAGCGTAATTACGTTTGTCAGTCGGTTGACAGTCTGGCGTAAATGCTGTGGACTGTAAAGGCCCCGTCACACTAAGCAACATCGCTAGCAACATCGCTGCTAACGAACAACTTTTGTGACGTTGCTAGCGATGTTGCTGTGTGTGACATCCAGCAACAACCTGGCCCCTGCTGTGAGGTCGTTGGTTGTTGCTGAATGTCCTGGGCCATTTTTTAGTTGTTGCTGTCCCGCTGTGAAGCACACATCGCTGTGTGTGACAGCGAGACAGCAACAACTAATGTGCAGGCAGCAGGAGCCGGCTTCTGCAGAGGCTGGTAACCAATGTAAACATCGGGTAACCAAGAAGCCCTGTCCTTGGTTACCCGATATTTACCTTCGATACCAGCCTCCTCCACTCTCACTGTCAGTGCCGGCTCCTGCTCTGTGCACATGTAGCTGCAGCACACATCGGGTTAATTAACCCGATGTGTGCTGTAACTAGGAGAGCAAGGAGCCAGCGCTAAGCATTGTGCGCTGCTCCCTGCTCTGTGCACATTTAGCTGCAGCACACATCGGGTTAATTAACCCGATGTGTGCTGTAACTAGGAGAGAAAGGAGCCAGCGCTAAGCATTGTGCGCTGCTCCCTGCTCTGTGCACATGTAGCTGCAGCACACATCGGGTTAATTAACCCGATGTGTGCTGTAACTAGGAGAGCAAGGAGCCAGCGCTAAGCATTGTGCGCTGCTCCCTGCTCTGTGCACATTTAGCTGCAGCACACATCGGGTAATTAACCCGATGTGTGCTGTAACTAGGAGAGCAAGGAGCCAGCGCTCAGTGTGCGCTGCTCCCTGCTCTCTGCACGTGTAGCTCCGTGCGGTGGTAACCAAGGTAAATATCGGGTTGGTTACCCGATATTTACCTTAGTTACCAAGCGCAGCATCTTCCACGCGGCGGTGGGGGCTTGTCACTGGTTGCTGGTGAGCTCACCAGCAACTCGTGTAGCCACGCTCCAGCGATCCCTGCCAGGTCAGGTTGCTGGTGGGATCGCTGGAGCGTCGCAGTGTGACATCTCACCAGCAACCTCCTAGCAACTTACCAGCGATCCCTATCGTTGTTGGGATCGCTGGTAAGTTGCTTAGTGTGACTGGACCTTAAGTCCACATTCTGGTATAAATAATGTGAAAGCATGGTATAAATACTGTTCAGTCAGTACATAGCTAGTGTAAATGCTGTGGTCAGTCATTCTACAGTCCAGCGTAAATGCAGTGGCCATGAGTGCATAGAATGTGTACATAGAATGAGAATGTATATACTAAGTACCCTGATATTAAGCACTTGCAATTTATTTATTTATAGTCAGGGTATTTTTCATACAATTTTTCTCTTTGTTTTTTTTCTAGTCTTGAGGCTGCCAGTCACATGCTTGTAATGTTGCATGTTTACTGAACATCTGTTACAGCTCAGTTTCTTTTGGTGTTTTTCATCTGTTTTCTTGCTTTAGTGCAAGATGGGGGTGCAGCCCTCCTTATACTGAGACTGGGCAATCAATTTGCTTCCCACTTTGCTGTGTATTTAATCTGGGAGCCAGCTGACCACTTGTTACCATTCACATTGGAGTTTTGATAGACATATATAGACAGGTATAGAAAATGTTTTTAACTTTAGTTGGTTAGGGACTGTTCCAGAGGGTACACCGTGGCAAGGTAGGACAGCTTCTTACCTTTTTGCAAAAATGTATATACTAAGTACCCTGATATTAGGCACTTGCAATTTATTTATTTATAGTCAGGGTATTTTTCATACAATTTTTCTCTTTGTTTTATTTTTTTTATAGAATGAGAATGTGTACATAGAATGTGTACATATAACTAGAATGTGTACATAGAATGTGTACATAGAACTAGAATGTAAACATAGAATGTGTACATAGAATGAGAATGTGTACATAGAATGTGTTTATAGAATGTGAATGTGTACATAGAATGAGAATGTGTACAGTACATAGAATGAGTACATAGAATGAGAATATGTACATAGAATGAGAATGTTTACATAGAATGTGTACATAGAATGTGTACATAGAATGAGAATGTGTACATAGAATGTGTACATTGAATGTGTACAAAGAATGAGTACATAGAATGAGAATCAGTACATAGAATGAGAATGTGTACATAGAATGAAATTGTGTACATAGAATGAGAATGTGTATATAGAATGTGAATAGAATGTGTACATAGAATGAGAATGTGTACATAGAATGTGTACATGAATGAGAATGTGTACATTGAATGTGTACATAGAATGAGAAAGTGTACATAGAATGTGTACATAGAATGTGTACATAGAATGAGAATGTGTACATAGAATTAGAATGTGTATATGGAATGAGAATGTGTACATAGAAGTAGTACATAGAATGAGAATGTGTACATAGAATGAGAATGTGTACATAGAATGAGAACATAGTATGTGAATGTGTACATAGAATGTGTACATAGAATGAGAATGTGTACATAGAATGAGAATGTGTACATAGAATATGTACATAGAATGAGAGCTTCTCCTTGTGAAACGTGCGCTGTATTCTTGACCGATGCACATTGACACCATCTGCAGCAAGATGATGCTGCAGGTCTTTGGAGGTGGTCTGTGGATTGTCCTTGACTGTTCTCACCATTCTTCTTCTCTGCCTCTCTGATATTTTTCTTGGCCTGCCACTTCTGGATTTAACAAGAACTGTACCTGTGTTCTTCCATTTCCTTACTATGTTCCTCACAGTGGAAACTGACAGTTTAACTGTACCAATTTAGTGCTTTAGTAAGTCAGTAAAAAGTAGTTAGGAGTGTTCAAATCAAGAAATTGATAAGGGTGCCCATACTTTTGCACAGATCAAATTTTCTTTAAATGCGGATTGCACATTTTCTGTTAGTACAATAAACCTCATTTCTATCCAGAAATATTACTGAGTCCATCAGTTATTAAATATATGAAACTGAAATAGCTGTTGCAGAAACCCAAATTGTTATAAAGAAAAAAGGTTAACATTAATAGGGGTGCCCAAACTTTTTCATATGACTGTAGAATGAGAATCAGTACATAGTATGAGAATGTGTACATAGAATGAGAATGTGTATATAGAATGTGTACATGGAATGTGAACATAGAATGGGAATGTGCATATAGAATGTGTACATAGAATGAGAATGTGTACATAGAATGTGTACATTGAATGTGTACAAAGAATGAGTACATAGAATGAGAATAAGTACATAGAATGAAAATATGTACATAGAATGAGAATGTGTACATAGAATGAGAATATGTATATAGAATGTGTATAGAATGTGTACATAGAATGTGTACATAGAATGAGAAAGTGTACATAGAATGTGTATATAGAATGAGAATGTGTACATAGAATGTGTACATAGAATGAGAATGTTTTCATAGAATGTGTACATAGACTCTGTACATGGAATGTGTACATAGAATGAGAATGTGTACATAGAATTAGAATGTGTATATGGAATGAGAATGTGTACAATGAAAGTGTACATAGAATGTGTACATAGAATAAGAATGTGTACATAGAATGTGTACATAGAATGAAAATGTGTACATAGAACTAGAATGTAAACATAGAATGTGTACATAGAATGTGTACACAGAATGAGAATGTGTACATAGAATGAGTACATAGAATGAGAATATGTACATAGAATGATAATGTTTACATAGAACGTGTACATAGAATGAGAAAGTGTACATAGAATGTGTATATAGAATGAGAATGTGCACATAGAATGAGAATGTGTACATAGAATGAGAATGTTTACATAGAATGTGTACATGGAATGTGTACATAGAATGAGAATGTGTACATAGAATGTTTACATAGAATGAGAATGTGTATATAGAATGTGGACATAGAATGAGATTGTGTACATATAATGTGAATGTGTACATAGAATGTGTACATAGAATGAGAATGTGTACAAAGAATGAGTACAT
Organism: Anomaloglossus baeobatrachus; assembly: GCF_048569485.1. Classification (NCBI taxonomy): domain Eukaryota; kingdom Metazoa; phylum Chordata; class Amphibia; order Anura; family Aromobatidae; genus Anomaloglossus; species Anomaloglossus baeobatrachus. The sequence continues at coordinate 712,442,619 of NC_134353.1, read as the reverse complement.
AGAATAAGAATGTGTACATAGAATGTGTACATAGAATGAGAATGTGTACAAAGAATGAGTACATAGAATAAGAATGTGTACATAGAATGTGTACATAGAATGTGTACATAGAATGTGTACATAGAATGAGAATATGTACATAGAATGTGTACATAAAATGAGAATGTGTACATAGAATGAGAATGTGTACATAGAATGTGTACATAGAATGTGTACATAGAACTAGAATGTAAACATAGAATGTGTACATAGAATGAGAATGTGTACATAGAATGTGTACATAGAATGAAAATGTGTACATAGAATGTGTACATAGAACTAGAATGTGTACATAGAATGTGTACATAGAATGAGAATGTGTACATAGAATGAGTACATAGAATGAGAATATGTACATAGAATGAGAATGTTTACATAGAACGTGTACATAGAATGTGTACATAGAATGAGAAAGTGTACATAGAATGTGTATATAGAATGAGAATGTGTACATAGAATGAGAATGTGTACATAGAATGAGAATGTTTACATAGAATGTGTACATGGAATGTGTACATAGAATGAGAATGTGTACATAGAATGTGTACATAGAATGAGAATGTGTATATAGAATGTGGACATAGAATGAGATTGTGTACATATAATGTGAATGTGTACATAGAATGTGTACATAGAATGAGAATGTGTACAAAGAATGAGTACATAGAATAAGAATGTGTACATAGAATGTGTACATAGAATGTGTACATAGAATGAGAATATGTACATAGAATGTGTACATAGAATGAGAATGTGTACATAGAATGTGTACATAGAACTAGAATGTAAACATAGAATGTGTACATAGAATGAGAATGTGTACATAGAATGTGTACATAGAATGAGAATGTGTACATAGAATGAGTACATAGAATGAGAATATGTACATAGAATGAGAATGTGTACATAGAATGTGTACATAGAATGTGTACATAGAATGAGAATGTGTACATAAAATGTGTGCATAGAATGTGTACATTTAATGTGTACAAAGAATGAGAATGTGTACATAGAATGAGAATAAGTACATAGAATGAGAATGTGTACATAGAATGAAAATGTGTACATAGAATGAGAATGTGTACATAGAATGTGTACATAGAATGAGAAAGTGTATATAAAATGTGCATATAGAATGAGAATGTGTACATAGAATGTGTACAAAGAATGTGTACATAGAATGAGAATGTTTACATAGAATGTGTACATGGAATGTGTACATGGAATATGTACATAGAATGTGTACATAGAATTAGAATGTGTATATAGAATGAGAATGTGTACATAGAAGGAGTACATAGAATGAGAATGTGTACATAGAATGTGTACATAGAATAAGAATGTGTATATAGAATGAGAATATGTACATAGAATGAGAACATAGTAGAGAATGTGACCATAGAATGTGTACATAGAACTAGAATGTAAACATAGAATGTGTACATAGAATGAGAATGTGTACATAGAATGTGTACATAGAATGAGACTGTGTACATAGAATGTGTACAAAGAATGAGAATGTGTACATAGAATGTGTACATAGAATGAGAATGTGTACATAGAATGTGTACATGGAATGTGTACATTGAATGAGAATGTGTACATAGAATGTGTACATAGAATGAGAATGTGTACATAGAATGAGAATGTGTACAAAGAATGAGTACATACATATCATATGATAAAGTTTGGGCACTGCTATTAATGTTAACCTTTTTTCTTTATAACAATTTGGGTTTTTGCAACAGCTATTTCAGTTTCATATATCTAATAACTGATGGACTCACCTCAACAAAAAAGTGACATTAATATTTTGTAGATCCTTCTTTTGCAAAAAAAATAACAGCCTCTAGTCGCTTCCTGTAGATTTTAATGAGTTCCTGGATCCTGGATCAAGGTATATTTGACCATTCCTGTTTACAAAACAATTCCAGTTCAGTTAAGTTTGATGGTCGCCGGGCATGGACAGCCCGCTTCAAATCATCCCACAGATGTTCAATGATATTCAGGTCTGGGGACTGGGATGGCCATTCCAGAACATTATAATTGTTCCTCTGCATGAATGCCTGAGTAGATTTGGAGCCGTGTTTTGGATCATTGTCTTGCTGAAATATCCATCCCCTGCGTAACTTCAACTTCGTCACTGATTCTTGCACATTATTGTCAAGAATCTGCTGATACTGAGTTGAATCCATGCGACCCTCAACTTTAACAAGATTTCCAGTGCCGGCATTGGCCACACAGCCCCAAAGAATGATGGAACCTCCACCAAATTTTACTGTGGGTAGCAAGTGGTTTTCTTGGAATGCTGTGTTGTTTTGCCTCCATGCATAACGCATTTTTGTATGACCAAACAACTCAATATTTGGTTCATCAGTCCACAGGACCTTCTTCCAAAATGTAACTGGCTTGTCCAAATGTGCTTTTGCATACCTCAGGCGACTGTTTGTGGCGTGCTTGCAGAAAAGTCTTCTTTCGCATCACTCTCCAATACAACTTCTCCTTGTGCAACGTGTGCTGTATTCTTGACCGATGCACATTGACACCATCTGCAGCAAGATGATGCTGCAGGTCTTTGGAGGTGGTCTGTGGATTGTCCTTGACTGTTCTCACCATTCTTCTTCTCTGCCTCTCGATATTTTTCTTGGCCTGCCACTTCTGGGCTTAACAAGAACTGTACCTGTGTTCTTCCATTTCCTTACTATGTTCCTCACAGTGGAAACTGACAGTTTAAATCTCTGAGACAACTTTTTGTATCCTTCCCCTAAACAACTATGTTGAATAATCTTTGTTTTCAGATCATTTGAGAGTTCTTTTGAGGAGCTCATGATGCCACTCTTCATAGGAGATTCAAATAGGAGAACAACTTGCAAGTGGCCACCTTAAATACCTTTTCTCATGATTGGATACACCTGCCTATGAAGTTCAAAGCTCAATGAGGTTACAAAACCAATTTAGTGCTTTAGTAAGTAAGTAAAAAGTAGTTAGGAGTGTTCAAATCAAGAAATTGATAAGGGTGCCCATACTTTTGCACAGGTCAAATTTTCTTTAAATGCGGATTGCACATTTTCTGTTAGTACAATAAACCTCATTTCTATCCAGAAATATTACTGAGTCCATCAGTTATTAAATATATGAAACTGAAATAGCTGTTGCAGAAACCCAAATTGTTATAAAGAAAAAAGGTTAACATTAATAGGGGTGCCCAAACTTTTTCATATGACTGTAGAATGAGAATGAGTACATAGTAAGAGAATGTGTACATAGAATGAGAATGTGTATATAGAATGTGTACATGGAATGTGAACATAGAATGGGAATGTGCATATAGAATGTGTACATAGTATGAGAATGTGTACATAGAATGAGAATGTGTATATAGAATGTGTACATGGAATGTGAACATAGAATGGGAATGTGCGTATAGAATGTGTACATAGAATGAGAATATGTACATAGAATGAGAATGTTTACATAGAATGTGTACATAGAATGTGTACATAGAATGAGAATGCATACATAAAATGTGTAAATAGAATGTGTACATTGAATGTGTACAAAGAATGAGAATGTGTATAAAGAATGAGTACATAGAATGAGAATAAGTACATAGAATGAGAATGTGTACATAGAATGAGAATGTGTATATAGAATGTGTATATAGAATGTGTACATTGAATGTGTACATAGAATGAGAAAGTGTACATAGAATGTGGATATAGAATGAGAATGTGTACATAGAATGTGTACATAGAATGTGTACATAGAATGAGAATGTTTACATAGAATGTGTACATGGAATGTGTACATGGAATGTGTACATAGAATGAGAATGTGTACATAGAATGTGTACATAGAATTAGAATGTGTATATAGAATGAGAATGTGTACATAGAAGGAGTACATAGAATGAGAATGTGTACATAGAATAAGAATGTGTATATAGAATGAGAATATGTACATAGAATGAGAACATAGTATGAGAATGTGTACATAGAATGTGTACATAGAATGAGAATGTGTACATAGAATGTGTACAAAGAATGAGAATGTGTACATAGAATGTGTACATAGAATGTGTACATAGAATGAGAATGTGTACATAGAATGTGTACATAGAATGAGAATGTGTACATAGAATGTGTACATAGAATGAGAATGTGTACATAGAATGAGTACATACATATCATATGATAAAGTTTGAGCACCGCTATTAATGTTAACCTTTTTTCTTTATAACAATTTGGGTTTTTGCAACAGCTATTTCAGTTTCATATATCTAATAACTGATGGACTCAGTAATATTTCTGGATTGAAATGAGGTTTATTGTACTAACAGAAAATGTGCAATCCACATTTAAACAAAATTTGACCGGTGCAAAAGTATGGGCACCTCAACAAAAAAGTGACATTAATATTTTGTAGATCCTCCTTTTGCAAAAAAAATAACAGCCTCTAGTCGCTTCCTGTAGATTTTAATGAGTTCCTGGATCCTGGATCAAGGTATATTTAACCATTCCTATTTACAAAACAATTCCAGTTCAGTTAAGTTTGATGGTCGCCGGGCATGGACAGCACACTTCAAATCATCCCACAGATGTTCAATGATATTCAGGTCTGGGGACTGGGATGGCCATTCCTGAACATTGTAATTGTTCCTCTGCATGAATGCCTGAGTAGATTTGGAGCGGTGTTTTGGATCATTGTCTTGCTGAAATATCCATCCCCTGCGTAACTTCAACTTCGTCACTGATTCTTGCACATTATTGTCAAGAATCTGCTGATACTGAGTTGAATCCATGCGACCCTCAACTTTAACAAGATTTCCAGTGCCGGCATTGGCCACACAGCCCCAAAGAATGATGGAACCTCCACCAAATTTTACTGTGGGTAGCAAGTGCTTTTCTTGGAATGCTGTGTTGTTTTGCCTCCATGCATAACGCATTTTTGTATGACCAAACAACTCAATATTTGGTTCATCAGTCCACAGGACCTTCTTCCAAAATGTAACTGGCTTGTCCAAATGTGCTTTTGCATACCTCAGGCGACTGTTTGTGGCGTGCTTGCAGAAAAGGCTTCTGTCGCATCACTCTCCAATACAGCTTCTCCTTGTGCAACGTGTGCTGTATTCTTGACCGATGCACATTGACACCATCTGCAGCAAGATGATGCTGCAGGTCTTTGGAGGTGGTCTGTGGATTGTCCTTGACTTTTCTCACCATTCTTCTTCTCTGCCTCTCTGATATTTTTCTTGGCCTGCCACTTCTGGGCTTAACAAGAACTGTACCTGTGTTCTTCCATTTCCTTACTATGTTCCTCACAGTGGAAACTGACAGTTTAAATCTCTGAGACAACTTTTTGTATCCTTCCCCTAAACAACTATGTTGAATAATCTTTGTTTTCAGATCATTTGAGAGTTCTTTTGAGGAGCCCATGATGCCACTCTTCATAGGAGATTCAAATAGGAGAACAACTTGCAAGTGGCCACCTTAAATACCTTTTCTCATGATTGGATACACCTGCCTATGAAGTTCAAAGCTCAATAAGGTTACAAAACCAATTTAGTGCTTTAGTAAGTCAGTAAAAAGAAGTTAGGAGTGTTCAAATCAAGAAATTGATAAGGGTGCCCATACTTTTGCACAGGTCAAATTTTCTTTAAACCTCATTTCAATCCAGAAATATTACTGAGTCCATCAGTTATTAAATATATGAAACTGAAATAGCTGTTGCAGAAACCCAGATTGTTATAAAGAAAAAAGGTTACCATTAATAGGGGTGCCCAAACTTTTTCATATGACTGTAGAATGAGAATGAGTACATAGTATGAGAATGTGTACATAGAATGAGAATGTGTATATAGAATGTGTACATGGAATGTGAACATAGAATGGGAATGTGCATATAGAATGTGTACATAGAATGAGAATGTGTACATAGAATGAGAATGTGTACATAGAATATGTACATAGAATGTGTATATAGAATGAGAATGTGTACATAGAATGAGAGTGTGTACATAGAATGAGAGTGTGTATATAGAATGTGTACATGGAATGTGAACATAGAATGAGAATGTGTACATAGAATGAGAATGTGTACATAGAATGTGTCCATAGAATGAGAATGTGTACAAAGAATGTGTACATAGAATGAGAATGTGTACATAGAATGTGTACATAGAATGTTTATATACACCATGCAAGCCAATATGTATGATATAAATAACAACGTCTTTATTACACATAAAAATACAAAAAATACATATTGCATATTAAAATGGATATGCCCAAGAGGACGGATGGAATAGAGGGATAACACTAGGCACTTGTCATTAATATTGATGGACACTATTTTAGCAAAAAGATATTAGTATAACTATTTATCAAAAGTAAAAAAGTTGAATTTGTATCCACATTCCCACTCTGTAAAGTAAATAGAGTATAATATACAATTATAATAACAGGGGAATGTGTCTAGAAAATCACCAAACAGATACAAAGCATTATATTACCAAAGGTCCTAATCTGTAATAGTGCCACGGCCTCCCAAGACACACTGACGCGCGTTTCGCACCTTAACGTGCTTCGTCCAGGAGTGATCTATTGCTCAAATCCAGGCCTCTTTAAAGGGAGGACAGTCATCAAAAATGTGGAGCTGGTGTGTGAAGTCGAGTTAGAATAGTGACGGAATATCCGGGATTGAACACATGGTTGTTGTCAGTCTCTATAGCAACACACGGAAGCACATGAATGAATAAGTAAATCCAGGAGGCCCGATCCGTCATTTCCGTAAGTCCAACTCACCACAATCCTGGTTTCCATGGTGTGAAGATGTAATTTACCCTCTCACTGTATATGCTTTGATACTATGTCATTATATGTATATTTCCATGTCATTTATTTTGTATATGTCATGTAACTTTTCCCTGGTTGTATTAGTTGTAATTCATGTATTTCCTTGGGGGAGCTACTGGTCTCAATGTGTCTCTCTCATACAATTGCAGTCTTGGCATCTAATGTGATTATGTAAATAGCCTGTCATCTTCTATCCAGAGTTGTGTATCTAGTCTGTAATTGCATTGGCCAGTGAAGGAATAGTCATTGTTCTGCACAGCAGGGGATCCCTTCATCTACTGTGGCTGGCAGACATATTGGAGCCCTGTGATGGACCAAACCATTGATGATAGGATGTGTGACCCCTACCCCCTGAACATGGTGGGCTGGTCAAGGAGCACAGACAATGCATTTCCCTTTTTGTAACTTCAGAGTGAGCTGAAACTTGGAAGAAGAAGGAGCTCCCAGCCTGGGTGGCTGTGGACATGGACGGAGCTAGGTCTGTGTGGCGGCCCGTGGGATTGTGTGGAACTCTTTGGACTACTGTAAGGACGATTGCTTTGTTATCCGGTCCGAGGATTGTCGGGAAGGGCCCCGAATCTGTTTTACGTGGACTTATCGTGTGCTGTTCCAGTGTTCTTGTGAATAAACCTGTTGGATCGTCCCGCGGCCTCGTCCATCCTTTGCTCTGTTGTACACCCCCGTCACAAACTGGTTGGCAGCGCTGGGATCAGAGCAGAAGGAATGGAGGACAATGGCTCAACATCAGGAACCAGCACTGCAGAGTACAAGACCTGGACTTTGGGGAGCCTGCAATCAAAGGCCCGTGAAGTAGGAGTTCGTTTCAAAGGACTCTCCAAGGAGCAGCTGATTGAGGCGCTAGAAGGAGTCTGCTCGCAAAATGACGTGGAGGAAGGATCCTCACAGCAAACGGAAGAAAGACGGCAGCCGGAGGTAAATACCCAAAAAAGTCAGTGGGTTGTGTGGTACGAGGAGGAGATGGCCTTGCTGGGAGAGGAGACCACCATAGAATATAAGATGGAGGTCATGCGTAGAGCTAAAGAGAAGGAGCGCAGGATGGAGGAGATGGCATTGCTGGATAAGCAGCTCGCTGTGGAAGCCGCGAGAGGTTCCAGACAGACTGTAACCCCAGCACCCATCATGAGGGAACTTCCCAGGGTGTCCCGCAAAGACTTTAAGCCGTTTAATGAGGCTGCAGGCGACATTGAGGGCTTCTTCCAGGACTTTGAGCATCAGTGTCGATTAATGGAAGTCCCGGACAGGGAGCGTGTCCGGCATCTGGTTGGGCTCTTAGAGGGGGGAGCTGCTGAAGCCTATAGAGCTATGGACCGTCGGTGGAACTGTGAGTATGCGGAGATTAAACAGACTATTCTAGAACATTATGCTGTGACCCCAGACACTTACAGGACTCAGTTCCGTGCTTTAGCCTGTGATGGGGAAGTGTCTTTTAAGATATATGCTCATAGACTCAAACAAATATGTAATCGCTGGCTGGAGGCAGAGGAGGCCTTATCTTGGGAGACCTTCCTGCAGGTCATCCTAAAAGAACAATTCTTTGCCCAGTGCCCCGCTGAGATCCGGGAATGGGTGCGTGTGAGAAAACCAGCGACAGTGGAGGAAGCTGCTGCTCTAGCTGATGAGGTGCTCACTATCAAGCCTCAGTGGACGGTTCTGTTGGAGGATGGAGAGACGCCTAACAACTCCACAACACCGGATGCCCCCAGTTATTCTGTCCCCATTGTTCCCCGTTCCTCTAAGTCACCACATGTTGATACCCGTGTTAATGTGCCTCCAGTTGCTTCTACTGCACTTTCTGGAATACGCCGGGGAGAGGAAGTAACAGAGCGCAGGTGTTATGTTTGTAGGCATCCCGGGCATTTGCAGGCCTCATGCCCAGCCAGCCCATGGAGGAATCATCCTCAAACCCCTACAGCACCTTCAGGTGGGAGCCGGCCTCCAAGTTCTCCTACCCTTTACCCAAGAGGACGCCTTGGATGGAGGGAGACCCAGCTCAGATGCTATCAATGTGGACAGCCAGGGCATCGGCAAGTCTCCAGCCCAGCTGTTCAAATGAGGACTGATCCTGCACCCAATCGGATTGTTAATTATTTACAGCCCAGTGCCATGGAGGAAGATGTGGCACCGCTATGTGAGGACTGGCCTAGTGACTCAGCCCCCCATGTTGCACCACCAGGAGTTTACGGGGTGCGACCCGCAGTTATGACGACTTCTGCTCATCAAGGTAATGTCACGCTCCCCGGGCCCCCTGCCCTGCTCCCCGGTTCACCTGCCAAGCTCCCCGCTCTCCAGCCTCCATTGCCTGCACTCCCCAGGCGTCCTGGTCCCCGCTCCCGGCGCCCGTCGGCTTCTCAGCCCCAGCCCGGCTCTGCTGCCTCCTCTCCACCGCTTCCTGCTCTGGCTTCTGGCACCCGGGCCGTGCGCATGCGCATTAGGGCGCGCGCGCGGTCATTAACCCTTTCTTAAAGGGCCAGCGTCCACTGACAGGAAATGAGGCACACAGGTACAGGGTATAAAGGGGTTTAGTGTCCAAGTGGGCGGGGCCTGTTCTTCGTGTTTCCTAAGCTAGGAGTCAGGTCTCCTTGTGTTCCTGTGAGATACTCACCTCTCTCTCTTCTAGAGCCGATCCTGCCTTGCCATCCGGTCCTGCCGAATCCCGAACCCCGAACGCTGTCTATCTGCCATCCTGACAGTCCGTACCATCTCTGATCCCTGCGGTGACCCGTCATCTCGCTCCAACGGTTCCGGACTCCGCCTGACATCATCTCGGCTTCCGAACCTGAGCTCCGTCACCCGGACTACCATCAGTGACTCCGTGGTCCCAGGGACTTCTCCATTATACTCTTGTGCACGGACTGTCCTGCTACCTGTAGTGCTCCAGCTACCGGACCCCTTACCATCATCAAGGAGTTCGGCCCAGTGGATCCACCTCCTGGGTCTGCCCGTCCACCTGGCCCTAACAGGTAAGCACTTGCAGGAGGTTGTGCTGGATGGACAGAGACTTGTTGGATTTTGTGACTCGGGTGCTTTCCTCACACTGGCTGATCCCCGAGTGGTTCGGCCTGAGGCAATCCATAGAGGACCTGGGATTGTCATTGAACTGGCTGGTGGACAATGGAGGACTATTCCCACAGCCACTGTGAATCTGAACTTTGGTTTTGGGGTCAGGCGATGTGTGGTTGGGGTGATGGGTGGTCTGCCTGCAGCTGTTCTCCTGGGCAATGATGTGGGAGAGCTACGATGCCAATTCGTGGCTGCATGAAGCCACATGTAAGTAACGCTCTGCCTGTGTGTACTTAACCAGTGACCTGTAGAGGTCCCTAGTACGTACACAAGTTGGGAGGGGGAGGGATTGTGAAGATGTAATTTACTCTCTCAATGTATATGCTGTGATACTATGTCATTATATGTATATTTCCCTGTCATTTATTTTGTATAATATGTCATGTAACTTTTCCCTGGTTGTATTAGTTGTAATTCATGTATTTCCTTGGGGGAGCTACTGGTCTCAATGTGTCTCTCTCATACAATTGCAGTCTTGGCATCTAATGTGATTATGTAAATAGCCTGTCATCTTCTATCCAGAGTTGTGTATCTAGTCTGTAATTGCATTGGCCAGTGAAGGAATAGTCATTGTTCTGCACAGCAGGGGATCCCTTCATCTACTGTGGCTGGCAGACATATCTGAGCCCTGTGATGGACCAAACCATTGATGATAGGATGTGTGACCCCTACCCCCTGAACATGGTGGGCTGGTCAAGGAGCACAGACAATGCATTTCCCTTTTTGCAACTTCAGAGTGAGCTGAAACTTGGAAGAAGAAGGAGCTCCCAGCCTGGGTGGCTGTGGACACGGACGGAGCTAGGCCTGTGTGGCGGCCCGTGGGATTGTGTGGAACTCTTTGGACTACTGTAAGGACGATTGCTTTGTTATCTGGTCCGAGGATTGTCGGGAAGGGCCCCGAATCTGTTTTATGTGGACTTATCGTGTGCTGTTCCAGTGTTCTTGTGAATAAACCTGTTGGATCGTCCCTCGGCCTCGTCCATCCTTTGCTCTGTTGTACACCCCCATCACACATGGTATATTATAAACAAAAGCTTGAAGCATCACGTCCGGAAACATATCACGTAGTAATCCAAGGACTCAATGCATCCTTCCCGAGAATACGTCTCGCAACGATCACAGTTACCATGGTATAATATAGACAAAAGTTTCAAGACATCACCTCCGAAAATATATCACGTAATAAATCTGATTTCCATAGCAAAGTGTGATACCTTCTAGGGGGTCTGATATAAACAAGACCCGGACATTAGCATAATTCACAGGCGTATAATATTCACAATAAGGATGCAGATGTTAACCCCGGTCTTTATGAAAATCAGTCACCATATAAGTATGCATGTACATATACATAAAAAGATAAGTGTAAATATAGCAATAATCTTCACAGTCCTCTCATACAAATAAATAGTTATTCCATACTTAGACCAACACAATATAATCATTTAATCAAAATTTAAAACCGCAATATCCCATATCTATGTATATATAAAAATATTATATCAAAGACCACCTATTTATCATATTAGTATAATTAGTATCACAATCTCATAATTCCTATACAACTATAAAGATAAGTATATGCTACCAACATCCATCCGAAAATAATCTCGGGTGGGTGGTGGGGCATAATTGATCCAAAATAATTAATATAAACTACCAAAAAGTAGTTTCCACACTTGTGTCATGTTTGTTTTACCGAATGATGGTTTTTTCGAGTCATATGTAGTTCTTCATATATGTGCACATTCACTATTTATTTATTATTATTATTATTATTATTATTATTTATTTATAGAGCACCATTAATTCCATGGTGCTGTACATGAGAAGGGGGGTTACATACAAAATACGTATACAAGTTACAGTAGACAGACTAGTACAGAGGGAAGAGGGCCCTACCCTTGCGGGCTTACATTCTATAGGATTATGGGGAGGAGACAATAGGTGGGGTGTAGGTCAGGCGGCGGCTCCGCACGGTAGTCGGGCGGCAGCTCCGCACGGTGGTCGGGCGGCAGCTCCGCACGGTGGTCGGGCGGCAGCTCCGCACGGTGGTCGGGCGGCAGCTCCGCACGGTGGTCGGGCGGCAGCTCCGCACGGTGGTCGGGCGGCAGCGAGTTCATTGTAGATTGTAGGCATTTCTGAACAGGTGCGTTTTCAGGTTCCGTTTGAAGTTTGCAAGGGTAGGGGATAGTCTGACATGTTGAGGCAGCGAGTTCCAGGAGACTGGGGATGCTCGGGAGAAGTCTTGGAGTCGGTTGCGTGAGGAGCGAATGAGAGCGGAGGAGAGGAGGAGATCTTGGGAGGACCGGAGGTGACGTGTTGGAGTGTAGTGGGAGAGTAGTTCGGAGATGTACGGAGGGGAAAGATTATGCACAGCTTTGTAGGTCAGTGTTAGAAGTTTGAATTGGATACGGTGGAGGATTGGAAGCCAGTGGAGGGACATGCAGAGGGGAGAAGCGGGGTGGTATTGAGGAGAGAGGTGGATAAGTCGGGCAGCAGAGTTAAGGATGGACTGGAGAGGGGCGAGCGTGTTGGCAGGGAGGCCACAGAGGAGGATGTTACAGTAGTCGAGGCGGGAGATTATGAGGGCATGCACTAGCATTTTAGTAGATTGCAAATTGAGGAAAGGGCGGATTCTGGAAATATTTTTGAGTTGAAGACGGCAGGAGGTGGTGAGGGATTGGATGTGTGGTATGAAGGATAAGGCAGAGTCAAAGGTCACTCCGAGGCAGCGAACTTTGGGTACTGGCGAGAGCGTGGTGTTATTTATTGTAATAGATAGATCAGGTGGAGAGTGTAGGTGAGACGGAGGAAAGATGATTAGTTCAGTTTTGGCCACATTGAGCTTTAGGAAGCGAGAGGAGAAGAAGGAGGATATAGCAGATAGACATTTCGGGATTTTGGACAGCAGAGATGTGGCATCTGGGCCAGAGAGGTAGATCTGGGTGTCGTCGGCATATAGGTGGTATTGGAAGCCATGGGACTTTATGAGTTGTCCCAGGCCAAATGTGTAGATCGAGAAAAGTAGGGGTCCTAGGACAGAGCCTTGAGGGACGCCAACAGAGAGATGGTGGGATGAAGAGGTTGTGTGGGAGTGGGAGACACTGAAAGTGCGATTTGAGAGGTATGAAGAGATCCAAGAGAGGGCGAGATCTCTGACACCAAGGGAAGAGAGGGTCTGTAATAGGAGGGAGTGGTCAACGGTATCGAAGGCTGAGGACAGGTCTAGGAGTAGGAGTATAGAGAAGTGCTTGTTCGCTTTGGCAGTAAGCAAGTCATTTGTGATTTTAGTCAGGGCAGTTTCGGTAGAGTGATGTGGACGGAAGCCGGACTGTAGGTTGTCAAAGAGAGCGTTAGAGGAGAGGTGGGAGGAAAGTTCAGCATGGACATGCTGTTCCAGGAGTTTTGAGGCAAGTGGGAGTAGTGATATGGGGCGATAGCTGGTAGTAGAGGTTGGATCGAGGGAAGGTTTCTTTAGGATAGGTGTGACTGTTGCATGTTTAAAGGCAGAGGGGAAGGTTCCAGTCGTTAAAGATAGGTTGAAGAGGTGGGTTAAGGCTGGAATAAGGATGGTGGTGAGGTTGGGAAGGAGGTGGGATGGCATGGGGTCAAGTGCGCAGGTGGTGAGGTGTGCTTTTGAGAGAAGACGTGCAAGCTCTCCTTCGGTGATGGTGGGGAGGAAGTTTATGGGAGAGGGGCAGTGGTCAGCTACATGAAGGGGTTGTGGTGGCTGAGCAGAGAAGACTTGCCTTATTAGGTCGATTTTTTCTTGGAAATAGGTGGCAAAGTCTTCTGCAGAAATGAGGGAGGTTGGAGGGGGCAGTGGCGGGCGAAGGAGGGAGTTGAAAGTGTTGAATAACTGTTTGGGGTTGTGTGTTAGAGAGGATATGAGGTTTCTGAAGTAATCGTGTTTAGCGGAGGTGAGGACTGAACGAAATGTGTGAATTGCATTTTTGAATGTGGTGAAGTCTTCCTGGGAGTGCGTTTTCTTCCACCGCCGCTCTGCAGCCCTAGACCTTTGCCGAAGTTTTTTAGTGAGGCTGTTGTGCCAGGGCTGTCTATTGATTCGTCTCACTCTGCCATGCATTATTACTTTTTGGTAGTTTATATTAATTATTTTGGATCAATTATGCCCCACCACCCACCCGAGATTATTTTCGGATGGATGTTGGTAGCATATACTTATCTTTATGGTTAGAAAAAAACCAAGGGCGCAGCCCTCCTAATACTGAGACTGAACAACTAATTGCGTCTCACTTTGCTGTGTATTTAATCTGGGACACAGCTGACCACTTGCCACCATTCATATTGGAGTTTTGACATGACACTAGTCAGGTATTGATAATGTTTTTAACTTTAGTAGGTTAGGGACTGTCTCAGATGGGTACACCGTGACGAGGTGAGACAGCTTCTTACCTTTTTGCAAAAATGTATACACTAAGTACCCTGTTATTAAGCACTTGCAGTTTATTTATTTACAGTCAGGGTATTTTTCATGCAATTTTTCTCTTTGTTTTTTTTTCTAGTCTTAAGGCTGCAATTCACATGCTTAATGTTGCATGTTTACTGAACATTGTTTCAGCTCAGTTTTTTGGTGTTTTTTTTATCTTTATGGTTGTATAGGAATTATGAGATTGTGATACTAATTATACTAATATGATAAATAGGTGGTCTTTGATATAATATTTTTATATATACATAGATATGGGATATTGCGGTTTTAAATTTTGATTAAATGATTATATTGTGTTGGTCTAAGTATGGAATAACTATTTATTTGTATGCGAGGACTGTGAAGATTATTGCTATATTTACACTTATCTTTTTATGTATATGTACATGCATACTTATATGGTGACTGATTTTCATAAAGACCGGGGTTAACATCTGCATCCTTATTGTGAATATTATATGCCTGTGAATTATGCTAATGTCCGGGTCTTGTTTATATCGGACCCCCGAGAAGGTATCACACTTTGCTATGGAAATCAGATTTATTACGTGATATATTTTCGGAGGTGATGTCTTGAAACTTTTGTCTATATTATACTATGGTAACTGTGATCGTTGCGAGACGTATTCTCTGGAAGGATGCATTGAGTCCTTGGATTACTACGTGATATGTTTCCGGACGTGATGCTTCAAGCTTTTGTTTATAATATACCATGGAAACCAGGATTGTGGTGAGTTGGACTTACGGAAATGACGGATCGGGCCTCCTGCATTTACTTATTCATTCATGTGCTTCCGTGTGTTGCTATAGAGACTGACAACAACCATGTGTTCAATCCCGGATATTCCGTCACTATTCTAACTCGACTTCACACACCGGCTCCACATTTTTGATGAATGTCCTCCCTTTAAAGAGGCCTGGATTTGAGCAATAGATCACTCCTGGATGAAGCACGTTAAGGTGCGAAACGCACGTCAGTGTGTCTTGGGAGGCCGTGGCACTATTACAGATTAGGACCTTTGGTAATATAATGCTTTGTATCTGTTTGGTGATTTTCTAGACACATTCCCCTGTTATTATAATTGTATATTATACTCTATTTACTTTACAGAGTGGGAATGTGGATACAAATTCAACTTTTTTACTTTTGATAAATAGTTATACTAATATCTTTTTGCTAAAATAGTGTCCATCAATATTAATGACAAGTGCCTAGTGTTATCCCTCTATTCCATCCGTCCTCTTGGGCATATCCATTTTAATATGTAATGTGTATTTTTTGTATTTTTATGTGTAATAAAGACGTTGTTATTTATATCATACATATTGGCTTGCATATAAATACTTTTGGTGTATATTTAGCCTTTGTGCTTTAGCCATCCATATGTGCATTGTGGCTTTCGGTGTTACATAGTATGTTTATATAGAATTAGAATGTGTCCATAGAATGAGAATGTGTACATAGAATGTGTACATAGAATGAGAATGTGTACATAGAATGAGAGTGTGTACATAGAATGTGTACATAGAATGAGAGTGTGTACATAGAATGATAATGTGTACATAGAATGAGTACATAGAATGAGAATGTGTACATAGAATGTGTACATAGAATCAGAAAATTTACATAGAATGAGTATTTATACATAGAATGAGAATGTGTATATAGAATGTGTACATAGAATGTGTACATATAATGAGAGTGTGTACATAGAATGTGTACATAGAATGAGAAAGTATACATAGAATGAGAATATGTATATAGAATGTGTACATAGAATGAGAATGTGTACATAGAATGAGAGTGTGTACATAGAATGTGTACATAGAATGAGTATATAGAATGAGAAAGTGTACATAGAATGAGAATATGTATATAGAATGTGTACATAGAATGAGAATGTGTACATAGAATGTGTACATAGAATGAGTATATAGAATGAGAATGTGAACATAGAATGTTTACATTGAATGTGTACATAGAATTAGAATGTGTACAAAGAATGAGTACATACAATGAGAATGTGTACATAGAATGTGTACATAGAGTGAGAATGTGTACATAGAATGTGTACATACAATGAGACTGTGTACATAGAATGTGTACATAGAGTGAGAATGTGTACATAGAATGTGTACATAGAATGAGAATGTGTACATAGAATGTGTACAAAGAATGTGTACATAGAATGAGAATGTGTACATAGAATGTGTACATAGAATGAGAATGTGTACATAGAATGAGAATGTGTACATAGAATGAGTACATAGAATGAGTACATTGAATGAGAATGTGTACATAGAATGAGAATGTGTACATAGAATAAGAATGTGTACATAGAATGAGAATGTGTACATAGAATGAGAATGTGTATATAGAATGTGTACATAGAATGAGAATGTGTACATAGAATGGGAATGTGTACATAGAATGTGTACATAGAATGAGAATGTGTACATAGAATGTGTACATAGAATGAGAATGTATACATAAAATGTGTACATAGAATGAGAATGTGTACATAGAATGTGTACATAGAATGAGATTGTGTACATAGAATGAGAATGTGTACATAGAATGTGTACATAGAACTATAATCTGTTCATATAATGTGTACATAGAATGAGAATGTGTACATACAATGTGTACATAGAATGAGAATGTGTACATACAATGTGTACATAAAATGAGAATGTGTACATAGAATGAGAATGTGTACATAGAATGTGTACATAGAATGAGAATGTGTACATAGAATGGGAATGTGTACATAGAATGTGTACATAGAATGAGAATGTGTACTGTAACATTATATCCCCCCAGCCTATACCATATTGTATATTGTATATTGTATTGGGGGGATATAGGCTTTAGCAGTAGCTATTGTCCTTGATCTGGGGTGGGTCTGAGCACTTCTGCCCATCCAAGGGGTGGATCCAAGGAGAGGTGGGAGATTCAGCCACATGTTTTTTAGTTTAGTTATGCTTTGTTGGGTGAAGGGCTAAGAACTGTGCTGAGGCCAGCTCCTTTTTTGCCCGTACATAGACGATTGGACATTGAGGATCAGCTGCCACGCTGCTGGATTTAGGGAACTCATCTGAGGACTGTTACATTTTCCTTGGCGTCGGATTGCCCCGGATCTGTTACCTCAGTGGAAGAAGCTGCTAGCAGAGGGAGCAAAAATGACCAGCTCCCCAACACCAGAGGTTCCTTGTCCTTCAGTGCCCAATGTTCCTCGACCTCCTAGATCACCACCTCATGTGGATACCCGTGTGTATGTGCCTCTACTTGTTTCCACCACATTTTCTGGAATGCGACAAGGAGAAAAAGTGGAAGAGCAAAGATGTTATAGCTGTGGGCATCCCGGGCATCTGTGGGCCACATGCCCATCTATCCAGTGGAGTCATCCTCCAAATCAACAACCACCTCCAGCCCCTGCACCTCTCTATCAGTCACCAAGGTCTCCTACTCACTTCTCCAGAAGGCAAACTGGAAGGAGTGAGGCGCAGCACAGATGTTATCAATATGGGCAGCCTGGTCATCTGCAAGCTCACTGTCCAGGTGTTTGGAGGCAGAACAGCTGCAGACCACCTTTTCCTGTCCATTATCTACAGACACCCTCAGCAGGAGAAGAGCTGGATTCAGGCCCTGATGATTTGCCAAGTGACTCTGATATGTTGACTTTCCTACCAGGAGTCTATGGGGTGCGAGCCACAGCCACTCATTCTTATGATCTTCAGCATAAACATCTACAGAAGGTCATGCTGGATGGCCAAAAAGTTGTTGGCTTTCGTGACACTGGGGCTTTTCTCACCATAGCAGATCCCAGAGTAATTCAACCAGAAGCAATTCAAAGGGGACCAGGAATTGCCATTGAATTGGCTGGAGGTACTAAGAGATATATTCCAAGAGGAAGTGTAACCCTGGATTATGGATTTGGGGCAAAACAATGCATAATCAGTGTGATGAGTGGCCTTCCAGCAGACATTCTCCTAGGCAATGATGTGGGAGATATACAATGCCAATTTGTGGGTGCAGGAAGCAGAGTTTAAGTGAAGGAGGATATAAACTGGAGCCGAACATTCAACCCTACATCTTCACCATACACTTAAGAAGATGGAGCCAACACCAAAATGCAGAGGGCTTGTCCAGGCAAGAGGAGCCCTGAGTCCGGTCCATGTTTACGTGCACTTGACAAGCGACCTGTTGAGGTCACTAGTCCGTGCACAAATTGAGAGGGGAAGGGGTTGTAACATTATATCCCCCCAGCCTATACCATATTGTAATCAGGCTTCAGCAGTAGCTATTGCCCTTGATCTGATGGGGGGTTGCATATATATATTGTTCTCCTCTGCAGAAGGCTTCCCTAATACACAATCTCTGGAGACTGTGTCTATAAACTTCTTTCTAACTAGGAACTACAAGTAGAAAATGTTAAAGGGATGGGTCTGAGCACTTCTGCACATCCAGGGGGTGGATCTAAGGAGAGGTGGGAGATTCAGCCACATGTTTTTTAGTTTAGTTATGCTTTGTTGGGTGAAGGGATAGGAACTGTGCTGAGGCTAGCTCTTTTTTTGCATGTACATGGACAATTGGACATTGAGGATCAGCTGCCACGCTGCTGGATTTAGGGAACTCATCTGAGGACTGTTACATTTTCCTTGGCGTCGCATTGCCCCGGATCTGTTTCCTTTGTGTGGACTCTAAAGAACCATTTTAATATTGGATGGTTTATGCTCCCTGCCTCATTAAATCTTCTTGGATTGTTCATCGGTCTGGTGTCCCTTACTGCTCTGCCGCATACCCCGTCACATGTACATAGAATGAGAATATGTACATAGAATGAAAATGTGTACATAGAATGTGTACATAGAATGAGAATGTGTACATAGAATGTGTACATAGAATGAGAATGTGTACATAGAATGTGTACATGGCATGAGAATGTGTACATGGCATGAGAATGTGTACATGGCATGAGAATGTGTACATAGAATGAGAATGTGTGCATAGAATGTGTGCATAGAATGTGTACACAGAATGTGTACATAGAATGTGTACATAGAATAAGAATGTGTACATAGAATGTGTACATGGCATGAGAATGTGTACATGGCAAGAGAATGTGTACATGGCATGAGAATGTGTACATAGAATGAGAATGTGTGCATAGAATGTGTGCATAGAATGTGTACACAGAATGTGTACATATAATGTGTACATAGAATGAGAATGTGTACATAGAGTGTGTACATAGAATGAGAATCTGTACATAGAATGTGTACATAGAATGTGAATCTAATATATAAAGCTGAATGTGTGTATGTATGTATGTATGTGTGTGTATGTCCGGGATTGGCATCTGCACCGTCGCAGCTACAGCTACAAAATGTTGCACACTCACACATCTGGACCCCGAGAGCGTCATCGGCTATGTTGTGAGGCGAAATTTTAACCCAGCGCGTTCCAATTTACCAATCAATTTTGCCCCTATCTACATAATGGGGAAAAAGTGAAACGAAAAGTGTATCCGCACCGTCGCAGTTACAATCACGAAATTTTGCACAGACACCTTACGTGACCCAGGGAACGTCGTAGACTGTGTTTTGACAGGCAAATTTAACCCCGCGCTTTACAGTTACTCTTCAAAAAACATGCCTCCATTAAAGTAAATGGAGCCTGGAACTACAGGTTATTCGTAGGAGTTGTGATTGGTTGCTATAGGAACAAAAGCCATTCATAGAATAAGAAGCTTATATGTGAGGTAATAAGATCTCGGTGGGGAGACGGATAGAGAGAGACAGTGAGAGACAGGCAGACAGACAGACAGGAAAGAGACAGAGAGATAGAGACAGAGACAGACAGAGAGATAGAGAAAGACAGGGAAAGAGACAGACAGAGACAAATGGTGAAAGAGACAGACAGAGACAAACGGTGAAAGAGACAGAGACAAATGGTGAAAGAGACAGACAGAGACAGACGATGAAAGAGACAGACAGAGACAGACGGTGAAAGAGACAGACAGAGACAGACCTGGAAAGAGACAGACCTGGAAAGAGACTGACCTGGAAAGAGACTGACCTGGAAAGAGACTGATGGGGAAAGAGACAGACAGACATGGAGACAGGGACAGAGACAGGAAAGGAGACAGCCAGAGAGACAGACAAAGATAGATGGGGAAAGACACAGACCTTGATAGAGACAGAAAGGGAAAGAGACAGTCAGAGACAGGCAGACAGGGAAAGAGACAGACAGGAAAAGACACAGACAAAGAGACGGGGAGACAGACAGAGAAAGAGACAGACCTGGGAAAGAGACAGACCTAGAAAGAGACAGATGGGGAAAGAAACAGAGAGATAGAGACAGACAAAAAAAAGAGACAGACAGAGACAGGCATACGGGGAAAGAGACAGACGGGGAAAGAGACAGACAGGAAAAGAGACAGACAGGGAAAGAGACAGACGGGGAAAGAGAAAGACCTGGAAAGAGAGAGACGGAGCACATTACTTGGCCAATTTAGTTAAATCTGTGTGGAATATCTGTGGTGTTGAAATATATTTTTGCTGTCATGCTGCCACCAGGGGGAGCCAGAGCTCTGCAGCAGAAGACACTACACAGAGCAACGAGAACCAGGAAGTAAATACACAGCGTTCTCATACACTGCCTCACAGCACAGCTGAGAAGCAGAACTGCAAGGCATGCAAGGAATAGTCAGGCAGGCTGGGTCAAACACCATACGGGCAGAAGCAGGACCGAAGGTACGAGCAGAAGCGGAGTCAAAGTCAGGCCAAGGTCAGTACCGGAGGAAGCAACCGACTGGGGAAATAGGAGAGGGGACAGAGGACAGGAGGGACGACCAGGGGACAGAACACAGACAAGTGCAAGGGGGCACAGGAACAGACAGATCAGGATATCACTCACAGGAGCAGCAATCACAGGCAAAGCAGTGCTAAGCTTATAGCCGGCGCTGATTCACTGGAAATGTCAGCTTTTAAGGCATCCAGGGCCTGGAAGTGAGGCCCGAGAGAAGGCTCCGCCCCCTAGCCATGTGGACGGGGAGGCGAACCATGACATTTGCCTTTTAATAATTACATTTCTATCTATCTGTTTTGTGGTTTTTGTGTGCAGAATACATTTTTGTTAATACATTCTATTTTGTTAACAGCAGTTATTAACCCGAGTGAAGCCGGGTAGTACAGCTACTGCGTACATAAAATGAGAATGTGTACATAGAATGTCTACATAGAATGAGAATGTGTACATAGAATGTGTACATAGAATGAGTACATAGAATGAGAATGTGTACATAGAATGTGTACATAGAATGAGTACATAGAATGAGAATGTGTACATAGAATGTGTACATAGAATGAGAATGTGTACATAGAATGTGTACATAGAATGAGAATGTGTACATAGAATGTGTACATAGAATGAGAATGTGTACATAGAATGTGTACATAATATGAGATGAACCTGACTGTGTTGTCGTCCTACCCATTGCTCCTGGTATTGGAAGGCTGGAGGAGTTGACAGCGAGGGGTAGTCTTGGCTCTATTATAGCCCTTCTTCAGACACCTATGGCTATAACCCCTCGACAAAAATCTCAGCCTCAATTCACCAGCCTGTTCATTAAATCCAGCATCCGTGGAACAGATCCGCATTGTCCTGTCCAACCGGGATAGCCCTTATTGTAGATTTATTGTGTAGAGGAGGTGTGTAAGAGGGAATTTACCGCAGTAGGTTTCCTATAAATATTAGCCTGCAGAAATCCCCTCCCATCCACCTCCATATTGATGTCAAGAAAATCAATATTGGTCTTACTAGTTTTAAATGTTAATTTGATGTTAAAGGGGTTGTCATTAAGACACTCCATGAATGGTCCGAGTTGCTCCACCATGCCCTGCCACACAATCAGCAGGTCATCGATGTAACGTAGCCAGCACTGCACATGGGCAACGGCCTGCACGTCCCCGCACGCAAACAACTCCCTCTCACAAAAGCCGAGGAAGAGGTTTGCGTCCGCTGGCGCACAAGCCGCGCCTATCGCAGTGCCCCGCCTCTGCAAATAGAATTAATCTTTAAAAGTGAAAAAATTATGTGTCAGGACAAAGTGGAGCAACTCAAAGATCAAATCACACAATTGAGCATCCAGGTTGCTGTTCCTCAGGAAAAAACGGACCGCTTCCACACCTGCATCATGGTTGATGCAGGTGTAGAGGGATTCCACATCAGCTGTAACAAGTATCATATCATGGTCCACAAAGATCCCGTTGACCCGTTTGAGGACGTCGGTTGTGTCCTTGACATATGAGGGCAATGTTTCGGCTAAAGGTTTCAAATACAAATCAATAAATCTGCATGTTGGATCACATAAGCCCTCAATACCAGACACAATTGGACATTCCAGTGGACAGACGGGATCTTTGTGGACTTTTGGTAGTAAAGAGAAAGTTGAAACTTTGGGGTAGACGACTATCAGGCTATCAAAAACCTTTTTTATTAATGATTCCCTCATCAAACGCCCATGAATATTTCCCAGCTGGGACTGAAAAAGAGTGAGGGGATTATGGTCTAATTTAGTGTAGGTTTCTTTATCGCTCAGTTGTTTGTATGCCTCCCTCTCATATTTGCAGTTTGGCCAGATCACAATGTTCCCTCCCTTGTCTGCCGCCTTTATTACTACATCACCAAATGTCTGTAGTTCAAGAAGTGCTTTTCTTTGCTGGTGGGTAAGGTTATCATGTCTTCGTCTACATGGGATTTTCTTAAAATCCTCCACCACTAATTTAGTAAATAAATCAATAGCTGGGCAGAGGGACAAGGGAGGGAATTTAGTCGTTCTGGGCAAAATGGATATGGGGAACTTACCCTGCTGGGAAACTTGTTGTTCGTTAAAGATGTCCTCAAGAACGGTCAAAGCCTCTCTCTCCACGGTACTATCCAAACCATATGTCTGGGGATTTTTCTAATGTAATTTTTTCAGCAATAACTTTCGTGAAAACAGGTGTAAGGCTATGTGTCCACGTTGCTTTTTACCTGCTTTTTTAACTGCAGCGTTTAATGCCAAAATGGATGTGTTCTGCTTTTCAATTGTTTTTGCCATTTGAGTTTTGAACTGCAAAGCTAAGTTTTTGCCCAAATTTCTTCCACAAAAAGGCACCTTTTTGAACAGCATAGTGTGCACAAGAAACCCAAATTCCCATAGACTTTGCTTGAAAAGCAGAGCACATCCATTTTGGCATTAAACGCTGCAGTTGAAAAAGCAGGTAAAAAGCAATGTGGACACATAGCCTAAGTCTTTCATGGCTGAAAAAAAGTTGAAACCATTAATAGAAGAGAAGATTAGGCCCCTCGAGAGGACCTCTAACTGTGACCGTTGGAGTGCACACAGCGTGCCGTGTTTACACATGGCCTGTGTGGAGACACGGGGCTCAGTGGGTGCTCTCGTCCACTAAAACCCACCGCCTTTAGAAAGACAGCGTGGCTCAGGGCTCATCCCAACTGAACGCCAGCCTCCTTAACCGTGGGCGTAACACTACTCAGACAACACAGGGTGAGGGAACCACAATAATTAGACTTTATTGGATCCCCAAACAATTAATGGCACATAACACATAACCAGCAAAACACACAAATGTAACAGGCAACAGAGTCTCACCCTTCCGCTGGCTCACCAGGGATTTAGAATGTCCTTGCCTCAGAGGTTCCAGGGCCGCTTACTCCAATCCAGCAGCACAGCACCCCGCTTTTGGCGGGCACCCACCGAGAAAGGAATAGCGCCAGATTTAGGAAGCTGGCTGAGGTTTGAAAAGTCTGTTCCAGGTGACTGAACTGTCCCAACCTGAGTGTCCTCCTTAGGTAGTCCTGTATGATGTTACAATCCTGGCAGCCGGAGTCAAAATCCCTAGGCTATGGATATGGTCTCCAACCGGAACCGGAGTCCCTAGATTGAAGCCATAAGATATCCTGATCCTCTAGTCAGCTCCAAAGAACTTAGACTGGATCCATCAGCATCCATCAACAACAACCTGGTGGCTTAAAGAAGTCCCTTTTATAACCACAGCCTTCCACTTGGATACACTGCGTCCTCATCGATTGGTTGGAAAAGATCGCCTCTCCCATTGGATGAATCTCAAGCTTCATGGACAATGTTCATCCAAATGATGTCTACAGAAAGACTGAAGATATCTACATGGAGTCTGCAAGTCACAGTCTCGACAATGGCTACTAAGGTAATCACATTAGCAATACACAACTACAATACAATGGTTACTGGAAAAGTCTGGAGAACAATACGTCTGGCTTTCAGTGGCCAACACAATTACATTGAGACAAGAGTCTTGTAGAAACAATGAGGGACTTATCCCCCGTCTATAAACAATCTATCATTCTGTCTGGCTGAATTTTAAGAAACTTTAACCCATGAGAGTCCATGTCGTCACAGCCTGCTCTGTGCATGTGCCAGCTCTGACGCCGCTGTGGGAGGTGTGGAGCGCGCGGCGCGAGTGCGCATGCGCCGCATTCATCCAATGGCAATTGACCCTTAGCGGTCACATGACCCGGACAGGGAGGATAAAAATGTCCTTGCAGACTGACATAACACTTCCCCATGATTAAGCCATAGCGAAACGATCGTAGGGTACTTTTTCCTTGGACTCCTTTGTATGTCAGAACTCGGCACTTTATACACTTATGTTATGACCCTCGGCCTTGGACCAATAATTGTGGGAACGGTGTGCCATTAAGGCTTTACTCCTTGCCCGGTTTAGCCTTTTTGGTATCCGGCAACAGGCTTCCTTACTTCTTGCAATTTTGCATACCTGTTATATATGAATTAAAATCTTGTGACCACAGTTCCGTGTGCTCTTACACAATACTTTCCACCATCTCTCTGGACTATTTTTCTATGTAATTTTATGTACTTTGGTTGTAATTTTTATTGCTTTTTTGATACAAAGACTATTTAATAAAAATTGATTCATACTTTCAGAAAAAACTCTTTTTTTTTCTCCTGTTTTCTTGACATATATATAAGTTTGCACACACCAGTCCTGTATTCTCCTGTATACTGGGTGCAATATCCTATATACAGACAGCAGATGTTATCTACAGATATGTGACTTGTGTAATATCTGATATTCTGCAGTCATAATATACTTCAACAAATGTGGAAACCACACAATGGAGTCAAATAATCCATAAGTGTTTATTAATCAAATCATAAAAACAAACAATCAAAGGAATTACAACACAATTCCTAAGTGGCAAAACATAGTTAAAGAGGATAATTAGAAGACCTCGCACATGTGGGGACCAGGGCCTTATAAGTAATAGATGACTGAAGTTTTATGGATAATTGTATCTAGTGAAAGTGGTGAAAACATATAAATCTCAGTCATCCAACGTTTGGATAACGTGCGGTGTCCCTTGAAAAAGGCAATCCGAAACGGCTGTTGGGCGCGGACCCTGGACCTTTCCCTCCTACTTGAATTGCTGGTATGTACATTGAGACCACCTTACTCTATAGATCTTGGACATGGTAGTGCCAGGATATTAGGGGAATCCCCTTACACTATGCCATGCAACTTTCCATTTAGGAGGGGATTGTTATATTTGGATGACTGAGATTTATATGTTTTCACCACTTTCACTAGATACAATTATCCATAAAACTTCAGTCATCTATTACTTATAAGGCCCTGGTCCCCACATGTGCGAGGTCTTCTAATTATCCTCTTTAACTATGTTTTGCCACTTGTGTTGTAATTCCTTTGATTGTTTGTTTTTATGATTTGATTAATAAACACTTATGGATTATTTGACTCCATTGTGTGGTTTCCACATTTGTTGAAGTATTTATAGGAGCATATCCTGGTACTAGGAATCTAATATTATGGGGATATTATGTGTTAAAACACTTCCATTAATATGATTGGATATATGTGTGTATTCCCATTCTCCATGAAAATTGTTTCAGTCATAATATACTGTATACTATCACATATCCTATAGCGGACATCTATTGTCTGTAGTCACTGTATACCATATACTGATCTATCTCTGAAGGAGATTGTAGAATACAGAGATCTGAAGTTTGTATATAGGGTATGTGACTGTTACATATTATGCTGAGTACAGAATATCAGATATTACTAGTGCATATTATCCTGTATATACCATCTGATGTCTGTGCACATACGGTAGTATATTACATCCAGTATAGGAGAATATGACTCGCCCACTCCAGGGCTATGGGACACTCGGTGCCGGGCCGGACTAGTCCGGGGGTAGTCAGTGGTGGCGGGGCCCGACTCCGTGGCCCTGGTGGGTGTCAGTTTAAATATGGCTGGTGACTTGGGAGCAATTAAAGTATTTGTTTTGTGACGCCACCTGTGGTTTGCGGCTATTAAGCCTCCGCTGCTGTGTGAGGCCTCCGGGGTGATGATACGGCAGCAATGGTGGTACTGCTCCCCACAGGTGGAGCGGTGCCCCGGGGACACTGTTGGTGCTCGTGAAAGTCTATGGTGTTGTGTGGATAACACGGTGCAGGGCCGACAGGCAATGAAAGAACCAGGCACAAATAACAGTCTCTTTACCTTCTCCTCTTTTACTTTAAGAACAGTCCAGTCCTGGGAGACCGTCACAGGTGGTGAAGGGGATCCGGTCAGCCTGGAAGTACTTGGGTTGATCTTTTTGGCCAGCTGAGTATGAGGCCTACTCCTGTTCTTTTCTTTACTATTATAGGACCCTGCTCTCTGGATCTAGCAATGGCCCTCTTGCTGCTGGGACTGGTGGTACGTCCCTTTCCCTCTGTGGTAGGCTGCGCAGGCCCTCTCTGGTGCTTCTCTGCTGGAGTCCACACCGGGCCCTGATGATGCAGCTGTACCTTCGGGCTGTTTATGGGCCAGGTGCTTGCAGCTCTCCTGCCCTTCGGATACGACTACCAGGGAGTATTTGAAGCCCTGGTGGCCACAGACTCCGATGTCCGAGTCTCTTCTCTGCCTCTCTGCTACTCCTGCTTCCCTGGGCCAAGCTGCTCCAGCTCTAGGCCCCAGATCCACAGGACAGCACACTCTGCGTCTGCTTGCTATCACTTCTCTCTACAGACTGAACACTACTTCCTCCCTCAGGTCAGACTTAAGGAATGCTCCCTGGAATTCCAGGTTCAGAGCTCCCCCTGCTGGCCGGAGGGAGAACTGCGTTGGATGTTAAACTTACTGGCCAATGGACCTCCCAATTACCTCCAGGCTCAGCATTAACCCTTTGGGAGGGCAATGCTGTTGTGGCGACCAGGTCCTGGGGCGCCACACTCCCCCTTAGTTAAATTCAGTACTCCCGGACTATAGAAACAAAACATAACATGTTAGAACATTTCATCCCATTATGGGAGGCGCATTACTTAAACGTTACAAACTTAAACACTACTATAAGAGTCCAGTGTGGCTCCCTGCCGGGTGTCCATTACACTGCTCCATGGGGGACCCGCCGCGATCAAACCCCCAACGTAGGCTCTGGGCGTGCGTCAGAGCATTGATGACCCCACTCTATGCACGCCGGACGGGTTTTTCTTCAGGGGTGTGGAGCACACTGGTGCTAACTATGTACAATTAGAGTGTTGGCCACCCATAGTCCAGTGGCCCAATTGTCCATTTGCTTAATCACCTAAAACAAAACATTACATACCAGACATTTTCACATAACTATTTACACTCTGTTAAGTATTTTACTTTCTATGTTCTATACCTTGGAGGGGGCTGTCCCGGAGTGCTACGTTGGGACCGGCGTAGCTCTGGGGTTTGTCCCTGACTACTTGGAGTGTCTGCCCCCCCCGTGTTATTGGTAGGCCTAACCCTGACAGGGATGCATGTTGGTTGCCTACGGGGTCTCAGATTCGCCAAGGGTACGGCAGGTTCACCACTGGCAGGGGGTTGAGCCTCCTGTTCTACTGCTGGCGTGTCATCTTGTGTTGGAGCGGACGGTTCTTTAGGTGGATCTGGAACCTCTTCTGTTTCTGGCTGGACCAACTGCGGGAACGTCAAGACTG
Source organism: Anomaloglossus baeobatrachus (assembly GCF_048569485.1). Lineage (NCBI taxonomy): Eukaryota > Metazoa > Chordata > Amphibia > Anura > Aromobatidae > Anomaloglossus > Anomaloglossus baeobatrachus. The sequence continues at coordinate 712,414,141 of NC_134353.1, read as the reverse complement.
GTACCACTATGGCATTGTTTATTCGGGTCCAAGTTTTGGGGAATTTTCCAAGGATTGTTTGGATCATCTCTTCCTCTTTTTCTTGACTTTGGGGACTTTCTTGTACTTCTTCTACTTCTTTTTGGGTTCTGCACCGTTCAGGGCATGCTTTCAGGCGGTCTCGAGAAACAGCTTGATAGGTCTTGCCTTCATCTTTGCTTATGAGGCATACCTTACTATTGTCAAAGTTGGAGGGAATAATGGTGTAGGGTTCATTCTCCCACTAAATCATCTAATTTATGCGCCCTCCACTTTTTCTTGAGGACCTGTTCTCCAGGTGCTAAGGGAGTTGCTGGGGCTGTTTGATTTTAGTTCTGCTCTTGTCTCGTTCTTGCTTGGGACAGGCTCCTTTCTACGCATTCCTGGACCTTGCGGTACTGCTGTTGTCGCTCTGTATCCCAATCTTCTATCTCCTGAACCGCTTCAGGTGACACAGTCCCCATCTCAAAGTCTACAGGTAACTTGCCAGGTCTTGCTCGCATCAGGTAAGCAGGGCTGCAGTAGGTCGAATTTACTGGGATATGGTTGTACAGGTCTACCAGATCTGGTAACTTCTCTGGCCATTGGTTTCTTTCTTCCAGAGGTAGAGTCTTCAGCATATCAATAACCACATGGTTCATCTTCTCGCACAATCCATTGGTTTGGGGGTGTTACGGTGTTGTTCGGATTTTCTTACAGCCGTACATGTTACAGAACTCTTGGAACACTTCGGCCTCTAATGCAGGACCTTGATCAGTCAGTACCCTTTCCGGATAACCGTGAGGCCGACAAAAGTATGCCTGGAATGCTCTAGCTGCTGTTCTGGCTGTCTGGTCCTTCACAGGCACTACTACCAGGAAACGAGAGTAATGGTCCACAATGGTGAGGGCGTACACATAGCCTGACCGGCTTGGTGTTAACTTCACGTGGTCGAGGGCCACCAACTCCAGGGGCTGCTTCGTGACAATTGGCTGTAGGGGAGACCTCTGGCTGGCATCATCCTTCCGCCTCAGGTTACACGGACCACAGTCTCGGCACCACTTCTCGATCATCTTTCTCATGTGCACCCAGTAGAACCGATCGCGGAGTAGGGTCTCCAACTTCTTCCACCCGAAGTGTCCTGCTTTATCATGGTAAGCTGCTAGGACCATTGGAGCATCCCTCTGTGGGACCACTATCTGCCAGATGAGTTAATTCGTTCGCCAGTTGACATATCTCTTGCAGAGCTTGCCTTGGTAGGTGAACAGTCGTCCCCTCTCCTTCCACAACTGCTGGGCTTCTTGTGGAGCGTCTGGACCGAGGTGGGTCTCAGCTTGTGCTAGCTTTTCTTTGACCAATCGCACGGCCGGGTCACCGTTCTGTGTCTCTTCCCAATTATGGTGGAGTAATGGGTTGACCGAGACCTCGTGCTGGCTCGAGCGCTTCACTCCTACAGCATGCTCACACTGGGAAACACCTTGGTGATGGAAAGCCGGTAACTCTATCTCTTCGAGTTCATCCAGGTCTTCTCCAGACTCGGGTAAGTGAGGCATTCTGGACAGCGCATCAGCATTGTTATTCTTCTTGCCAGCCCGGTACTTGATGGTAAAGTCAAAGTTAGACAGCCGGGCCATCCATCGCTGTTCCAACGCACCTAACTTGGCTGTTGCCAGATGTGTCAACGGATTGTTGTCCGTGAAGATGGTGAACTTGGCCGATGCCAGATAGTGCTTGAAGCGTTCAGTCACTGCCCAAACAATAGCGAGGAACTCTAGCTTGAAGGAACTGTAGTTTTCTGGATTCCTTTCTGTGGGCCGAAGCTTCCTACTGGCGTAAGCTATCACCTTCTCTCTGCCTCCCTGTACCTGGGACAGAACTGCTCCCAGTCCCATGTTGCTGGCGTCTGTATACAGTACAAACGGCTGGCTGTAGTCAGGGTAGGCCAGAATTTCTTCTCCCGTGAGAGCCCCTTTCAGCCAGACAAAAGATGTTTCTATTTGGCTGTTCCATTCAAATGGAGGGCTCTGCTTCTTAGCCTGCTTTGGCTGGCCCACCAGGAGATCTTGAAGAGGCGCTGCTATCTTTGTGAAACCATCAATGAACCTTCGGTAGTAGCCCACCAGCCCAAGGAACTGCCACATCTCCTTTACCGTGGTGGGTCTTGGACAGTCCTTGATTACGGTGACTTTCTCCGGATCAGGTGCCACACCTTCTGCGCTGACCACATGACCCAGGTACTGTACCTTTGGCTTCAAGAGGTGACATTTGGACGGCTTTATCTTCAGGCCATACTCCGACAGGGACTCAAACACTTCTGCTAAGTGCCTCAGGTGATCTTCGTAGGTCTTGGAGTAGACTATGACGTCATCCAGGTACAATAGCATGGTTTCAAAGTTGTGATGGCCCAAGCAGCACTCCATCAATCTCTGAAATGTCCCTGGGGCATTGCAGAGCCCGAACGGCATACAATTGAACTCACAGAGACCCATTGGTGTCGTGAATGCAGTCTTCTCTTTGTCCGCCTCTGCCACGGGAACCTGCCAATACCCACTGGTGAGATCCAGGGTGGAGAAATAATTAGCTGATTTTAAGGCCGTTAGTGACTCTTCTATTCTGGGTAGTGGATAAGCATCTTTATGTGTAATGCGGTTAATTTGTCTGTAATCTACGCACATTCTCATTGTACCATCTTTTTTCTTTACGAGCACTAGTGGAGCTGCCCGAGGGCTACAGCTATCTCTGATAACCCCAGCCTCCTTCATTTCCCGTAACATTTCTTTGGCACGCTGATACTGTGCTGGGGGTACAGGGCGGTATCTCTCTTTAATGGGATGATGATCACCCGTGGGGATTTTATGTTTAACCCCTTTTACCTGCCCAAAATCTAGGGGGTGTTTGCTGAAGACCCGCTCGTACTCCTGTACCACCCAGTAAACCCCATGCTTTTGGTGTGAGGGGGTGGAGTCGGTGCCCACATGTAATTTTTGGCACCAGTCTTCCAGCTGCCCCTTGGAGCCATTGTCTTCCGCCTGGTCGGACGGGATCAAGGGTTCCACTGCTTTGATGGTATTGTTACTGACAGTGTACAGTTTTGCTACAGTGGCGTACCGGGGCAATTTGGCTTCCTCCTCCCCACAATTCAGGACACGGACGGGCACTCTCCCCTTGCGGACGTCTGCTACCCCTCTGGCTATCAGGACTCCAGGCCTACTGTCTGCATACACCGGTTCTACCAAGGCCTGGTAATCCTGACCCTTGAGGCCTATTGCTGCCCGACACCATATCAACATTTCACTTCTTGGGGGTATTGCAATAGGGAGGGGGTCACTTACCCTCACACTGCCAATTTCTCCTCCGGCCAGCTCTACCTGCTGCCTCCTCATCAGGGCTCTAATCTCCCTCTGTAGGGCACGCTGCTGCCCAGAGCTGGCAGTTTCAGACGCCTGTTGCAACAAAATTATCACTTCGGCAATACAATTTTCTATCACATTTGTACCAATGGTTAGCAGTGGGTCAGATTCTTTGCGATCAATATCTACAATTATCATCCCCTGACATGGCAATTCTACCCGCCCCACTTTAATGGTTACTTCTTTATACCCAATTTGAGGTAAGGGCTGACCATTACTGGCCACAATTGTTAAATCATCATCTGGGCCATGGTCAATGTCTGAATCAGCCCAATATCTTTTGTACAGTTTATAAGGGATGGTTGTTACCTGGGACCCCGTATTCAGGAGGGCATTCAAAGGGATCCCATCCAGCACAATAGGAAGGACCGAGCGTCCTCCCACATACTTGCTGCGACTGGGGGTTGAGCCGGGCTTCCTTACAACTGGGGGTCAGCTCCTGGCCCCAGGCTCGGCCCATTTAAAGGACAGTGTCTTGCAATATGGCCCGCCTGGCTGCAGCGGCGGCAGATCGGTTGTCCCGTTGAATCATACCGGTCTGTGTCTTTTCCTCGGGTCGGCGGAATCCTCCTCTGTCGCATCCATGGGACGTCATCTGGGCTGGAGGCCAACTCGATTCTTGCAGGCGATGGGGTCACTTGTAGAGACTGCACGGTCTTGGCAAGGGCAGCTACAGTCTTGGTCAGCTCCTGGACCTGCTGTCTGAGCTCTGCAGCGGGATCCTTATCCAGGGACTGCGCCTCAGCCCCTGCAGCGGCTCGTGTTGCAGGCACCACCCTGGGGTACGTGATAGCAAGAGGCCGGAGGGGTACTGGGTCATTCGGTGTAGATTCCCTCATTACCCGGATGGCCTGGTCCTTAAACTTTGCAAAGTCCAGAGCAGGGTTCTGCAGGACCATGATACGCAGCTGGGTCCTGTGGGCATCTGACAGGAGCCTTTCTATGAACTGCTCAGTTAGGAGTTTGTCTTCTTCACGTACACTCTCTGGGTCCACCTGTTTAATTGCTTTCAGGGCCTCCTGCAAGTTTAAGGCATAGTCCCTTATGCTGTCTGTGGCCCGTTGTTTGCACCCAAAGAATCTCATCTTTATTTCTGCTGTGGTGCGGGTGTCGAAAGTACTCTTTAACTTGGCCAGTATCTGGGTTGCTGTCCCTCTATCTGTATCAGGCCAGGATTTCACTTCACGCTGGGCCGCGCTGGCTAGCTGCCCCATTAATATGCCCACCTTCTGGCTCTCAGTCAGCAGATACACCCGGAACAAGCTGTGCAGCCTTTCTCTGAAGTCGCTCAGGGTATGGGACTCCTCGGAGTACTGCGGCAGCCATTCTGCTCCCGGGATGTACGGCATTGTGATCGGCATTACCGGCGCTACCGCGGGGGCTGGGGCGACTGGGATTACATCGGCCGGCGCTGCTGCGTCTTGAACTACTACAGCCACCGGCTCTCCCTCGGTGTCGGACATCTTCCTCCCCCTTAGTGAACCTTACCAGGCTCCGCTTTCTTTTTACACTCTCTTCCGGGTAGCGCGGGGTTAACGACCCTCCGCTCTGATGGCGCGCTCCCTTCGCGCTCTTTTTCGGGCACGCCCCCTTCTTCCTGCACTCAGCGAAGCTAATGGCGGCGGCAGTCTTCAAACAGTAAACACACAGTCTTTTCAAAGGCGCACAGTACCCGGTGGGGGCCGGGCACGAAATCCTGTTCGTGACGCCAAAATTGACTCGCCCACCCCAGGGCTATGGGACACCCGGTGCCGGGCCGGACTAGTCCGGGGGTAGTCAGTGGTGGCGGGGCCCGACTCCGCGGCCCTGGTGGGTGTCAGTTTAAATATGGCTGGTGACTTGGGAGCAATTAAAGTATTTGTTTCGTGACGCCACCTGTGGTTTGCGGCTATTAAGCCGCCGCTGCTGTGTGAGGCCTTCGGGGTGATGATACGGCAGCAATGGTGGTACTGCTCCCCACAGGTGGAGCGGTGCCCCGGGGACACTGTTGGTGCTCGTGAAAGTCTATGGTGTTGTGTGGATAACACGGTGCAGGGCCGACAGGCAATGAAAGAACCAGGCACAAACAACAGTCTCTTTACCTTCTCCTCTTTTACTTTAAGAACAGTCCAGTCCTGGGAGACCGTCACAGGTGGTGAAGGGGATCCGGTCGGCCTGGAAGTACTTGGGGTGATCTTTTTGGCCAGCTGAGTATGAGGCCTACTCCTGTTCTTTTCTTTACTATTATAGGACCCTGCTCTCTGGATCTAGCAATGGCCCTCTTGCTGCTGGGACTGGTGGTACGTCCCTTTCCCTCTGTGGTAGGCTGCGCAGGCCCTCTCTGGTGCTTCTCTGCTGGAGTCCACACCGGGCCCTGATGATGCAGCTGTACCTTCGGGCTGTTTATGGGCCAGGTGCTTGCAGCTCTCCTGCCCTTCGGATACGGCTACCAGGGAGTATTTTAAGCCCTGGTGGCCACAGACTCCGATGTCCGAGTCTCTTCTCTGCCTCTCTGCTACTCCTGCTTCCCTGGGCCAAGCTGCTCCAGCTCTAGGCCCCAGATCCACAGGACAGCACACTCTGCGTCTGCTTGCTATCACTTCTCTCTACAGACTGATCACTACTTCCTCCCTCAGGTCAGTCTTAAGGAATGCTCCCTGGAATTCCAGGTTCAGAGCTCCCCCTGCTGGCCGGAGGGAGAACTGCGTTGGATGTTAAACTTACTGGCCAATGGACCTCCCAATTACCTCCAGGCTCAGCATTAACCCTTTGGGAGGGCAATGCTGTTGTGGCGACCAGGTCCTGGGGCGCCACAAATACATGACTGGTGTATGATCTGCTGCTACTACAGGCATCTGGTGTTATATACAAGATGACAGCTTATTGTCTGTTGTCATAGTATAGTACAGTGATAGCGAACCTTTGGCACGCGTGCCAGACTGGGCACGCAGAGCCCTTTGTGCTGGCACGCGCGCTGTCGCCACATTTAGCCACTTTGAACTATCGGTGTGGTCACGCCGGCAGTTCAAAGTGGTGTTGGAGCTGAGGAGACATTTCTCCTCCCTCTGACACTCCCCCAGTCCTAGGCCGCAGGCCTGTTCATTGGAGACGGAGGAGCATCCGAAAGCGGCGCCGGCGTCTTGTGGCAGGGCAGAAACTGACTGAGGACCCAGCGGCGTGCAGCAGAGGAGCGGTGCTAGAAGGTGAGTTTTTTTTATTTTTAAGCTGTGTGCGGCTGTGCCAAGGTGTGGGGGACAGTGCCAGCACGGGGCAAACAGAGCACGGGGCAAACAGAGCACGGGGCAAACAAACAGAGCACGGGGCAAACAAACAGGGCATGAGGCAAACAAACAGAGCACGGGGCAAACAGAGCAAGGGGCATACAGAGCACGGGGCAAACAGAGCACGGGGCAAACAGAGCACAGGGCAAACAGAGCACAGGGCAAACATAGCACGGGGCAAACAGAGCACGGGGCAAACAGAGCACGGGGCATACAGAGCACGGGGCATACAGAGCACGGGGCATACAGCTCACGGGGCATACAGAGCACGGGGCAAACAAACAGAGCACGGGCATACAGAGCACGGGGCATACAGAGCACGGGTCAAACAAACAGAGCACGGGGCAAACAAACAGAGCACGGGGCAAACATGGCTGCAAGGATGGGGAAGCGTGCAAGGATGCGGGAAACGTGCAAAGATGGAGAGAAACGTGCAAGGATGGGGGAAACATGGCTGCAAGGATGGGGGAAACATGGCTGCAAGGATGGGGGAAACATGGCTGCAAGGATGGGGGGAAACATGGCTGCAAAAATGGAGGGAAACATGGCTGCAAGGATGGGGGGAAGCATGCCAGCATGGGGTACATTTATCAGGAAGGGGAACATGCCAGGAAGGGGTACATTTACCAGGATAAGGAATACATTTACCAGGATGGGGGGAAACATGAAAGGATGGGGGGGGACATGCCAGGATGGGGGTACATGAACATGCCAGGATGAGGAAACATATATCAGGATGGTGGACATATTTACCAGGAAGTGGCCAGGAAGGGGGGCATAACTACACAATGAAGGGGGAGGGGAGCAACTCGTACATCTTTATGGGATTTCAAGATGTTCACACTTTGAAATGTAGATGTGGATTACAGGGTGAAATCTGATTGCATTCCATGCTAAAATCTCTGTCTATATGCTGCAATTTTTTCCAGAAATATCAATCCAACTGCTGTGTCTGGAAAGGGCAGGGGCTGAGCTTCAATGTGTGGTAAGCATGCATGAGCATGATGCCCCCTGCTGAAGAGAAGAGAATACGGCAAAGGTAAGGTTACAATCAATTATTTACATAACAGGATTGGTTGGCACTTTGGGAAAAAAAATAGGTTTAGGGCTACAGTTTGGGCACTCGGCATGTAAAAGGTTCACCATGACTGGTATAGTATATTCCTCCCCGTCCCCTTAAATTCTGTGTAAATGTTAGTGTACTGCAGTATCAGTGCGTTAATATATTCACCTTGTGCCTTCTACAGTGTCCAGCACCACTGCGCTGTTCTTTTGAGTCATGTGACGCCAGTTCAGACTCTGCAGATCACACTTTTCTGTGTGTGAGTGAAGTCTCTCTCAGTGTAAGTCTATGAAGCCTTGCTCTGGACCTCATTCTGATGCTACATAGACTTAGGCTACATTCACACAACCGTTCCGTTTTTATTTTCCGCAAAAAAAACGGTCCTGTTTTTCTGTCAAGGGAGAAATTTGGGTAAGACTGCTAATGGAGTCTTCATACAGGGTATCCAGAGACCGGTGCCATATTAGCTGTATATCACTGCCGATATTAATGAATCAGACAATGACCACACAAGACATGTTCTCTCTCTGAGCCAGCATCACCCACTGAAACTCGTGTATTGGATAGATTCAATTATGCAGAATGCATCATTGACCTTGGGACTAAAACAGGGAGTTTTTCCCAGCATGTTATGAAATACATCTCTGTTCGTTATACATTCTTTCTGTGTGAATCTACTGATAAGGCCTTTGCTCATCATTATGAAAACTTTCATTGTTTGTATATCTGTTCACTCATCCTTGGTAACCCCTTCAGGACTAGAGTTGAGCGCGGTTCGTGGTTCGAGGTTCTCCAGTTCTAAGCTCGAGTGATTTTTGGGGCTGTTCGAGATCGAACTAGAACTCGAGCTTTTTGCAAAAGCTCGATAGTTCTAGATACGTTCGAGAACGGTTCTAGCAGCAAAAAGCAGGGCTTTTTACAGCTACAGTGTGCAGGAGCCATCGCTGGCAGCCTGCCAGAAGCTGGTAACCAAGATAAACATCGGGTATCCAAGCAAAGCGCTTTGGTTAGTAACCCGATGTTTATCTTAGTTACGTGCAGGAAGCCCACACTTCCCGCTCAGCTCACTCCGCCCCCTCCTGCCCGCGGCATGTACACATATACACACACTCTCACTCACGCACACCCCCCCCCTCCCAGCTACAGTGTGCAGGAGCCACTCAGTTCCTTCCCGCTCAGCTCGCTCCGCCCCCTCCTGCCCGCGGCATGTATACATACATATACACACACGCACACACACACACACACTCTCACACCCCCCCCCCCGCTCGGCTTACCTGCGGTGATGAAGTCCCGCCATCCCGACCTCAGCGCTGTCACTGTCCTCCATGGCCGCCGCTTGTCACATCACCTATCGCTTCCGACCCGAGACTGACACTGGCGGTGACGTCACGGACCTCTCGCGATACTTGATGTGAAGGCGCCGGTCATTGACCTCAGTGACAGGGGCTGTCGGCAGTGCTGGAGATCAGCGCAGGTAATGTACCTCGCTGACAGCAGCACTTGTCATCCCCTGCAGTGACCTGGGCTGACCCAATGATGTTAGCTCAGGTCACTGCATTGCTCTCCCAGCCAATGGGGAACATCCTGCTCTTCATTGACTGGGACAGTGTGGATCGTCATGGCAACCCCTTGGATTACACCAGACCTGGATTTGTTTTTCTTTCTAATAAATTGGTTAAAGAGGGAATGTTTTGGGGAGTGTTTTTTCAAATAAAAATGTGTTTGTCGTCTATTTTTTTTTATTACTGACTGGGTTGGTGATGTCGGGTGTCTGATAGACGCCTGACCTCACCAACCCCAGGGCTTGATGCCAGGTGACATTACACATCTGGTATTAACCCCATATATTACCCCGTTTGCCACCGCAACAGGGCGCGGGATGAGCTGGGGCGAAGCACCAGGATTGGTGCATCTAATGGATGCGCCACTTCTGGGGTGGCTGCGGCCTGCTATTTTTAGGCTTGGGAGAGTCCAATAACCATGGACCTCCCTAGTCTGAGAATATCAGGCCCCAGCTGTCTGCTTTACCTTGGCTGGTGATCCAATTTTGGGGGACCCCTACGTGTTTTTTTTTTTTTTTAAATTATTTATTTAATTTAAAATAACAGCGTGGGGTGCCCTCAGTTTTGGATTACCAGCCAAGGTGAGGTTGCCAGCTGTGGTCTGCAGGCTGCAGCCGTCTGCTTTACCCTAGCTGGCTACAAAACTAGGGGGAACCCTACGTCATTTTTTTTTTTTCATTTTTTTGGCTAAATACAAAGCTAAGCACCCCTTAGTGCCACATGAAAGGCACCAAAGGGTGCTCCACTTTTTCTCCACTTTTTCTCCACTTTTTCTCCACTTTTTCTCCACTTTTTCTCCACTTTTTCTCCATTTATTCTCCACTTTTTCTCCACTTTTTCTCCATTTATTCTCCATTTATTCTCCACTTTTTCTCCACTTTTTCTCCACTTTTTCTCCACTTTTTCTCCATTTTTTTCTCCACTTTTTCTCCACTTTTTCTCCACTTTTTCTCCACTTTTTCTCCACTTTTTCTCCACTTTTTCTCCACTTTTTCTCCACTTTTTCTCCACTTTTTCTCCACTTTTTCTCCACTTTTTCTCCACTTATTCTCCACTTTTTCTCCGTTCTTTTTCTATGGTCGGTCTACCCATTAGCTCTGCCATGCATACTGTAGCTCTACACCTACTGCACATGTTACTTTATGATTGACATCTCTTTCGTACCAGAGCTGTCTAAGTCTACTCTGACCCCATATTTGTCATTACTATATTGTCCTTGTACTGTATTATGACATTTGTATCATGTGTTTCATTTCTTGCTGTGTTGCAATTTTTTTGCTGCATGCCAATTGTACCTCTACATTGTTCGAGTTTATGTTATTGTTCTCTCACTCTTATGTGATACTGATTATTGTCATTTTTCATGATTACATGCAGATAAGTCCAATCTGACGAAGGCTCAGGCCGAAACGTCAATTGTAACTTGTTTTGGACAAAAACATATATGCTTATGAAAAAAAAAAATGTTCTTAATACGGACCAATAAAGAGTGATTTTGCATTACTATCCATTGGGACTTACTGACTTAGTCTGGGAGATTTAGAGTGCCGAGGTTACTCACTAATTTTATCTATTATTACCTCTGAGCACCTATATACCAGTGAGCAGAGCTTCCTCTACAGTAGTTCTCCTGATTAGGCATGCCCTTACCTCATGAGCAGGGCATTGCAGCTTTGGTAGCAACCATTACGACATGGACTCTGCTGCTGTGGACCCGGGGAGAGTGAGTGCAGATTCATTGCACCCACACTCCTCACATGAAGGGTCCGCACTCCTAGAAAATGGGGGATACGTTCCCTGAGTGTCTCCCCCCCATATTCTAGACGGTCCAGAGTCGTCGTGGGACCCCTTTATTTTTTTTCTTACAATAAATTGGTGAAAGAGGAAATGTTTTGGGGACTGTTTTTTCAAATAAATTTCTTTTGTCGATTTTTTGTTTTTGTTAGTACTGACAGTTTATGATGTTGGGTATCTAATAGACGCCATGACATCACAAACTGCTGGGCTTGATCTCAGGTGACTTTACAGCTAGTATCAACCCGATTTATTACCCCGTTTGCCACTGCACCAGGGCACGGGATGAGCTGGGGTGAAGCGCCAGGATTGGCGCATCTAGTGGATGTGCCACGTCTGGGGTGCCTGCGGCCTGCTATTTTTAGGCTGTGAAGGCCCAATAACTATGGACCTTCCCACCCTGAGAATACCAGACCACAGCTGTCCGCTTTACCTTGGCTGGTGATCCAATTTGGAGGGGACCCTACTTTTTTTGTGTAATTATTAATATTTATAAAATAATTATAAAAAAGAGCCTGAGGGGACCTCCACATTGGATCCCCAACCACGGTAAAGCTGCCAGCTGTGGTTTTCAGGCTACAGCCGTCTGCTTTACCCTAGCTGGCTATCAAAAATGGGGGGACCCAACGTCATTTTTTTTTTTTAACTATTTTTTAAATAGAAAAAATTAATGGGCTTCCCTGTATTTTGATTGCCAACCAAGGTAACGGCAGGCAGATGGGGGTGGCAACCCATAGCTGTCTGCTTTATCTGCGCTGAGAATCAAAAATACCGCGGAGCGCTACGTCATTTTTTTAAAGATTTATTTTTACAGCACTGTGATGTCCAGCAATCAAAATACAGGGAAGCCCATTTTATTTTTAGTTATTTATATAAATAATTAAAAAAAATAAATATGGGCTCCCGCTGCATTTTTTGTATTGCTAGCTAAGGGTAATCCAAGCAGCTACTGGCTGCTAACCCCCACTGCTTGGTGTTACCTTCACTGGCAATGGAAAATCCAGGGAAGCATTTTTTATTTTTTTTGCCAAAAAACTACAAAAAAAGGACGTGAGCTTCGCCATATTTTTGTATGCTAGCCAGGTATAGCAGGCAGGTGCTGGAAGAGTTGGATACAGCGCCAGAATATGGCGCTTCTATGAAAATGCCATTTTCTGAGGCGGCTGCAGACTGCAATTCGCAGCAGTGGGGCCCAGAAAGCTCAGGCCAACCTGTGCTGCGGATTCCAATCCCCAGCTGCCTAGTTGTACCTGGCTGGACACAAAAATGGGGCGAAGCCTACGTCATTTGTTTTCTAATTATTTCATGAAATTCATGAAAGAATAAAAAAAGGGCTTCCCTTTATTTTTGGTTCCCAGCCGTACCTGCCTGCTGTACCTGGCTAGCATACAAAAATATGGCGAAGCCCACATAATTTTTTCAGGGGGCAAAAAACTTCTGCATACAGTCCTGGATGGAGTATGCTGAGCCTTGTAGTTCTGCAGCTGCTGTCTGTCTGTATGGAGAAGAGCAGACAGCAGCTGCAGAACTACAAGGCTCAGCATACTCCATCCAGGACTGTATGCAGAATTTTTTTGCCCACCAAAAAAATTACGTGGGCTTCGCCATATTTTTGTATGCTAGCCAGGTACAGCTGGCAGCCACGGGCTGCCTCCAACCCCCAGTTGCCTATTTGTACCCGGCTGGGAACCAAAAATATAGGGAAGCCCGTTTTTTTTTAATTATTTCACTTATTTCATGAAATAATTAAAAAACAAATGACGTGGGCTTCGCCCTATTTTTGTGTCCAGCCGGGTACAACTAGGCAGCTGGGGATTGGAATCCGCAGCACAGGTTAGCCCGAGGTTTGTGGGCGCCTCTGCTGCGGATTTCAGTCCGCAGCCGTCCCAGAAAATGGCGCTCTCATAGAAGCGCCATCATCTGGCGCTGTATCCAACTCTTCCAACAGCCCTGGAGCCGGGTGGCTTGTTGGGTAATCATGAGTTAATACTGGCTTTGTTTTACCAGCCAGTATTAAGCCAGAGATTCTTAATGTCAGGCACGTTTGACCCGGCCATTAAGAATCTCCAATAAAGGGTTAAAAAAAAGACACCACACAGAGAAAAAATACTTTAATAGAAATAAATACACAGACACATTATTATTATTATTATTATTTAGAGACACATTAGAGACTCCATCTTTATTACCCCCTGTCAGCCCTCCACGATCCTGCTCTTCTGTCTTCTTTCTTTCTAGTGTAGTAGTAGTGACGATTGTAGTGAGGATGAGATTCACCAGCTCATCACTTGGGGCTGGGGAACCTCCATCCTCACTACAATCATCACTAGTGTAGTAGTAGTGACGATTGTAGTGAGGAAGGATGAGATTCACCAGCTCATCACTTGGGGCTGGGGAACCTCCATCCTCACTACAATCATCACTAGTGTAGTAGTAGTGACGATTGTAGTGAGGAAGGATGAGGTTCACCAGCTCATCACTTGGGGCTGGGGAACCTCCATCCTCACTACAATCATCACTACAATCGGGAAGCAGCGTGCAGCCTTCACTCCGTGAGTGATCAGTGCTGGCTGCTATCGGTAACGCTGACAGACGCGTTACCATAGCAACGGTGCTCTCGGAGCCGCGGTTAGCGGTGACGTCACCGCTAACTGCGTTGCTATGGCAACGGTGATCTCCGTTAATGACCGGCTGTGTCAGTCGGTCCCTAACGGAACGGGGAGTCGACCGTGTGCTAGAGCATGTCGCCGGTACACGGCGATACACATATGTGCACCATGTACCGGAGAGATGCACTCGCAGGTCCTACATGACGTGTCATAGTCATGTGACCAGTCTGTAGCCAATGAGATAATAGCCACGTGACTGGTCACATGGCTATTTTGACGTCACGATAGGTCCTGCATCTCTGCTGGCAGTGCAGGTCACCGGGAGGATTCAGCGATCATCGGATGGAATAGCGGCAGGAGACAGAGTGCAGAAGGGATCGCGAGGACCGGTAAGTGTTATGGCAATGTTTATTAACTCTTTGTGTACATTTATAATGCATTTTTATGTGTTTGTGATTGCCTCCCATTATAGCCTATACGTTCGAGTTCGGTTCGTCGAACGTTCGACGAACCGAACTCGAACGGGACCCCCGTTCGGCGAACCGGCCTCGAGCCGAACCGGGACCAGTTCGCTCATCTCTATTCAGGACTATACACCTTAGAATTATATTATAGGTCTGTACAATTGCTATATAGACACACAGATAATTGTATACATATACATTGAGGACATTCGGAATACCCACATAATTAACCATATATTCTCAGAATTATTTCCATGTTTAATGGAATTAATTTATAGCATGTGGGTTATCTGGACTATCAAAAGGACAATCGCAATAACATATGCAAAAGGAGGAAAAGAACGGCGATCAAACTGTCCAAAATATGTGCAAAAAATATTTTATTGATCAAGTGAAGGGTTAAAACACCATAAAAGTACATAAGTACCCGGGTACACACTAACCATAATTATACCATCATTATTCAAGGTTAATAAATTAGTCAGAACAATCAATTGCATGGCAGATTACAATAATATAAATAAGAGACTAATAGTCATGCCCGTACAACGCTATACAGTTCACTCACATTGATTTGAATAAGGGTTAATTTATACAACATAACTCACAAGGCTACTGATATACATAGATAATTAACAAGATGTCAGAGAACAAAAATATATAACACAGCCCAATGGTGCTATATGGTTTGCCCGATCATATAAAAAACCGCAAAGGCAATTAATTAGGCTGAAGTAAAATGTCAGTCTTGCCCAACTTGAGACCAGATGGATATGGACATTGTCCACTATATATCCATCTGGTCTCAATGAAAACATCAGCTTTGTTCCATATCTTTAGAGCATAGTGAACTCTCTTTTGTTTTTGGTGGCACAATTTAATTTTAATTGTTTTTATTCCTTATAGGGATGGTACAATAACGTTAACAATTGATTGTTCTGACTAATTTATTAACCTTGAATAATGATGGTATAATTATGGTTAGTGTGTACCCGGGTACTTATGTACTTTTATGGTGTTTTAACCCTTCACTTGATCAATAAAATATTTTTTGCACATATTTTGGACAGTTTGATCGCCGTTCTTTTCCTCCTTTTGCATGTTATTGCGATTGTCCTTTTGATAGTCCAGATAACCCACATGCTAAAAATTAATTCTATTAAACATGGAAATAATGAGAATATATGGTTAATTATGTGGGTATTCCGTATGTCATTCAATGTATATGTATCTAATTTGTACTGTGTTTTGCACAGGTTGCCTGTTGACCAATATTGACTATAAAGCCAGAGAAAGTTCCTGGCTACAACAGATCGATCAAGTGTATGGGGGATCCACCATTGTACCACCAAATGTGTTAATGAACATTAGGATTTGGATAAAATGTTCTTTGAGATCCAAAAAGGATTATTAAGACGAACAAGGCTATGGTGGAACCGGGTATTTTTTGAAAAATATATATCCCTTCAATTAATACCTAGGGGACTTCGCATACGCGTTACCCCCAGTTTTCTGGTGGAGGATGATGTATTCATTTCACGATGGGAGGAGACTTGTAATGCATGCTCACTGACATTAATGAAGCTGCTTATTGAACTAAACACTAGTTCTATTGAAAAGATTGATAAAAACTTGATGTTCAACAAACACAATTTAAATTATCATGCTCATAGGATAAACTCAGAGAGTATGAGACTGCAATAGGGCAAAAATTGGATACATTGGTACACAAAATAAATGAGACACAAGTGTCCAAATTAACCCCTTCACGACCGCGGGCAGTAAAATTACGTCCTATTTTAACGTGACTTAACGACCAGGGACGTAATTTTACTGCCTAAACTTCATTTGATTGCCGTGGCCATAGCAACGGCTTTCAAATGATGTCCCCTGCTGTTTCTTACAGCAGGGGACCTTTGCTTGACCCCAGGGGGGGTGGCATCGCCACCCCCTATCGACGATCGATGTGATTGGCTGTTCAAATCTGAACCGCCAACCACATCGATCGCACTAATTTCGGCAAAAATAATGCCCGAATTAGTGCGATCCTGTGAGATCCAGCTATGAGATGCCGCAGCTGCTGCAGCATATCATAGGTGGACCTCAAACATGCCGCCCCCAGCCCCTGCACCACTGATTGCGCGTCATAGCACGATCGCTCCAATCGCTCCAATCAGTGTGCAGTGGGGCGGTCTGATCTGCCGGTGGCCGCCCTCCCCAGGCCTGTACTGCTCTGGGGACCCTCCCCCAACATGGCTGCAGCGTGGAGTGGCTGGTACTTTTGGTACCACGCCACCGCTGCTGCCGCCGCAGACGCCGCCTCTGCTGTCACCGCGCCAGCTCCAAAGGTAAGTATTGCGCTCCGGCGATGGCCCCTGCGCGCTCCCGTGAAGGCCCCTGCGCGCTCCCGTGAAGGCCCCTGCCCGTGCCCCCCCAGATCTGCCCCCCTACGCCCCGATCTGCCCCCCTACGCCCCGATCTGCCCCCCGGCATCCCGATCTGCTCCCCACGCGATCTGCCTGCCTCCTCTGTCATCTGCTTCCAAGGTTCCTTCCTTCTGCCTTTGCTTCTCCGCCCCCTCTGCTCTCCCTCTAACCCCCCCCCCCATCTGCCCCCCCTCTCCCCATCCCCCCCTGCCCCCCCCGACGTCCTCTTACCTGCCTTCACGGGTCGTCCGAGGTCTTCACTGGCCCGATCACATCTGCCTCCATCTGGGTCCTTCTGCTGATCTGTCCAACGTCCTGCCTGCTGCTGGTGTAAAGCTGTCTATCTCACTGCCTTCTTGTTCCTCTGCAACTCTTCTGGTCAGTGATCCTCTTGGTACTGTGAGTATAACTTTTTTTTTTTTTTTTTTATTGTATCCTGTCCATTTTTACACTTCATCTGTCCGTGCGTCCCGCCAAGCGCTGATCAGGGATGCAGATAACGGATCTGCATCCGTGGTCAGTTTTTGGCATGACTTTTTTCCGTATTCGCGACGCTTTTTGTATCGCGTCCGTCCGTGCGTCCCGCCGAGCGCTGATCAGGGATGCAGATAACGGATCGGCATCCCTGCTCAATTTTTGGCGTGACTTTTTTCCGTATTCCCGACGCTTTTTGTATCGCATCCGTCCGTGCGTCCCGCCGAGCGCTGATCAGGGATGCAGATAACGGATCGGCATCCCTGCTCAATTTTTGGCGTGACTTTTTTCCGTATTCGCGACAATTTTTGTATGGCATCCGTCCGTGCGTCCCGCCGAGCGCTGATCAGGGATGCAGATAACGGATCGGCATCCCTGCTCAATTTTTGGCGTGACTTTTTTCCGTATTCCCGACGCTTTTTGTATCGCGTCCGACCGTGCGTCCCGCCGAGCGCTGATCAGGGATGCAGATAACGGATCGGCATCCCTGCTCAATTTTTGGCGTGACTTTTTTCCGTATTCCCGACGCTTTTTGTATCGCATCCGTCCGTGCGTCCCGCCGAGCGCTGATCAGGGATGCAGATAACGGATCGGCATCCCTGCTCAATTTTTGGCGTGACTTTTTTCCGTATTCGCGACAATTTTTGTATGGCATCCGTCTGTGCGTCCCGCCGAGCGCTGATCAGGGATGCACATAACATATCTGCATCCATGGTCAATTTTTGGCGTGACTTTTTTTTTACGTATCCCCGACGCTTTTTTTTATCGCATCCGACCGTGCGTCCTGCAGCGACCGATCAGTGCACTGCGTCTGTGCGTTTGAAAAGTCAAATGGCGCTCCTTCTCTTCTGAGCCCCGCCATGCGCCCAAACAATTACTTTCCACCACATATGAGGTATCTGCGTACTCAGGAGAAAATGCACAATACGTTTTATGGTGCATTTTTTCCTGATAGCCTTGTGAAAAAAAAAGCTACCTAGTTGAAGCAACCGTTTTGTGGTAAAAAAATTTTTTTTCTTTTCACGGCTCAACGCTATAAACTTCTGTGAAGCCCCCAGGTGTTCAAAGTGCTCACCAAACATCTAGAAAAATTATTTGAGGGCTCTAGTTTCCAAAATGGTGTCACTTGTGGGGGAGCTCCACTGTTTAGGCACCATAGGGGGTCTCCAAACGTGACATGGCGTCCGCTAATGATTCCAACCAATTTTGCTGTCAAATGGCGCTCCTTCTCTTCTGAGCCCCGCCATGCGCCCAAACAATTACTTTCCACCACATATGATGTATCTGCGTACTCAGGAGAAAATGCACAATACATTTTATGGTGCATTTTTTCCTGTTACCCTTGTGAAAAAAAAAGCTACCTAATTGAAGCAACCGTTTTGTGGTAAAAAAAAATTTTTTTCTTTTCACGGCTCAACGCTATAAACTTCTGTGAAGCCCCCAGGTGTTCAAAGTGCTCATCAAACATCTAGAAAAAATATTTGAGGGCTCTAGTTTCCAAAATGGGGTCACTTGTGGGGGAGCTCCATTGTTTAGGCACCTCAGGGGGTCTTCAAACCCGACATGGCGTCCGCTAATTAGTGCAGCTAATTTTGCGTTCAAAAATTCAAATGGCGCTCCTTGCATTCCGAGCACTGCCGTGTGTCCAAACATTTGATTTCCACCACATATGAGGTATCTGCGTACTCAGGAGAAAATGGACAATATATTTTATGTTGCATTTTTTCCCAATACCCTTGTGAAAAAAAAAGCTACCTAGTTGAAGCAACAGTTTTGTGGTAAAAAAAATTTTTTTTCTTTTCACGGCTCAACGTTATAAACTTCTGTGAAGCCCCCAGGTGTTCAAAGTGCTCATCAAACATCTAGAAAAAATATTTGAGGGCTCTAGTTTCCAAAATGGGGTCACTTGTGGGGGAGCTCCATTGTTTAGGCACCTCAGGGGGTCTTCAAACCCGACATGGCGTCCGCTAATTAGTGCAGCTAATTTTGCGTTCAAAAATTCAAATGGCGCTCCTTGCATTCCAAGCACTGCCGTGTGTCCAAACATTTGATTTCCACCACATATGAGGTATCTGCGTACTCAGGAGAAAATGGACAATATATTTTATGTTGCATTTTTTCCCAATACCCTTGTGAAAAAAAAAGCTACCTAGTTGAAGCAACAGTTTTGTGGTAAAAAAAATTTTTTTTCTTTTCACGGCTCAACGTTATAAACTTCTGTGAAGCCCCCAGGTGTTCAAAGTGCTCATCAAACATCTAGAAAAAATATTTGAGGGCTCTAGTTTCCAAAATGGGGTCACTTGTGGGGGAGCTCCATTGTTTAGGCACCTCAGGGGGTCTTCAAACCCGACATGGCGTCCGCTAATTAGTGCAGCTAATTTTGCGTTCAAAAATTCAAATGGCGCTCCTTGCATTCCAAGCACTGCCGTGTGTCCAAACATTTGATTTCCACCACATATGAGGTATCTGCGTACTCAGGAGAAAATGGACAATACATTTTATGTTGCATTTTTTCCCGATACCCTTGTGAAAAAAAAAGCTACCTAGTTGAAGCAACAGTTTTGTGGTAAAAAAATTTTTTTTTCTTTTCACGGCTCAACGTTATAAACTTCTGTGAAGCCCCCAGGTGTTCAAAGTGCTCATCAAACATCTAGAAAAAATATTTGAGGGCTCTAGTTTCCAAAATGGGGTCACTTGTGGGGGAGCTCCATTGTTTAGGCACCTCAGGGGGTCTTCAAACCCGACATGGCGTCCGCTAATGAGTGCAGCTAATTTTGCGTTCAAAAATTCAAATGGCGCTCCTTCCCTTCCGAGCTCCGCTGTGCACCCAAACAATTGATTTTTACCACATATGGGGTATCGGCGTACTCAGGAGAAAATGCACAATAAATTGTAGGGTGCACTTTCTCTTTTCTCCCTTGTGAAAATGAAAATTTTATGGCTAAAGTAACATTTTTGTGTTAAAAAGTAAAATTTTCATTTTTTCCTTCCACATTGCTTTGGTTCCTGTGAAGCACCTAAAGGGTTAATAAACTTTTTGGATGTGGTTTTGAGCAGAGTGAGGGGTGCAGTTTTTAGAATGGGGTCACTTTTGGGTATTTTCTGTCACCTCGGTCTCTCAAAGTCACCTCAAATGTGATGTGGTCCCTAAAAAAAATTATTTTCTAAATTTTGTTGGAAAAATGAGAAATTGCTGATGAACTTTGACCCCTTCTAACTTCCTAACGAAAAAAAAATTTGTTTCGAAAATTGCGCTGATGTAAAGTAGACAAGTGGGAAATGTTATTTAGTAACTATTTTGTGTGACATATTTCTCAGATTTATGGGCATAAATTTTCAAAGTTTGAAAATTGCGAAATTTTCAAAATTTTCGCCAAATTTCCTAAATTTTCACAAATAAACGCAAAAAATATCGGCCTAAATTTACCACTGACATGAAGTACAATATGTCACGAAAAAACAATCTCAGAATCGCCAGGATCCGTTGAAGCGTTCCAGAGTTATAACCTGTCAAAGTGACACTGGTCAGAATTGCAAAAAATGGCCCGGTCATTAGGGTGTTTTAGTGGCCGGGGGTGAAGGGGTTAAAAAGGGATCAACAAGATCATGCCCAAAAAAAGATTTATTTTTGGAAAAAAAAACATCTAATGTCCAACAACTTAATGAAGAGTTGCCTTCATCGTCATCAATGACTTCTCTGAGTGATTCGTCTGATGGCCAATATTCAATAAGAACGACGCGGTGTGGCATGCGGAGCTATAATGGTGGAAATTTTCATGGTCAAACTTATAGAAAATACCAACGTAATGGTGATGAGACTGATAAAACTAAGGTAATTAACCTCAGTACTTATAATCTCTCATCTTCTGATTTGTCTTTGCTTGCTAGGGACCTTTCCTTCTCCCCCACTATGAGATTTGATGAGATTATGGCTGTTAAGGACCTCCATATTTTCGCATGGTCATTAATTTTTAAAATATTTTTTTTATGAAACCGCCTATTCTCTTTTTCCATCAGAGAAAGAACAAAAAGCTTTAAAAATTCTGGAGGAACTTTCCATTGAACACTCATTTGGGGAGGGAGGTAAGGTCCCAGCATGCATAGCACCTAGATCTTGCAAGTTTCCGCCTTTATCTACGTCATCCCATGTAGACCTATTTGTTCAGGTAGTCTCTAATGAATTTCATAAGATCTCCAAAAATCTGAGTCGTGATAATTTATCTAGAGATGAACGTGAACGTCTTAATGAACTAAAGCAGCTTCCTGGAGTGATCATTAAACCAGCAGATAGAGGTGGTAATGTTGTTCTCTGGCCCGCCTCGATGTATGAGAAGTAAGCCTTCTCCCAGCTCCAAAATAATATATGTTATAAGAAATTAACATATAATCCATCATTGAGCTTTAATAAAAAGCTAGTGGAGATCATTGAGGCGGGTGTAGGGAACATTATCACCAGGGATTTGGCAACGGCACTAATAGTGAAAGAACCCTGTATTTCCACATTTTATATGTTACAAAAACTACATAAAAATATGACAACACCACCGGGTCACCCCATTATATCGGTCTGTGGTTACTTTTTACAAATGTCAACAGATGGTTGGACTATAACCCTCCAACCTGTAATACTATTGTATGTTCTGAGGATTTCGATAGCGTTAGGGCAATGACCACCAGAGACGAGTTCTTGGTACAAGATGTTTATAACATGTAACCACGGTAGATACACAACGGAACAAACACAGTAGAACACACACACGAAATACCTTCCCGAAACGGAGCGAAGGGGATTCCCGGGGCCACGCACCGGACTCCCCCAGGGAGACCACCAGAGCGAACCCCTATACAGGGACTGTCCGGCAATCACCCCGGAAGGCCTAAATGCGCAGCAGCCGGGACACAAGGGGCAAGTGGTAAAAGTCCAGGAGTGTCCGTACGGAATGTTAGTCCAGAGTGGTTACGAACCAGAAGGAACCGGGCAGACGTGCTGATCAAAGACGGCAGACGGAGTCCGGGCACAGCTTGAAGAAACCGGGTATGATCCAGAGTCGGTCGGTAGTCTTTCAGGAAGATCCAAAAGGCAATCAGGAAGTAGAAGCAGCAAAGCAGGAGCACACAGCAAGCAGTATACTCAGGCACTGGACAGGGCTTAGAGGCGGCCTTTTAAGCAGCTGGACAGGAAGTAGGGCAACAGAACATTAAACTCCATGTTAACTGAGGGCAAGCTCTTTCAAAAGAGAACTGGAAAACCCGGAAACCTGACATTACTCCCCCCCCCAGAAACGACCTCAGGACGGATCAGGGCCTGGTTTGTCCGGGTACCGTCGATGAAACTGAGCAATCTTCCAGGGTGCCCGAATGTTACCCACCGGTTCCCAGGAATCGTCCTCGGGGGCGTACCCCTGCCAACGTACCAGATACTGAAGCCGACGACGATGGAGCCGGGAGTCAATAATGTCCTCAACCACGAACTGCTCCTCGCCGTCGACCATCACAGGCGGAGGAGGAGGCACGACACGACCATGAAACGTATTAGGAGAAACGGGTTTGAAAAGAGAAACATGAAAGACCGGGTGTACCTTCAGATGGTGCGGTAACCGCAGCCGACAGGCCACAGGGCTCACGATCCCGGTGATCTTAAACGGACCGATGAATTTTTGTCCCAGCTTCTGCGAAGGAACACCCAATCTCAGGTTTTTGGTGGATAACCATACAGAGTCCCCTACCTTATACATGGGTGCCGGTCTCCGGTGAGTGTCAGCCGACCTCTTGTAACGCTCCTGAGCCGTAGCCACAGTGTCCTTTAGAACCTCCAGATTTTGTCGTAGCTCTGTCAATCTGTCCTCCACCGCAGGCACCGAAACCGTAACCGGTGACCTAGGCAAAATAGTCGGATGGTAACCCAAGTTAGCAAAAAAGGGCGTTACCTTAGTGGAACTGCTCTGAGTGTTGTTATACGAGAATTCCGCCAACGGAAGCATCTTCAACCAATCGTCCTGCAGATGGCTGACATAACATCGAAGGTATTGTTCCAGGGTTTGATTAGTCCGTTCGGTTTGCCCATTCGTCTGGGGATGGTATGCAGAAGACAAACAGACATCAATCTGGAGAGCCGTACAAAACCCCTTCCAGAACCTAGACGTGAACTGCACGCCCCGGTCAGAGATGATCTCATCTGGTACCCCATGCAATCGGAATACGTTCTGGATAACCAAATCCACTGTCTCTGCGGCTGAGGGAAGACCGGTACACGGAATAAAGTGAGCCGCTTTTGTCAACCGATCCACCACCACTAAAATGGTATTGTGACCGCCGGAGACTGGCAACTCCACAATAAAATCCATTGAGATAGACCCCCAAGGGCGAGATGGCACGGGTAACGGTTGGAGGAGTCCCGTAGGAGCCACACGAGGGACCTTGCACCGGGCACAAACCACACATGAGTGGACATAGTCCTTTACATCCTTTAAACAGGTAGGCCACCAGAAAAAACGGCTTAGAAATTCCTGCGTCTTCTGTACCCCCCTATGACCAGCCAACACGGAGTCATGGACCAACTTGAGAACCCGAAGTCTTACGGCCTCCGGGACATAAATGCGTCGTTCTCTCAACCACACACCATTCCGAAGAACAAGAGTTACATCATTCGGGGGGGCAGCAAGAAATACGTCACCATCATAGGCCAGCTTGATGTCCTTCCACAAGTCCTGGATTACTCCAACGAAATTGGCATCTGATAACACGGTCTGAGACGGGGTTCCAGGCACGGAGTCCACGGCATGGATTCGGGACAAGGCATCGGCTTTCCCATTACGTGAACCTGGACGGTATGTAACGATAAAATTGAACTGGTTAAGGAACAAACTCCAACGGGCTTGCCGTGGAGACAGACACCTGGCAGACTTAAGAAATTCCAGATTACGATGATCTGTGAGTACTATCACTTGCTGCGCGGCTCCCTGTAAGTGGTGTCTCCATTCCTTGAAAGCTGAAATAATCGCTAACAATTCCTTGTCCGCAATGTCATAGTTCCTTTCTGCAGGGGACAACCGGCGGGAAAAGAAAGCACACGAATGCAAGAGACTCTTGTCCCCAGTCCTTTGAGAAAGGATGGCCCCTAATGCGTAGTCGGAAGCGTCGACTTCCACGATAAAGGGAAGTGCGGGATTCGGATGTACCAATATTGGCGTTGAGGTAAAACAAACCTTGAGACGATGGAATGCTTCCTGGGCCTGGGCGGACCACACAAACTTCTGTCCTTTCTTGGTCAACAGAGTGATGGGACGAACGATCTCTGAAAAATTACGGATAAAGCGTCGGTAAAAGTTGGCAAAACCGACAAAGCGTTGTACCTCTTTAATGTTTCCCGGTTCCGGCCAGTCTAGAATTGCTTGTATCTTGCCAGACTCCATGTTCAGTCCCTGAGGAGAGATGACATAACCTAAGAATTGTATTTGTGAGGAATGGAATTCGCATTTCTCCAGTTTGATGTACAGGTGGTTTTCCCTCAGCCGGGTAAGTACGGTTTTGACGTGCTCCTGGTGTTCCTGTAGGGAATCAGAAAAGATTAGGATATCGTCCAGATAAATCACCATGAATTGGTCCATGATATCCCTAAAAATATCATTAACTAGATGTTGGAAAGCCGCGGGAGCGTTACAAAGTCCAAAAGGCATCACTAGGTACTCAAAATGTCCATACCGACATCGGAACGCGGTCTTCCACTCGTCTCCGGGACGTATGCGAAGTAGATTATACGCCCCACGGAGATCCAATTTGGTGAATATTTTTGCCTGTTGGACCCTCTCCAATAGCTCAGGAATCAACGGTAACGGATACCGGTTCCGGATGGTTATTTTATTCAGTTCCCGGTAGTCAATACAGGGTCTCAGAGTCCCCTCTTTCTTTTTCACGAAAAAGATGGGTGCCCCTGCTGGTGAGGTAGACGGGCGAATAAATCCCTTGGCTAGACTTTCATCAATGTACTCTTTTAATGCTTCTAGCTCAGGTGCCGCCAACGGGTAGACATGACCAAACGGAATCTCCGCCCCTGGGAGTAAGTCTATGGGGCAATCATACGGTCTATGCGGGGGAAGCCGATCGGCTTTTCTTTTGTCGCATATATCAACAAAGTCATTATAAACCGGTGGTAGAACAGGTACCTGTACAGTGCCCTCCGCAGTCGGTGTTACTGGAACCGGAACAGTTGGACTAATGGTCGGACTACTCTGCGGTGGGAAGGATATTTCCTTAGTCTCCCAATCGATGACTGGATTTGTAGACCGTAGCCACGGAATACCTAAAATAATCGGAAAATGAGGAGAAGAAATTATCATGAACACAAGGGTCTCCTGCTGACCTGGCTTCATCACGCATTCTAGCGGTACTGTTTCCCGATCAACTGGTCCAGAGATTAACGGAGATCCGTCTACCGTCTCCATGGTAACCGGTGAGGATCTTTGCTGAGTCCGGATACCGTGTTTCCTGGCAAAAGAGGAGTCCATGAAATTTCCCCCTGCCCCAGAATCTATCATTGCAGAGGTAGGTATTAGCTGTCCCTCCCACCGGATCTGAATGGGGAGCGAGCAATGGGTATATTTCCCTTTTGAGTCCTTCGGTGAGGTGGACATTACAGTCAAGGGAAATACCGCATCCAGGTGTCCACTTGCCTCACAGATATCGGACTCTGCGTCCGTGTTGTCACACTCTGCCATGGCTGCCAATACCTTATTTGGGCGATTCGGACGTTTCGGGCAGTCAAACAAGAAATGGTCCGATTGACCGCAATAGAAACACAAACGCTCACGGAGCCGGTGTTCACGACGTTCGTTGGTCTCTCGCTTTTGCAGAGAGTCCACTTGCATAGGAACGTCCTCGGCCTCCCGTGGCGTCCTGAGAGCGGGTTCTCTGGAAGGAAACGCAAAGTTGTTTACACGGTTTACAGCTGCCCATTTTTCCTGTCTACGTTCCTTCAAGCGGGTATCAATACGCACACAGTGCTGGAGAAACATTTCAAAATCCCCTGGAGACTCGGAACGAGCTAACTCGTCCTTGATGGTACCGGACAAACCCTTTCTGAAGACAGACAATAATGCATTGTTTCCCCAGTCGGTGTCTACCACTAACCTCTTGAACTCAGTGGCGTATTCAACGACAGAACGCTTTCCCTGACGTAAGGAAAGGAGAGCCGATTCAGCGGTAGCACGGCGATTCGGATCATCAAACATTTGCGCCATTGCGGTCAGAAAGTCATCCAGGTGATTTAAACGGATGTCCCGATTCTCTATCATAGGATTAGCCCAAGCCAGTGCTCGTGAGGTTAATAACATGATTATACATAACACTTTGGACCGGTCAGAACGGTAATAATCAGCATGTACATCAAAAAATAGTATACATTGGTTCACAAATCCACGAAACTGACTACGATCACCATTGAAACGGAATGGGGGTAACCTAGGCATACCGGCAGCTGATACGGACGTAGTGGGGACGGCTTCCTGAGCCTCCACTCTTACTTGCAAATCCTGAATAGCCGGACCCAGTACCTGGTGATCATGGCCCAGCTGTGCCTCCACATCTCTAAGTTTAGTTTGTACAGCCTCCATCTCCTGCTGTAAGGAGTTAATCATGGAAAAGAGCTGATCTACTCGTGTCTCAGTCATTGCCCCAGCGAAATCCTCTTAAGGCCTGAGTATAATGTAATACTATTGTATGTTCTGAGGATTTCGATAGCGTTAGGGCAATGACCACCAGAGACGAGTTCTTGGTACAAGATGTTTATAACATGTAACCACGGTAGATACACAACGGAACAAACACAGTAGAACACACACACGAAATACCTTCCCGAAACGGAGCGAAGGGGATTCCCGGGGCCACGCACCGGACTCCCCCAGGGAGACCACCAGAGCGAACCCCTATACAGGGACTGTCCGGCAATCACCCCGGAAGGCCTAAATGCGCAGCAGCCGGGACACAAGGGGCAAGTGGTAAAAGTCCAGGAGTGTCCGTACGGAATGTTAGTCCAGAGTGGTTACGAACCAGAAGGAACCGGGCAGACGTGCTGATCAAAGATGGCAGACGGAGTCCGGGCACAGCTTGAAGAAACCGGGTATGATCCAGAGTCGGTCGGTAGTCTTTCAGGAAGATCCAAAAGGCAATCAGGAAGTAGAAGCAGCAAAGCAGGAGCACACAGCAAGCAGTATACTCAGGCACTGGACTGGGCTTAGAGGCGGCCTTTTAAGCAGCTGGACAGGAAGTAGGGCAACAGAACATTAAACTCCATGTTAACTGAGGGCAAGCTCTTTCAAAAGAGAACTGGAAAACCCGGAAACCTGACACAACCCCTGGTTGAATGCCTACCATCCTTCTTAAAGGACACTGGAGATCGTCTCCGGAAGGTGGATGGGTTACATCTGGGAAAGGACACCATCATGGTGACTGGGTACGTAGAATCCCTTTGTACTAATATCAAACACCATGATGGTTTACATGCCACAAAATTCTTGCTTTATACATCTAATATGTCTGCTCCTGCTCGCCAATTTTTTATGTGACTTCTCGAATTCGCATTGACTCACAACTTTTTTACATTTAAGGGGTCCTTCTACCTGCAGCTCCAGGGTACAGCGATGAGCGCATCTTATGTGCCCTCGTATGCTAATTTATTCCTGGGGCTGTTGATGAGGGACCTTTTCCTGTCAGATCAGAATTTGTCGATGCCCCGCGTTCTCTTTTGGGCGCGGTACATCGACGACATTTTTCTGATCAGGCAGGGAACGGAAGAAGATGTCCATTTATTTATGAGTTCGTTGAATCAGAATGAGTCAAATAT
Organism: Anomaloglossus baeobatrachus; assembly: GCF_048569485.1. Taxonomy (NCBI): domain Eukaryota; kingdom Metazoa; phylum Chordata; class Amphibia; order Anura; family Aromobatidae; genus Anomaloglossus; species Anomaloglossus baeobatrachus. The sequence continues at coordinate 712,386,242 of NC_134353.1, read as the reverse complement.
TAGAATCACTTATCAGTGGTCAACAAAAACTATCGATTTTCTGGATGTGACATTGAAAAGAGACGAGCAGGATATGATACAGACTGATCTCTTCAGGAAACCATCGGCCACCAATGCTTTATTGCATGCCACCTCCTCCCATCTTAGATTTATGATTAATGGTATCCCCACCGGGCAATTTTTGCGTCTAAGACGTATTTGCTCTACAGATAGAGATTTTGAATTACAATCAAAAGATCTGATGATGAGGTTTAAAAAAACGGGGGTATAGTGAGAGAGTTCTAAAAAAAGCGTATCATCGCGCAAAACACTCTTTGAGAGAGTCCCTTCTATATCCTAAGAACAACAGAGATATGCAAACTAAAGAAGTAATAAGATTTGTTACCAGCTATAATGCTGAATCTGAACCTATTCGGAAGGGTTTGGAGAGAGCATGGCCAATTCTTCAAGCCGACCCAATTTTCGCTAAAATATTGCCATCTAAACCAAAAATTACCTTCCGTCGTTCTAAAAATCTTAAGGACCTCTTAGTCCACATCCATTATGAGGCTAGTGGACAGAAAACCCTCTGGGATTTACCCCACAAAAATAATCAAAGTGGATGCTCCCCATGTGGCTCTTGTATTGCTTGCCCGAACATTGTGACCTGCCAGGATTTTACAGACTCTAGTGGTAATAAGAATTTTAAGATCAAAAAACGCATTAATTGTAACACTAGAGCTGTAATCTATTACGCCACATGCCCATGCCCCAAAATATATATTGGTCTTACAACAAGACAATTAAAAGTTAGGGTCAGAGAGCATGTCCTTGGCATTCAGACAGCTCCGGAAGAGAACGATAAATCTAAATTGAAAACAATCCCCCGTCATTTTTTGCAATCCCATAATGCGCATGGGACTTTGTTGAAAGTGAGGGGAATTGATGTAATTGATTTGGGGATAAGGGGTGGGAATCTAAGCAATTGTCTTGCCCAACTTGAGACCAGATGGATATGGACATTGTCCACTATGTATCCATATGGCCTCAATGAAAACATCAGCTTTGTTCCATATCTTTAGAGCATGGTGAACTCTCTTTTGTTTTTTGTTTTTTTGGTGGTACAATTTAATTTTAATTGTTTTTATTCCTTATAGGATGGTACAATAACGTTAACATCTTTAAATGACCTGATTGATGTATTTTGTGCGGGATCATATCCAGGAGATGGATGAATATGACAGGATGAACATGACAAGAATTCTAATATATTATCATTTTAATACACTATGAATTATGGTATATATAGGGAACATCAAACTCTCTTAATGTATAGCATACATTTTTGTATGATATATTAATATATATATATATATATTGATTCAATATGAATGTATAAGATTATGTATGCGGATTTGCATTTATTATGTTGCTATATATCTTTATGTCATTTATTAAGGAGAGATTGCATCGTTAAATACTGCATAATAACAGGACATTTTATCCTATTGCTGCTATATTGGTATCTGATCCTTAAACTGCTTAAACGTCTGACAATCTGTGTGTCTGTGACCCGTACGCATGCGCGCCACTCCTCCCACGTCGCCCTCCGGCTTCCGTATCAATATGGTGAGGAGGAAACTGATCATGTGATATGGTCGGCCCTCCCTAAGCCATGACGCGGTGGCCGGTTGTTGATGGTGGTTGTCATGGCAATGCATGCGTCATCAATTTGGTCATCACACACCGATTGGTACGTGCATATTTAAATACCGTTACTTACCACCTATACACCGCCCCTGGACGAAGGCGTGTGCCGAAACACGTGTAGGGCGTCCTGTGTACCCGGCTACATTCTGACCTGCCACATATCTTTGGATCATTATATCAGGTAATATAACTCTATCCTGGCTCCCTTAGTATAGCGCTTACATCAGCCTATACCAGCGTGCTGTACCGAGATTTTAATCAGCCCAATTAACTTGCCTTTGCGGTTTATATATGATCGGGCTCATATAATTCTATCCTGGCTCCCTTAGATATAGCGCTTACATCAGCCTATACTAGCGTGCTGTACCGAGATTTTAATCGGCCCAATTAACTTGCCTTTGTGGTTTATATATGATTGGGCAAACTATATAGCATCATTGTGCCGTGTCATATATTTTGGCTCCCTGATACCTTGCCATTGTACTCACGCATATCTTTGGATTATTATATTAGGCAATTTAACTCTATCTTGGTCCCCTTTGATAGAACGCTTACATCAGCCTATGCCAACACATTGTACTGACATTTTACTTCAGCCTAATTAATTGCCTTTGCATTTTTTTATATGATCGGGCAAACCATATAGCACCATTGTGCTGTGTTATATATTTTTGTTCTCTGACATCTTGTTAATTATCTATGTATCTATGTATGTAGCCTTGTGAGTTATGTTGTTTAAATTAACCCTTATTCAAATCAATCTGAGTGAACTGTATAGTGTTGTACGGGCATGACTATTAGTCTATTAGTCTCTTATTTATATTCTTGTAATTTGCCATGCAATTGATTGTTCTGACTAATTTATTAACCTTGAATAATGATGGTATAATTATGGTTAGTGTGTACCCGGGTACTTATGTACTTTTATGCTGTTTTAACCCTTCACTTGATCAATAAAATATTTTTTGCACATATTTTGGACAGTTTGATCGCCGTTCTTTTCCTCCTTTTACACAGATAATTATGCAACTACATCTACGTTTTGATTATTTACATACACAGATATTCTTATTACGTTTGAACAAACAAGCTATAGCTCAGGCCACCTCCACAGTCCCCCCTTAATAAGATATCTGTGAGTGTTGTTAACCTTGAAAACTTAGATATACTTTATTTTTTTATTTGGAACATGTTTGTGACCTACTCCCCTAGGGGCTCTACTTTATATATATATATATATATATATATATATATATATATATATATATTTATATATAGGCCTTCCATTAGATTATTGTTTACTTTAACACTACAGACTTTAGCAACCTCCTTAAGTACTTATTTTATTTATTAAAAATAACTTTATGATTTATGGGGGCTATTAGAATTGGCGTTATTACTTTCATTATGGCACATTATCCTGATTAAGAAAGATTGAATCTAGACTTTATCTTAAAATCAGCACATAACCAAAATAACATTTGTTACAAATTATCTATGGTTCTTCTTTCCGCATATGAAACAAAAAGGAGGATGCTTGGTCAGTGCTACTCCACTTAGGGCCACTTCGTGAACCCAGATAATCTGCTCTTGATAAAAAACAAAACTTGATAAAACTTCATATGAACAGTTTGTGGCGCTGACTTGGAGAAACCTTCTGGAATAATGGGTAAAATAGCAGCCGCTTTCTGCTTCAGTTGTTTCAGGTCCGTTGGTTTCTGAGATGTGACATTAACTTGGGTGTCACTGCCAGTGGTCAGCAGACTAGGCCGGGGAGACATCAGCCTGATGGGATAGGCTCTTCCAAAACTTTTTCCGAGATGAGAGAGTCCATAGCTAGCATTTTGTATTAAGGAAAATCATTGAATATATTCATATATGAGTTAGTAGGAGACAAAAACATTTCTAAATTGTTAAGTTACATTAACTAAACCACATTTTTGGGTCTATGAAATGGCTGAATTAAGTATTTTAGATTACTCAATTTGTACCCTCAACAGTCCCCCCTTAGTATTTGGAAATGGCAGAAGTAAGTCTAAGGGTACTGCGTTCCCTTAGGAAAAGAGGAAAAAAGATCTCTTGGGAAAGCCTGCCTGACTGAACGTTGAGGCATGGGTGGAGAGGGGAAAGGGGTTTCTTCACCGGTTTAATACCAAGGACCCCTAGGCGAGTCCTTACCCTTTGTAGTTGGACTTTCCTATGTCTCAAGGCTCTCTAAGTCCTCTCTTCTAACTGTTTCAGCAATGATGGTCTGAGACTGTACAGGTCTTTTTGAAAAGGATAAATATGAGCAGGACGCTCAGTGCAACTCCGGTGGATCGACCCTTCTGCAATGCGAGGCATGAATCCATGTTGTCCTGCCGTTGAGCTTTATCGAAATTTCTGTGGTGGGGACAAACTGGATCAACTCATCTAATCTTGACTCATGGCTCTTTTTCGCTTGTCCTTTTAGGATCAGTCTCCTGACTGAAAAACATGTACTACTAACTCTGATTTAGAATCTGAAATTAGAAAATACACTTGTTTATTTCACTATTTAGTCAATCATATGAAAATTGTATGTGCTTTGTGCTAAACCAAAAAAACATTTTACATAGAAACCTGTTTGTTACTAAAGAGAAACAAAACACGTATTTGGTTCACAACTTGTTAGTTTTTTTTTTTTACATACCACTTGCATTATGTGGATTTTCAGCAATGACTTTGTTTTCTGCACTGGAATGCCTCTGGCCAAACGTGGAAAGAAATCTACACAACACACACAGACTTGCATACAACGTGCTCATGATATAAATCTATAATCAGTTTGCAGTCTCTAAGAATGGGTAGAGCAGGTGCAGGCTGCTTCTGTGGACTCTTTGTTTCAAGAACGTGTTTTACAAGTGAGTCTGCCTACCTGGGTACTGAACCCTGGTGTCACCAAAGCGCACACTGATATTTATTTTTCACAGATTTTAGTCCATATGTTACTTGGGCCATCATTAAGAAGAGATCTCATGGCAGAGAAAGCTTATCGCCCTTTATCCACAGACTTTCCTCAGTCAAGCGGCTCCCTGCGTCTCACACTCTATTCTTTGTTGATTCGCTTGTTCCTGTAGGGATTTAAGAACACAAGAAGTGACAGGTGTCACCGAGGTATGGTCGGTATGCATTGGTAAAGGACTCTTCAACTTTAGGCCCGTTCACTGCTTCTTGGTCAGCTGTACCTGTGCGGGGATCTCCATCCCATTCCATAAGCTCAAATCTAGACTTTATCTTCAGCATACCTAGCTCATTTGACAACGGGAAAAATCTACATCCTACAGATGCATTTTGACTATCTTACCTACTACTGCTCCACCCATCTAGAGAGGCATTCACAGATACATCACTTCCTCCTGTACCGATAGGAGGGGAGGGAGGGGTTCAAATTTAGACTACCTCATGTTTTGTAAACTGTAGCATATCCAGTGCAGAATCAACCAGCATCTGTTTTCATCTATAAAAACAAAAACTAAAAGAAATATGCACTAGATCATTCTTAGAACAGACATATTTCATAGTAGTCCAATAAACATGACATAACTGTTGCAAAAGAAAGGCCAGCTTTAAAGCCTATCCAATATGTCTGCTGCACCTTCTACTACTGGAAAAATATAATAGATATCATCTCCCCCCCCTTTATTTTTTGTTTTGTACTACTTTGGCCAAGTTTATAGTTTTATAACAGCAGACAATATGATTAAACAACTAATAAATATAACTTATACACTGCTGGGAATTTTCAAACCTTACAATATGGTTCGTATATATTCTGTATCTACAAAAGAAAGGAAACTAATTAATAAAATATTGGCAGCTTGTATGTAAAAATACAAAACAAAAACATAACCATAAAAACAAAAAAACTAATTTGTATATTTTAAGAAATATCATTTTCTCTGTAAAATTAAATTTAATTATTAAGGTATTAGCAGGATACTATTGATAATCTCCTGTGAAATTTTGAACTCTAAGGGTTAAACAAAACCCACCCTACCAGCCGAGAAAAGCACTTATCAGTAAGGAGTGGAAATCTCTGCAGGAACCATTTTTTTTTCTTTTCTCTACTTCGTTAGTTTGTGTGGGTATGTGTGGGTATTGTGTGGGTATAGAACAGGGCTGTTCTTTTATTCACCTTGTCCTGATGAAGAAGGCGGACATGCCTTTGAAACGCGTTGACCTTTGGAAATAAAGAAAATAATCTTTTTACAACTTTGTGAAATTGTGGTTTTTAGCGCAGCATCAAACCCGATTCTTTTATCTTATTTGTTTTTTCTCCACGGCTATATCGGGGCTGCAGCTTACCGCATTTTTTACATTCATTTGTTTCTGCTTTTCCAGGAGTTGTGCCTGTCACAACCATAGCAGGTGAGTACCTGTCCTGTTGTTATATCTCCATTTATCATCGGATAAGACCCTATGTGCGCTTTTTTCCACAGTTCTCTCTATCATAATTTATGGCGGCCTTAGGCTATGTGCACACTAGAAAAAGGATTTTTCTCAAGAAAATTTCTTAAGAAATTTCTTGAGAGTGAAGGATTAGCGCACCTGCGTTAAAAAACGCACCAAAAACGCACCTGCGTTTTTACCGCGATTTGGTGCGTTTTTGGTGCGTTTTCGGTGCGATTTTGGTGCGATTTTACCGCTGGTTGCTCCCTGCGTTATTGTGCCATTATCTATGGCAAATAACGCAGTTAGCTGCAGAAAAGTGACATGCTCATTCTTTTTCTTAAGAAAATCTACTGAAAGAATTTTCTTAAGAAAAAAACGCAGTGTGCGCACAGCTAATTTTTTTTGCCATAGGTTTTGCTGGGGAATGTCTGCAGAAAGGTTATAAGAATTTCTCAAGAAATTTCTGCAGCAAAAACGCACCAAAAACGCAGGTAAAAAAACGCAGTGTATGAACATAGCCTAAATCTATTCAACAAATCAAATTTTGGTAAATTGACTGGACAGATTTTTTGACAACACAAACTGGTTGTAAATTACTGGGAAAGATCCTACCGGTAGAAGAATGGTAAGAGTATGCGTAGTGGGTAATTCATCCACGCCCACCAGGGTAAGGACGTCATTAGAAAGAAGGCAGGGTGTAATCAGGTGGTATATCAAATATTTTAACAATAGAATTGGCTGCCCTAGTGTCCACCATGAATTTAATAGGGGCCCCTGCGACATCTAAAGTTACAGATGTAGAAAACCCCTGGTTTGAACTGACCATCATGGTAGAATCTGGTTAGCCACACCTTCATTGTGGATTTATGTGCTGCAGATTTTGGTCATGGCTTTGAGGGTACATAACCACAAATTGGGATTGTGGGGTACGACACTCTCTCCGATAGTGACCGGGCTGGCTACCACGCCAACAGCTTAGATATTGGCTCTGTTGGCCACGTTTATTATTGTCAAAACGCTGATTGGATCTATTATTGGACCGGTGTGGATTCACAAAAGGGTTTGGTTGCTGTTGGATACGCTGTGGCTTTAAGGGCCCAAAACTGTCTCCCGCTTTTACCTTCGTGAGATTAACAAGGTCCTTCAGAGCAGCTAAATACAACTGATGGGCCTGTAGCATTTCTCTATAAAATCGTATAGGGTTAATTTCGGGATCTGGCAGGTGGTGGAGTAATGCCGCTGACTGGGTGGGGTTGAAAGGGACATATTTGAATGAGGGCTGTTCCTCGTCAGGTTCGGGGTAAGGCTCACTATGTGTCCTAGAGGAAGGAGGGGCCAGTAGGGGGTGAGATGGCATTGCAAGTACAGGAGGGGCCAGCGGTATGGGTGTGGATAACAGCTCCTGAGTCTGTTCGGTTGTTCTCTGATGTAGAGGAGGCACATAGTAACCTCCTCCGGGAGTTAAAACAGGGAGGATTGGGACAGGCTTATGGCCGTAACTCAGGTGTGGGCGGTGAGCTGCACAATTATTAAAACCATCTCTCCAGTCTATAGGAAAAAGAAGTCCAGCGCAGTCCTCAGAATGTAGATTTAAAATCATTGGCGTTTATTCATGAAAATCTAATAAAAAGATAATGTACAAAGCGGTCAGCAGAAAAATACAAGGGATTACAGGTTATAAGGACCCCATCGAACTACACGTTTCGACACATAGTCTTATTCATGTTCAAATGAGGAAAGAATGTCGGTTTCCTAAATGGTGTAGCACACACCCACCGTAATTGCATGCACATGTGAGTTACCTACATGGACTCCATATACATAGTAAGTGGTTGCAATGCCGTTTTATAGATGAAGAAAAAGGGGATGTGAAAGTGAAAAAGAGTGTGCATTAAAATAGTATTAAAATCACATGATTCCAAACATGTATATCTTTATATTCTATGCATGCATTGACTATATATTCTGCATTAATGTAATATATCATATTTAGGAGATTTTGGAAAAATAATTTTCATATCAATAATATAATTATTCATATAGAAATATATTGCAGAACATAGTGATTGCATGCGTTATTCTGATCCATATTCATATGTTAGTCAAATACAACAATTATTTGTTATCTATAATGGAGGATTACATTTAATCATACATATTTATTATAATGTTAGTTATACAGTCATATGAAAAAGTTTGGGCACCACTATTAATGTTAACCTTTTTTCTTTATAACAATTTGGGTTTTTGCAACAGCTATTTCAGTTTCATATATCTAATAAATGATGGACTGAGTAATATTTCTGGATTGAAATGAGGTTTATTGTACTAACAGAAAATGTGCAATCCACATTTAAACAAAATTTGACCGGTGCAAAAGTATGGGCACCCTTATCAATTTCTTGATTTGAACACTCCTAACTACTTTTTACTGACTTACTAAAGCACTAAATTGGTTTTGTAACCTCATTGAGCTTTGAACTTCATAGGCAGGTGTATCCACTCATGAGAAAAGGTTACCATAAAAACATTTTCCCACCCCCCCTCAGACCCATTGTCTCTGGCAAAGGGTCTTTGGGGGAAAAACTAGGAGGCTGGGTGGATCAGTTCCTACAACCCCTAGTTTATAATATACCAGAGTTTATTAAAGATACAAAAGAAATAGTGAAGGCACTAGATGATTTTCAAAGGAAACAACATTACCGATGGCTCTCATGCGATGTAATTTCCTTATATCCTTCAATTCCACACAATGTAGCGATAAGTTCGTTGTCCCAACATCTGGACAGATTTAGCAGCTATGAAACTGAACTTAAAGATTTTATCCTGATGGCAGTGCAGTTTCTCTTGCAGCATAATTATTTCTCATTTGACAACCAATATTACTTACAGTGCAGAGGCGTCAGTATGGGGGCTCGTTTCTCCCCCTCGCTGGCTAATATAGTCATGGCGAGGTGGGAGGAAGAGTTCCTGTACAGCAGACCTGGGCAACGGGCGGCCCGCGGGCCACATCCGGCCCGCCTGCTCTCTGTGACCGGCCCGCCCGTCTTCAGCCGGTGCAGTGGAGCCGGGCTGCAGCATGCCGAGTAGGGAGAGATCCTGTGCAGGTCCGCACAGTCAGTGCAGGAGAAGGAGCAGCACAGCAGAGCAGACGGAATAATTCATCTTCCAGGACCTGCGATGATGTCACGCCCATGTGACTGTGTGGGAGGAGACAGGATTGCCGGGGAGAAAGCAAGACATGCTGAATGCTGAAGGAGATGTGGACACATGATGACTGGTAATAAGAAAAGAGGGGACATGAGGGGGAGGGGGGCTGCAGGGTGAGTGCATATGAGGGAAGATGGAGCTACAGGGTGAGTGGCATATGAGGGCTGCAGACTGACAAAAGGATGTGAAGGGGTGCAGAGTGTTTGAGAGGGGTAAGTTGGGGGTACAGGCAGGGTGAGATATGTGGGCAGGGTGTGTGACATATGGGGGTGTAGTGTGTGTGATATGGGGGTGCAGGCTGTATGGGGTGTAGTGTGTGTGATATGGGGGTGCAGGTGTAGTATATTACAGGTGTGCTATATGGAGGTGTATATAGTGGTGTAGTATATGGGGGTATAGTGATGTAGTATATTACAGGTGTGCTATATGGAGGTGTAGTATATTACAGGTGTGCTATATGGAGGTGTAGTATATTACAGGTGTGCTATATGGAGGTGTAGTATATTACAGGTGTGCTATATGGAGGTGTAGTATATTACAGGTGTACTATATGGAGGTGTAGTATATTACAGGTGTGCTCTATGGAGGTGTATATTACAGGTGTGCTCTATGGAGGTGTAGTATATTACAGGTGTGCTATATGGAGGTGTAGTATATTACAGGTGTGCTATATGGAGGTGTATATTACAGGTGTGCTCTATGGAGGTGTAGTATATTACAGGTGTGCTATATGGAGGTGTAGTATATTACAGGTGTGCTATATAGGGGTGTAGTGATGTAGTATATTACAGGTGTGCTATATGGAGGTGTAGTATATTACAGGTGTGCTATATAGGGGTGTAGTGATGTAGTATATTACAGGTGTGCTATATGGAGGTGTAGTATATTACAGGTGTGCTATATAGGGGTGTAGTGATGTAGTATATTACAGGTGTGCTATATGGAGGTGTAGTATATTACAGGTGTGCTATATAGGGGTGTAGTGATGTAGTATATTACAGGTGTGCTATATGGAGGTGTAGTATATTACAGGTGTGCTATATGGAGGTGTAGTATATTACAGGTGTGCTATATTGAGGTGTAGTATATTACAGGTGTGCTATATGGAGGTGTAGTATATTACAGGTGTGCTATATAGGGGTGTAGTGATGTAGTATATTACAGGTGTGCTATATGGAGGTGTAGTATATTACAGGTGTGCTATATTGAGGTGTAGTATATTACAGGTGTACTATATGGAGGTGTAGTATATTACAGGTGTGCTATATTGAGGTGTAGTATATTACAGGTGTATATAGGGGTGTAGTGATGTAGTATATTACAGGTGTATATAGGGGTGTAGTGATGTAGTATATTACAGGTGTATATAGGGGTGTAGTGATGTAGTATATTACATGTGTACTATATGGAGTTGTAGTATATTACAGGTGTGCTATATGGAGGTGTAGTATATTAAAGGTGTGCTATATGGAGGTGTATATTACAGGTGTGCTATATGGAGGTGTAGTATATTACAGGTGTGCTATATAGGGGTGTAGTGATGTAGTATATTACAGGTGTGCTATATGGAGGTGTAGTATATTACAGGTGTGCTATATTGAGGTGTAGTATATTACAGGTGTGCTATATGGAGGTGTAGTATATTACAGGTGTGCTATATAGGGGTGTAGTGATGTAGTATATTACAGGTGTGCTATATGGAGGTGTAGTATATTACAGGTGTGCTATATAGGGGTGTAGTGATGTAGTATATTACAGGTGTGCTATATGGAGGTGTAGTATATTACAGGTGTGCTATATTGAGGTGTAGTATATTACAGGTGTACTATATGGAGGTGTAGTATATTACAGGTGTGCTATATTGAGGTGTAGTATATTACAGGTGTAGTATATGGGGTGTAGTGATGTAGTATATTACAGGTGTATATAGGGGTGTAGTGATGTAGTATATTACAGGTGTATATAGGGGTGTAGTGATGTAGTATATTACAGGTGTATATAGGGGTGTAGTGATGTAGTATATTACAGGTGTACTATATGGGATGTAGTGATGTAGTATATTACAGGTGTGCTATATGGAGGTGTAGTATATTACAGGTGTGCTATATTGAGGTGTAGTATATTACAGGTGTACTATATGGAGGTGTAGTATATTACAGGTGTGCTATATTGAGGTGTAGTATATTACAGGTGTAGTATATGGGGTGTAGTGATGTAGTATATTACAGGTGTATATAGGGGTGTAGTGATGTAGTATATTACAGGTGTATATAGGGGTGTAGTGATGTAGTATATTACAGGTGTATATAGGGGTGTAGTGATGTAGTATATTACAGGTGTACTATATGGGATGTAGTGATGTAGTATATTACAGGTGTGCTATATGGAGGTGTAGTATATTACAGGTGTAGTATATGGGGTGTAATGATGTAGTATATCGGAGGTGTATTATATAGTGGTGTAGTATAATACAGGTGTATATGGGGGTGTAGTATATTACAGGTATATGGAGGGAGTGTAGTATAATACAGGTATAGTATATAGGGGTGTAGTGATGTAGTTTATTACAGGTGTAGTATATGGAGGGGGTGTAGTGATGTAGTATATGGGGGGTGTAGTGGTGTAGTTTATTACAGGTGTAGTATATGGAGGGGGTGTAGTGATGTAGTATAATACAGGTCTAGTATATGGGGGGTGTAGTGATGTAGTTTATTACAGGTGTAGTATATGGAGGGGGTGTAGTGATGTAGTATATGGGGGGTGTAGTGGTGTAGTTTATTACAGGTGTAGTATATGGAGGGGGTGTAGTGATGTAGTATAATACAGGTCTAGTATATGGGGGGTGTAGTGATGTAGTTTATTACAGGTGTAGTATATGGAGGGGGTGTAGTGATGTAGTATAATACAGGTGTAGTATATGGAGGGGGTGTAGTGATGTAGTATAATACAGGTGTAGTATATGGGGGGTGTAGTGATGTAGTTTATTACAGGTGTAGTATATGGAGGGGGTGTAGTGATGTAGTATATTGGGTAGAACTGAGGTAATTATATTAGTCCGGCCCTCTAAACCAATCCCAATTTCTCATGCGGCCCCATGGGAAAATTAATTGCCCACCCCTGCTGTACAGTGACACCAACCCATTCAGCAGCAGCATCCTTTGGTATGGCAGATACCTGGATGACATGCTGCTGATTCGGGTAGGTGAACCGCATGTAATTACAGATTTTTCTAATAACATCAACTCAAATGAATTTAATTTAAAATTTACAACAGAGACCCACGATACAACAATACATTTTTTAGATATAACATTATCAGTGGGCAGTACCAACCATCTGATTGTAACCCCATATAGAAAACCGACTGCCTGTAATTCTATTTTAACGGCTAATTCTTGTCACACATTTCATACTAAAATTAATATACCGGTTGGAGAGCTGATTCGCACTAAGAGAAATTGCACTGAATATAGGGATTATGTGATTGAAGAAAATAATGTTTGTGCTCGACTAGCTAATAGAGGATATCATAGCTGGATACTAAACAGAGCAAAAAATATAGTGCAAAAAATGGACAGGAAGGATTTACTTTATATGAACAAAAATAAGAAGAAACATCACAATAATATTAGCTTTGTAACAAATTATAGCAACCAGTTCCCACAGATTATCAATATTATAAAAAAATATCTACCTATCTTGAATGAGGACCCGAAATTAAAAAATATAATGCAAGGAGGAATAGGGAGGAATAGGATATATAGCAAGAAAAGCTCCTACACTTGGCAATCTCCTATCCCACAGCCTTTTTACTAGTACTGAAAATAATAAACAGAATAGTGGTTGCTGGTTGGATTTAAGGAGATTTTTCAGGTGTGGAGCCACAAAATGTAAAGCTTGTAATCATGCACAAAAAAGTCGCACCTTCAAATCAATTAAAAATCTTAAAGAATTCAATATTAATGAATTTATTAACTGCAATACAAATCATGTCGTTTATCTTATTGTATGTACTACCTGTAATCTTCAGTACACAGGATGCACAACAGGACCACTTAAAACTAGAATAAGACGGCATCTGTCAGATGCGATTAATCCCCAGGCTGTTTCTGTCTCAGCTGCGTCTAGACACTTTCAGGCATTGAAAAAGTATACAAAACTACTCAGGGAGGAGACCATAGGAGGAAACTCCTCAATACATATTGGATCTTCACCCTTGAGACTAGAATACCTCAGGGTATGAACAATCGCCAGGATCTCATTTTACATTATTAATATATGAGCTGTGGAGATCCCCTTAGTGCACTCTCTTTTGAATGTGTTGCAGTTTTTAATTCATTTGACAGGATAATTACTTTGTTGAAATGGATTAAATTTGCACTTTCATTCGCTTATTCGATCTAAGAACAATTATTAACTGAAAATAATAACATCTTTCACTCATGATTCATGTGAATCTATTTAATTTCACATGGATATAAAATAGCCGAATTTGAAATAAACTAGACTACAACTAATATTAGAACAATATGCAGAACCATTGTAATAATCTTGTAATACAACTATATTGTACTCTTATTAATCCTTCCAGAAATTAATGCATTTATGGTTATATCCCTGATATGATGATATTAGGATAAATGAGGAATTGGGGAGGGATAATAAATATGCAATGTTTCATAATGAATGTTATAGTGTAGTTTATGGGGTAGATTTCAAAATAATCCTATAGAAATATAAATCTAAATTTATGGATAAATATGATACTGCAAATTTTCTCCATTTAAAATATAAATAATAACACAAAATGACCGATCACAATTAAAGTGTATGCTACCAAAAAAATAGGAGAGCCATCTATTTAGACATAAATACTGTTCTTTGATATCATATGTATAACTAACATTATAATAAATATGTATGATTAAATGTAATCCTCCATTATAGATAACAAATAATTGTTGTATTTGACTAACATATGAATATGGATCAGAATAATGCATGCAATCACTATGTTCTGCAATATATTTCTATATGAATAATTATATTATTGATATGAAAGAAGGGAATTTTGTTTACTTACCGTAAATTCCTTTTCTTCTAGCTCCAATTGGGAGACCCAGACAATTGGGTGTATAGCTCATGCCTCCGGAGGCCACACAAAGTATTACACTAAAAGTGTAAAGCCCCTCCCCTTCTGCCTATACACCCCCGTGCATCACGGGCTCCTCAGTTTTGGTGCAAAAGCAAGAAGGAGGAAAAAATTATAAATTGGTTTAAAGTAAATTCAATCCGAAGGAATATCGGAGAACTGAAACCATTCAACATGAACAACATGTGTACACAAAGAACAACAGCCCGAAGGGAACAGGGGCGGGTGCTGGGTCTCCCAATTGGAGCTAGAAGAAAAGGAATTTACGGTAAGTAAACAAAATTCCCTTCTTCTTTGTCGCTCCATTGGGAGACCCAGACAATTGGGACGTCCAAAAGCAGTCCCTGGGTGGGTAAAATAATACCTCGTAATAGAGCCGTAAACGGCTCCGTCCTACAGGTGGGCAACCGCCGCCTGAAGGACTCGCCTATCTAGGCTGGCATCTGCCGAGGCATAGGTATGCACCTGATAGTGTTTCGTGAAAGTGTGCAGGCTCGACCAGGTAGCTGCCAGACACACCTGCTGAGCCGTAGCCTGGTGCCGCAAGGCCCAGGACGCTCCCACGGCCCTGGTAGAATGGGCCTTCAGCCCTGAGGGAACCGGAAGCCCCGAGGAACGATAAGCTTCGAGAATTGGTTCCTTGATCCACCGAGCCAGGGTTGATTTGGAAGCTTGTGACCCTTTACGCTGGCCAGCGACAAGGACAAAGAGTGCATCCGAGCGGCGCAGGGGCGCCGTACGAGAAATGTAGAATCTGAGTGCTCTCACCAGATCTAACAAGTGCAAATCCTTTTCACATTGGTGAACTGGATGAGGACAAAAAGAGGGTAAGGAGATATCCTGATTGAGATGAAAGGGGGATACCACCTTAGGGAGAAATTCCGGAACCGGACGCAGAACCACCTTGTCCTGGTGAAACACCAGGAAAGGGGCTTTGCACGACAATGCTGCTAGCTCAGACACTCTCCGAAGTGAAGTGACTGCTACTAGGAAGACCACCTTCTGCGAAAGGCGCGAGAGAGAAATATCCCTCATTGGTTCGAACGGTGGTTTCTGAAGAGCCATCAGCACCCTGTTCAGATCCCAGGGTTCTAACGGACGCTTGTAAGGAGGGACGATGTGACAAACCCCCTGCAGGAACGTGCGTACCTGTGGAAGTCTGGCTAGGCGCTTCTGAAAAAACACAGAGAGCGCAGAGACTTGTCCCTTAAGGGAGCCGAGCGACAAACCCTTTTCCAATCCGGATTGAAGGAAGGACAGAAAAGTGGGCAAGGTAAATGGCCAGGGAGAAAAACCCTGAGCAGAGCACCACGACAGGAATATCTTCCACGTCCTATGGTAGATCTTGGCGGACGTTGGTTTCCTAGCCTGTCTCATAGTGGCAATGACCTCTTGAGATAACCCTGAAGACGCTAGGATCCAGGACTCAATGGCCACACAGTCAGGTTGAGGGCCGCAGAATTCAGATGGAAAAACGGCCCTTGAGACAGCAAGTCTGGTCGGTCTGGTAGTGCCCACGGTTGGCCGACCGTGAGATGCCACAGATCCGGGTACCACGACCTCCTCGGCCAGTCTGGAGCAACGAGGATGGCGCGGCGGCAGTCGGCCCTGATCTTGCGTAACACTCTGGGCAACAGTGCCAGAGGAGGAAACACATAAGGGAGTTGAAACTGCGACCAATCCTGAACTAAGGCGTCTGCCGCCAGAGCTCTGTGATCTTGAGACCGTGCCATGAATGTCGGGACCTTGTTGTTGTGCCGGGACGCCATTAGGTCGACGTCCGGCATGCCCCAGCGGCGACAGATCTCCTGAAACACGTCCGGGTGAAGGGACCATTCCCCTGCGTCCATGCCCTGGCGACTGAGAAAGTCTGCTTCCCAGTTTTCTACGCCCGGGATGTGAACTGCGGATATGGTGGAGGCTGTGGCTTCCACCCACAGCAGAATCCGCCGGACTTCCTGGAAGGCTTGCCGACTGCGTGTCCCGCCTTGGTGGTTGATGTATGCCACCGCTGTGGAGTTGTCCGACTGAATTCGGATCTGTTTGCCTTCCAGCCACTGCTGGAACGCCTTTAGGGCAAGATACACTGCCCTTATCTCCAGAACATTGATCTGAAGGGAGGACTCTGTCTGAGTTCAAGTACCCTGAGCCCTGTGGTGGAGAAAAACCGCTCCCCACCCTGACAGGCTCGCGTCCGTCGTGACCACCGCCCAGGATGGGGGCAGGAAGGATTTCCCCTTCGACAGAGAAGTGGGGAGAAGCCACCACTGAAGGGAAGCCTTGGCTGCCCGAGAAAGGGAGACGTTCCTGTCGAGGGATGTCGACTTCCTGTCCCATTTGCGGAGAATGTCCCATTGAAGTGGGCGCAGGTGAAACTGCGCAAAAGGAACTGCCTCCATTGCTGCTACCATCTTCCCTAGGAAGTGCATGAGGCGCCTCAGGGGGTGTGACTGGCCTTGAAGGAGAGATTGCACCCCTGACTGTAGTGAACGCTGTTTGTTCAGCGGAAGCTTCACTATCGCTGAGAGAGTATGAAACTCCATGCCAAGATATGTCAGTGATTGGGCCGGTGTCAGATTTGACTTTGGAAAGTTGATGATCCACCCGAAACTCTGGAGAGTCTCCAGAGCAATGTTCAGGCTGTGTTGGCATGCCCCTTGAGAGGGTGCCTTGACAAGTAGATCGTCTAAGTAAGGGATCACCGAGTGTCCCTGAGAGTGTAGGATTGCCACCACTGTTGCCATAACCTTGGTGAAGACCCGTGGGGCTGTCGCCAGGCCAAAAGGCAGTGCCACGAACTGAAGGTGTTCGTCCCCTATGGCGAAACGCAGGAAGCGCTGATGCTCTGGTGCAATCGGTACGTGGAGATAAGCATCTTTGATGTCGATTGATGCTAGGAAATCTCCTTGGGACATTGAGGCGATGACGGAGCGGAGTGATTCCATCCGGAACCGCCTGGTTTTCACATGCTTGTTGAGCAGTTTTAGGTCCAGAACAGGATGGAAGGATCTGTCCTTTTTTGGCACCACGAACAGGTTGGAGTAAAAACCGTGACCCCGTTGCTGAAGAGGAACAGGGATCACCACTTCCTCCGCCTTCAGAGTGCCCACCGCCTGCAGAAGAGCATCGGCTCTTTCGGGGGGCGGAGATGTTCTGAAGAAACGAGTCGGAGGACGAGAGCTGAACTCTATCCTGTAACCGTGAGATAGAATGTCTCTCACCCATCGGTCTTTTACCTGTGGCAGCCAGGCGTCGCAAAAGCGGGAGAGCCTGCCACCGACCGAGGATGCGGTTTGAGGAGGCCGAAAGTCATGAGGAGGCCGCTTTGGGAGCGGTTCCTCCGGCGGTCTTTTTAGGACGTGACTTAGACCGCCATGAATCGGAGTTCCTCTGATCTTTCTGAGGCCTTTTGGACGAGGAGAATTGAGACCTGCCCGCGGTCCGAAAGGACCGAAACCTCGATTGTACCTTCCGTGGTTGAGGTCTGTTTGGTCTGGACTGGGGTAAGGATGAGTCCTTTCCCTTGGATTGTTTAATGATTTCATCCAATCGCTCAACAAACAAGCGGTCGCCAGACAATGGCAAACCGGTTAAGAACTTTTTGGAAGCAGAATCTGCCTTCCATTCACGTAGCCACATGGCCCTGCGGACTACCACCGAATTGGCGGATGCTACCGCCGTACGGCTCGCAGAGTCCAGGATAGCATTAATGGCATAGGACGCAAACGCCGACGCCTGAGTGGTTAAGGACACCACTTGCGGGGCAGATGTACGTGTTACTGCATTAATCTGCGTCTGACAAGCTGAGATAGCTTGGAGTTCCCATACGGCTGCGAATGCTGGAGCAAAGGACGCGCCGATAGCTTCATAGATGGATTTCAACCATAGTTCCATCTGTTTGTCAGTGGCATCTTTGAGTGAAGCCCCATCTTCCACTGCAACTATGGATCTAGCCGCCAGTCTGGAGATTGGAGGATCCACCTTAGGACACTGAGTCCAGCCCTTGACAACATCAGGGGGGAAGGGATAACGTGTATCCTTAAGGCGCTTGGAAAAACGCTTGTCTGGACAGTCTCGGTTTTTCTGGACTGCCTCCCTGAAGTCAGAGTGATCCAGAAACGTATTCAATGTACGCTTGGGAAACCTGAAACGGAATTTCTCCTGAGAAGCTGACTCCTCAATTGTAGGAGCTGGGGGAGAAATATCCAACACCTGATTAATGGTTGATATAAGGTCATTCACTACGGCGTCACCTTCAGGTGTATCTAGGTTGAGAGCGGCTTCAGGATCAGAATCCTGATCTGTTACCTCCGCTTCATCCTCCAGAGAGTCCTGCTGAGACCCTGAACAGTGTGATGAGGTGGAGGGAATTTCCCAGCGAGCCCGCTTAGGCGGTCTGGGACTGCGGTCCGCGTCAGAGACCTCACCCTGGGACCTATGGGTCATCCCAGGGGCACTTTGCTGTTCCAAATGAGGGGGACCAGGGGTCAAAGATTGAACAGTGCCCGGGGCCTGAGTCACCGGTCTGGACTGTAGGGCTTCTAGTATTTTAGCAGACCATTTATCCATACTCTCAGACAGTTTGTCAGCAAAAGCTGCAAACTCCGTCCCTGTCACCTGGACAGTGGTAGCAGGTGGTTCCACCTGGGCCACCTGTAGCAGAGGCTCCGGCTGAGTAAGTGCCACAGGGGCCGAGCATTGCACACAATGAGGGTCAGTGGAACCTGCCGGCAGTACAGCCGTACATGATGTACAGGTTGCAAAGTACGCCTGTGCTTTGGCACCCTTGCTTTTTGCGGACGACATGCTGTTGTCTCCTCTGAGAACAATCCAGGAGGGTATATAGCCAAAAAACAACAGAGCGACCGTACAGTGCAAATGTATAGCCTATAAGCCTATATATATATATATATACACTTCGGCACTCAGTGGGGCCAGCACCACAGGTGCTGCTTACCGACCGCTCAGAGCGGTTGTGTGATCACCAGATTCCCTGCCTGGGTCTCCCTGTGTTGTCTCTCCTCTCCAGCGTCTGAATCGCTGACAGGAATGGCTGCCGGCGTTCTGTGGGGAGGAGGGGACCGTGGGCGTGCCCAAGAAAAGTGCGGGAATCTAGTGCCCCAGTGTACTGAGTGAGGAGGGAGGAGGATACTAATGTATGCTCCAGCCCTCAGCGCTGACGATCTGTGCAGCGTCCCGCCCTTCCCCTGACTGGCAGGCCTGTGGGCGGGAATATACGACACTAGGCCGCAGAAGCCGGGGACTAAAGTTATAAGCGCGGCCGGCAATAAGCGCGGCCGCGCGGTAGTCCCCGGCGCACTAACACACCCAGCAGTGCTGCAATGTGTATGGCACAAGCGCTCCATGCGCGGTAGTCCCCGGCGCACTAACACACCCAGCAGTGCTGTAATGTGTATGGCACAAGCGCTCCATGCGCGGTCCCCACGGGGACACAGAGTACCTCACAGTAGCAGGGCCTTGTCCCTGACGATACCCGGCTCCTATCCAGCAGATTCCCAGGGGCTGCGGAGGGAGCACGGTCCCTGTGCCTGGAGACCGATTAGGATCCCACTTCACCCAGAGCCCAGTAAGGGATGGGGAAGGAAAACAGCATGTGGCTCCTGCCTGTGTACCCGCAATGGGTACCTCAACCTTAACAGCACCGCCGACACAGTGGGGTGAGAAGGGAGCATGCTGGGGGCCCTGTTATGGGCCCTCTTTTCTTCCATCCGACCTAGTCAGCAGCTGCTGCTGACCAAGCTGTGGAGCTATGCGTGGATGTCAGCCTCCTTCGCACAAAGCATAAAAACTGAGGAGCCCGTGATGCACGGGGGGTGTATAGGCAGAAGGGGAGGGGCTTTACACTTTTAGTGTAATACTTTGTGTGGCCTCCGGAGGCATGAGCTATACACCCAATTGTCTGGGTCTCCCAATGGAGCGACAAAGAAATTATTTTTCCAAAATCTCATAAATATGATATATTACATTAACGCAGAATATATAGTCAATGCATGCATAGAATATAAAGATATACATGTTTAGAATCATGTGATTTTATTACTATTTTAATCCACACTTTTTCACTTTCACATCCCCTTTTTCTTCATCTATAAAACCGCATTGCAACCACTTACTATGTACCGTATTTTTCGGACTATAAGACGCACCGGACTATAAGACGCACCCTTGTTTTAGAGGAGGAAAAAAATAGAAAAAAATAAAATTAAAGTAAAAGAATGTGGTTATGACACACTGTTATTTTACTGCTGACAGTGTTACTGAGGTAATAATATCCCCAAATTCTGTCCTCATATCCCCCATTCTGGGTACCTTCCAGGTATATATGGGCCCCATCGTGGAATATGTATGTTCCCCATCATTATATGTGTGATCCTCCAATCTGGTGTGTGTGTGTGTGTATATAGTCATATTGTATGCGAGTGTGTGTGTGTGTGTGTGTGTATATATATATATATATATATATATATATATATATATAGTGTGTGTGTGTGTATAGTTATAGAGAGTGTGTGTGTGTGTGTGTGTGTGTGTGTGCGTAATATATATATGATCCAACCCCATCCAGGTGTGTACAGTAATGTCTTTATATACTATATCATTTATTGCCTTACTTTTACCGATGTGCTCGAGGACCTGCAGTGATGTAATGAAGAGGCACGGCTCTGTGCTGTTCTGCTCTGGTCCACCCCTCTGCATTACATCACTGTAGGTCCTTGTCAGCTACGGGAGACTGTTTCTAGTGCAGAGGAAGGATCAAAGTGAAAGTAATTTGAGCCCTCAGCACAGAGACTGCGGCTGTGCTGTGAAGGTATGCCGTGTTCTGGCCCAGACACTGCAATGATCTGCAGTTCCTCCGGGCGAGACATGACTGCAGCGGCCCCCTGCTCCTGCCTCCTAAACAGCTGACACACAGTCTCCGCAGCCGCTGCAGGAAGCCGGCGTCTGGAGCTCCCACGTGTGACCGTTGTTTACATTAAATTATTGATTTGCTGCTCCTCACCCCCGCTGACTGCAGAGAGAGGTGGGCGGGGAGCAGCTAATGAATATTCACTTACTTTAAGCAGCGGGCACACGTGGTTTCTCCAGCGCCGGTTTCCTGCAGCAGCGACCCTCCCTGCCTACTGTGATCCCACTGCATAGCGCTGACTCCCCACAGCTCACTACCCCGCAGATTCAGACCATAAGACGCACCCAACACTTTCCTCCCAAATTTGGAGGAAAAAAAGTGCATCTTATGGTCCGAAAAATACGGAATCCATGTAGGTAACTCACATGTGCATGCAATTACGGTGGGTGTGTGCTACATCATTTAGGAAACCGACATTCTTTCCTCATTTGAACATGAGATAGGCGGGCTTTGCACGTTGCAACATCGGTAACAATGTGTTACCGATGCTGCAGCGATAGTCCCGCCCCCGTCGCACGTTCGATATATAGTGAAAGCTGCCGTAGCGATTATTATCGCTACGGCAGCTTTACACGCACATACCTGCCGTGCGACGTCCCTCTGGCCGGCGACCCGCCTCCTTCCTTAGGGGGCGGGTCGTGCGGCGTCACAGTGACGTCACACGGCAGGCGGCCAATTGAAGTGGAGTGGCGGAGATGAGCAGGATGTAAACATCCCGCCCACCTCCGTCCTTCTCATTGCAGCCGGGAGGCAGGTAAGGTGA
Organism: Anomaloglossus baeobatrachus; assembly: GCF_048569485.1. NCBI lineage: Eukaryota > Metazoa > Chordata > Amphibia > Anura > Aromobatidae > Anomaloglossus > Anomaloglossus baeobatrachus. Next base: position 712,364,087 of record NC_134353.1, on the reverse strand, counting down.
AGTTCCTCGCTCCTGCGGCTTCACACACAGCGATGTGTGCTGCCGCAGGAGCGAGGAACTACATCGTACCTGTCGCTCCCCCGGCATTATGGAAATGTCGGAGGCTGCAGCGATGATACGATGACGACGATTTTGCGCTCGTTCATCGTATCATCTAGGATTTACACACTACGACATCGCAAGTGACGCCGGATGTGCGTCACTTTCGATTTGACCCCACCGACATCGCACCTGCGATGTCGTAGTGTGCAAAGCCCGCCTAAGACTATGTGTCGAAACGCGTAGTTCGATGGGGTCCTTATAACCTGTAATCCCTTGTATTTTTCTGCTGACCACTTTGTACATTATCTTTTTATTGGATTTTCATGAATAAACGCCGATGATTTTAAATCTACATTCTGAGGACTGCGCTGGACTTCTTTTAACTATATCGTATATTTGGCAGCCAAGCCTTCCCTGCGCTGGGTCCATACAGATAGCAGTGAACAGCAACTCGGTGAGCTGAACTTTTTCTTTTATCTCTCCAGTCTGTGTTTTGGTAGCCACACTGGTAACATGTGCAGCTGGCTGGGTCGTATGGGGGAGGTTTCTCAATTGGTACTTCTGGATTGATAGAGGCAGGAGTGGGCAGTACAGAAAGAGTTAATATTTTAACCAACTATTTGTTGGTGATTCCTGTGTTGACTTCTGCGTGTTTTGACTACTCTTCTGCCTACTGTTTTTGTACCTTGCTGCCCGACCCGGATCTGACCTCTGCTACGTTTGCTGACTACGTCACTGCCTGCTGATTCTGTCCCTGTTCCGCTATTCCTGGTTTGACCCTGCCTGACTACTACTCTCATCGGACTGCAGCCTTCCACAGGTAGTGATCTCCAGTTTCCTGTGTAATTCCAAATCCCTGTATAGGGGTTAAAGGGTTTCAGGGTTCTGGGGGTCCTACTTGGTGAGTGGCTTCCCTCTAGCCTCCCCGTTACAGCCCATCTGAGTCTGAGTCTGTGGATCCAGGCAGGCGTTACATTATATCTGGCCCTCTAACCAGGAAAGAAAAAAAAAAAAAAATGGATGCACAGAGATTATGACTGTCCCATAGATTTGGTCCCCAATTCCCGACTCCCCAAGGGTAAAATGTATAATCTTTCTGGTCCGGAGCGTCAGGCCATGAAAGATTATATAGCAGACAGTCTGCAGAGAGGGTTCATCAGACCATCCAGGTCACCAGTCGGCGCTGGATTCTTTTTTGTTGATAAGAAAGATGGTGGCCTCAGACCTTGTATTGACTACCGTGAACTGAATGCTATTACTGTAAAGAATCAGTACCCTCTGCCACTCATCCCCGATCTGTTTAACCAGCTCATAGGAGCCCGGTGGTTCACCAAGCTGGATCTCAGGGGTGCATATAACCTCATCCGTATCAGAGAAGGGGATGAATGGAAAACTGCATTTAATACTCCAGAGGGACATTATGAGTACCTGGTAATGCCTTTTGGATTAAGTAATGCGCCGGCTGTGTTCCAGAACTTTGTTAATGACATTTTCAGAGATATTTGTGGTCAATATGTGGTGGTGTATCTGGATGATATCCTGATTTATTCTCCTGATGCTATGTCACATGTCCAACATGTATGCACTGTACTCCAGAGACTCAGGGAGAATTCCCTATTTGCGAAATATGAGAAATGTGTTTTTTTTGAGGCAGAGGTTTATTTCCTGGGTTATATATTGTCTGCAGAAGGCTTCCGCATGGATCCCTCTAAGCTTCAACCGATTAAGGAGTGGGTGCAACCCAAGTCTCTGAAAGCCTTGCAGCGTTTCCTTGGATTCGCTAATTATTATCGCAAATTCATTAGAGATTTTTCCAAAATTGCCAAACCCCTCACCGATTTGACTAAAAAGGGGGCTGATGTGGTTAATTGGAAGCCAGAGGCGATCCATGCCTTTTCAAAATTAAAAGAATGTTTCTCCTCAGACCCGATTCTGGTTCAGCCTGACCTTATGCGTCCGTTTATTGTGGAAGTCGATGCATCCGAGGTTGGAGTGGGAGCGGTGCTATCACAAGGTACTCCGTCTCTCACTCAGCTTCGTCCTTGTGCCTTCTTTTCCCGCAAGTTTTCTCCCACAGAGAGAAATTATGACATTGGTAATCGTGAGCTGTTGGCAATTAAATGGGCCTTTGAGGAATGGCGCCACTTCCTCGAAGGCGCCAAACATAAGGTCACAGTCATCACAGACCATAAGAACCTCACTTATCTGGAATCTGCTAAGAGACTCAATCCTAGGCAAGCTAGGTGGGCATTGTTCTTCTCCAGATTTGATTTTGTGGTAACATTCCGGCCCGGTACCAAGAACACCAGAGCTGATGCACTTTCCCGTAGCTTCTGTCCCGCTCAGTCTGAAAACTCTGAACCAGTGTATATTTTAGCTAAAGGCATTATTATGTCATCGGTTTCCTTAGATTTGATAGAAGAGGTCCATAATACCCAAGACCAAGCTCCTGAAACCACCCCTGTCCATAAACTGTTTGTCGCCCCCTCACTGCGCCTACGGGTACTCCAGGAATCCCACAATTCTGTGCTGGCAGGTCACCCTGGTATCGGCAATACCCTCCGATTAGTAACCAGGAATTTTTGGTGGCCAACCGTAGCGAAAGATTGTAAGGAATATGTACTGGCTTGTGAAACTTGTGCTCGAGCCAAGACACCCCGTACCCGCCCTGCCGGATTTCTCCAGTCCCTACCTACTCCAGTAAGCCCTTGGACACATCTCTCCATGGACTTCATCACTGACCTTCCACCCTCCGAAGGGAAGACTTGTATCTGGGTAGTAGTGGATAGATTCAGCAAACAGTGTCATTTTGTTCCTCTGTCCGGATTACCCAATTTTGAAACTCTTAGCAAGTTGTTTATTAGGCATATTGTGCGGTTACATGGGGTTCCGGAAAATATTGTTTCTGACTGAGGAACACAGTTCGTCTCGAAATTCTGGAGGGCGTTTTGTAAAAAGATCAATATAGAGCTATCTTTTTCATCTGCCTACCACCCAGAGACCAATTGTCAGACCGAACGTTCCAATCAAACCCTTGAACAATATCTCCGGTGTTATGTGTCTGACCGTCAATCTGACTGGGTGGAATATCTGCCGCTAGCTGAGTTCGCTATCAATAATCAGTATCAGGAATCCATCAAGACTACCCCCTTTTTCTGCAATTTAGGGTTGCATCCACGTTTTGGTTCTTTTTCTTCTGCTGTGGTGGATACTCCTGAGGCTGACTCAACTGTGGACAAATTAAAGGCTATCTGGTCTGAGGTGAAAGAGAACCTGAAGAAGGCAAAGGTTGGTCAAGCCTCCTCTGCTAATAAGAGACGTTCCAAGGGCCCTAGCCTTGGAGTTGGGGACAAGGTATGGTTATCCACACAGAATATTAAACTCAAGGTCCCTTCTGCTAAGTTGGGTCCGAGATTTATTGGACCTTACGAGATAATCGAGGTAATTAATCCCACAGCTTTCCGCCTGCAACTCCCCCCATCCTTCAAGATATCGACTGTGTTCCACAAGTCCCTCCTCAAGTTATATCATGTCCCCATTCACCCAGTCAGTGACCCTCCTCCTCCTGTTTTGGTGGAAGGTAAGGCTACTTTCACACATCCGGTTTGAGCCCTGCGGCTCAATCCGGCTGTGAAAACTATGCAACGGATGCGGTGAAAACACCGCATCCTTTGCATCAGTTTTTACATGCGGCCGGTCCGGTTTTTTCCGGTTGCGGCATGCTACTGAGCATGCGCAGTGGAAAATACCGCATGCGGCGACCGGATGCGGTTTTTTTCCGCATCGCGCCGCATCCGGCCTCCATAGGGATGCATTGAAAAATGCGCCGCAGCGGCCGGATGCGGCGCGATGCTGTGTTTTTTGCCGGAGCAAAAAACGTTGCAGGGTACGTTCGATCCGGCCGCCGCATCGGCTAAATCTGCCGCATGCGGCAAAAACCGGACCGAACGCAAGCCCCTACGGCACAATGCGGCACTAATGTAAGTCAATGCAAAAAAAACCGCAATCGGCGTTACAAAAGCCGGTTGCGGTTTTTCTGCAGAACGCCGTATTGTGCCGCAGAGCAAAAATCCGGATGTGTGAAAGTACCCTAACTTGGAGTATGTGGTACAGAGAATACTTGATTCCCGTATTGTCAGAGGGGCGATACAGTATTTGGTGCATTGGAGGGGTTATGGCCCCGAGGAGAGGTCATGGGTCCCTGCGAGCGATGTTCATGCTAGGGGTCTGGTCCGACGGTTTCACCTCCAATTTCCTGGGAAGCCGGGTTTTGAGGGTCCGGAGGCCCCTCGTGGAGGGGGGGGTACTGTTACGTCACCGCCGGAGTCTGCTCCAGCGACTTCTGCTCCGATCGCCAGGCGACGCCGTGTTCCTGCCGTAGATGGTGCTGGTGATGGGAGAGAAGTCGATGCCAGCGGCACCAGTGGGCGCAGGCTCCGATCATCCACTGGGCTGGGTTAGCTTGGGATCTGCAGTACCGCTGGCTGACTGTAGGTGGCATGTGTCTTCCAGCTGAAGTTGCCAGCGTTCAGCTACAGCCAATGGGAAGACACCACACCCTTCTTATTTCCCCTCCTGTCACATGATTACTGCCAGATATAGTTCTGATTTTCCTGGCTCCTATTACGTCCTATTCTGTTGGTGATTCCTGTGTTGACTACTGTGTGTTTTGACTACTCTTCTGCCTACTGTTTTTGTACCTTGCTGCCCGACCCGGATCTGACCTCTGCTACGTTTGCTGACTACGTCACTGCCTGCTGATTCTGTCCCTGTTCCGCTATTCCTGGTTTGACCCTGCCTGACTACTACTCTCATCGGACTGCAGCCTTCCACAGGTAGTGATCTCCAGTTGCCTGTGTAATTCCAAATCCCTGTATAGGTGTTAAAGGGTTTCAGGGTTCTGGGGGTCCTACTTGGTGAGTGGCTTCCCTCTAGCCTCCCCGTTACAGCCCATCTGAGTCTGTGGATCCAGGCAGGCGTTACAATCTGTGAATAACTCCAGAACTTGTCCAAAATCAGGCTGCGAAGTGACAACAAAACAACCTTCCTGAGTACCCCTAAAACCATCATCAGACTTGGGTGACCTATAGTAAAACACAACATCCCCATGCTCATCTTCATCTTTGATTTCAATATATCTTTCTGATAGCAATATCTGCGTTACTCTGCCAAACAACTTTGCATCAATCAACAAGTAATACTCTGAAAATCTCCGAGGCATGATGCACAGCTTAACTGTCTCCAGCACGTGCCCCCACCTAAGGAATGTTCACTAAATCCAACACATTCTGTGAATCCTCAGGTTTCTTAACCTTGTCTTCTCCATTCTAAACAGTTTTGCTATCTTGGTGGTGTCCGGATTACACTAATTTATGACTATGCGGCGTGCGTTAGAGTCCGGCCGGCACCTAAGGCTCCACCTCTATACTAGTCGCTTCCTCAGATATATAGTAATAGGGGTATCCCGCGAAAGCAGGAGAGGTACAAAATGTATTCCCTCCGGACTTGATCAGCTGCACCAATTTATTGTCCTAATCCCTATCTTCGATCACAGGTATGTTTCCCATGAAAGGAGGAGGACGTACAAAAAAATGTATATGCACATACAAGAATGTCCCGGCCTCCAGACTTGGTCAGCTGTACCAATTTAACGTCCTAATCCCTATCTTCGATCGCGGGTGTCCCCCCCGTGTCTTTAATTACAGACCGGGTTAGTCTAACTAGCTACATCTGGCCACCACCGTCTTTCCTGCCCTAACAACCATCCTCTGGATCCCGTGTGACACTCTCGATCCACATCTCAGGGCTGGGATCGTGCTACTGAGCCCCAGCGCACCCCTGAGTCCCAATCAGGTACCTTTTAACACCGATAAGGACACACAGCCCGTCACCTCCTCCTCTCCAAACCAACCACAACGGTAGTGAATACACAGTATGTAACACTTACTGGGTTGGAGATGATCAGTCTAATTGGAGCGGAGGGAGGTCTCAGTCCGTGACATCCAAACCATCGGTATTTCCAGGTCGGCAATGCGTCCTTGGAGGGGCTCCATGTTGGATGCGCCATCTGTCAAGGGAGAAATTTGGGTAAGACTGCTAATGGAGTCTTCATACAGGGTATCCAGAGACCGGTGCTGTATTAGCTGTATATCACTGCCAATATTAATGAATCACACAATGACCACACAAGACATGTTCTCTCTCTGAGCCAGCGTCACCCACTGAAACTCGTGTATTGGATAGATTCAATCATACAGAATGCATCATTGACCTTGGGACTAAAACAGGGAGTTTTTCCCAGCATGTTATGAAATACATCTATGTTCGTTATACATTCTGTGTGAATCTACTGATAAGGCTTTTGCTCATCATTATGAAAACTTTCATTGTTTGTACATCTGTTCACTCATCCTTGGTAACCCCTTCAGGACTATACAGCTTAGAATTATATTATAGGTCTGTGCAATTGCTATATAGACACACATAATTATGCAACTACATCTCCATTTTGATTATTTACATACACAGATATTCTTATTACGTTTGAACAAACAAGCTATAGCTCAGGCCACCTCCACATTTCCACGGATGCATCCGTGTGACATCCGAGTGACAACGGCATACGTTCCATATCGTATACGGTCCTTGTGCCATCCATGTGACTTCAGTTTTTTTGTATACCGCAAAAAAAAAAAAACATAAAGAGGGTTACATATAGTCCACGGTATCTGGCCAGATGCTGGTCCCCATATAAAATTTATGGGGAACAGAATCTGGCGCCAAAAGGTTGGAGCAAGCGCTATATACTCAGCGATCACCGGGGCGGCTGTCACACTGATCCCGTGGTAGCTCTTTCTTCTTACCGAGCCGGCCGCTCATTAGGCTCATAGATATTCACTGCTTCCCTCGCTCACCGGCGTCTATGATTGGTTGCAGTCAGATGCTTCCCCGTGGTGACTGACAGCTGTCTGACTGCAGCCGATCACAGCAACCGGTGGGCGTGTCTATATCATACAGTAAAATAAATGAATAAATCATAAAAAAAAACACAGCGTGCTGTCCCCCCAATTTTGATACAAGCCAAGATAAAGCCCCACGGCTGAGGGCTGGTATTCTCAGGCTGGGGAGACTCCCGTTATTGGGAGGAAGAGAGTTCCGGCACACTGCACTGTTTCCCAAATAAGAGAAAATAGACTGTATCAAGTATTCTTAATCTGTTTTTCTTTATTGAAACAATCTGTGCTGTACATAAATAGAAAGTCCGCCAGGACGTTTCGGCCCTAGGCCTTCATCAGGTCGGACAATCAGACTGGAGTATATTTATATGTGAATAAAACAGAAAAACAGATATCAGCGGGTGTAAATGATATATACAATAGTGACAATCCAAATGAAAATAACATAGTACATATATGAGGAGATACAACATAGACGGCGAAATCACAACAACATGATGTATTACCGAGAATGAATACAGTTATAGTAACCTGTTAACACACTACGCGCCAGGGAGGGGCCCATAATGACGGTGTGGTATATTAAAGGGAGGACAAGTGGCTCACCGATGTCAAGCAAAGATCCGTAATAGTGTTTAGCCGATTGTTATAAGCACAAATGCAGCAGCATGGGATCTAGTCCTATGGCAAAAGTAAGGGGAGAATAAATCAAATAAGCAATTGAGTAAAAAGCCTAAAACGCCTGTATAGCCTGAAAAGATGGGGTATAGTGTATATATGAGCATACCTGTGAAGAGATAGGAATTTTAGAAGAATCCTGTGGAAAGACCCTGTGGGCGGTGTGGACTAAAATGTCCTATACAGAAAGAGAATATACATGTGAGGTAAAGAGTGGATACTCAGGTGGGATGTGTGAGTATGAGGTAAATATAGCCAATACCTGTATGGATGTAATAGGGCTAAAGACCTATTATTTATTAAGGCTAAGGATCCGTTAGGCTATACAGGCGTTTTAGGCTTTTTACTCAATTGCTTATTTGATTTATTCTCCCCTTACTTTTGCCATAGGACTAGATCCCATGCTGCTGCATTTGTGCTTATAACAATCGGCTAAACACTATTACGGATCTTTGCTTGACATGGGTGAGCCACTTGTCCTCCCTTTAATATACCACACCGTCATTATGGGCCCCTCCCTGGCGCGTAGTGTGTTAACAGGTTACTATAACTGTATTCATTCTCGGTAATACATCATGTTGTTGTGATTTCGCTGTCCATGTTGTATCTCCTCATATATGTACTATGTTATTTTCATTTGGATTGTCACTATTGTATATATCATTTACACCCACTGATATCTGTTTTTCTGTTTTATTCACATATAAATATACTCCAGTCTGATTGTCCGACCTGATGAAGGCCTAGGGCCGAAACGTCCTGGCGGACTTTCTATTTATGTACAGCACAGATTTTTTCAATAAAGAAAAACAGATTAAGAATACTTGATACAGTCTATTTTCTCTTATTTGGGAAACAGTGCAGTGTGCCGGAACTCTCTTCCTCTGAGTATTACGTTTATTTTTCCAGAGCACCTGCCCAAGGTGATGCGAGGTCTTATCTCTCCCGTTATTGGGAGGCCCCCAGCCTAAAAATATCAGCCAGCAGCCACCCTAAATTGCTGCATCCATTAGATGCGACAGTCCTGGGACTTTATGCGGCTCTTCCCTACTGCTCTGGTGTGGAGGCAATCGGGGTAATAAGGAGTTAATAGCAGCCCATAGCTGCCACTAAGTCCTAGAATAGTGATGGCAGGCGTCTATGAGACACCCTTGATCACTAATCTGTAAGTGCAAGTAAATAAACGCAAACACCTAAAAAATCCTTTATTTGAAATAAAAGACAAAAAAAGCACTCTCTTTCACCACTTTATTAACCCCACAAACGTTCGCCTTCGACTTTCATTGTCCCCTGCGTTCACAAGCAAAGTATCATGAGCTGCACATGACGTCACCATTAGTCACAGTCTCGGGCCGCTCGCAAGACTTGATGTGTCAACGTGGAGGGCATGGAAGTCTGTGGCGAGCACTGACGTCAGGAGTGCAGCGGACTTTGTCACCGCAGGTAATGAAATTTGCTAACCTCCTGATGTTGGCTCTCGTCATCCCACATTTTCCTGCATTGCTGTGTAAGAAGCTGCTGACACACTGCAGTGCGGGCAGATGCTGACACACTCCAGTGTAAGCAGCTGCGAGGCTGGCGCGAGAGTGGGACACAGACTGCAGGGGCACGCAATGGAAGTCACGCAGAAGTGCTTCTGGGTGGCTTCCGGGGATTTTGAGGACCCATTGACTTATATTGTGTCACGGTCCACAGTTACGGAATAAAATAGGACATGCTCCATAATAACGGAACCGACTTACGACATCCGATGTGTTTTTTTGTAGGATTGGATGCCTACGGAAGTGCTTCAGTGTGCCATCTGATCCTACACAAAAGACATTGAAAAGGTCTTGTCAGTAGGTCTGCAAAAAAGAAAGAAACTGACCAAGACAAACAGAACGGTCAACTGAATGAGCCCCTACATTGTAAAAGCCACTTCTGTGTTGTGCACGGTGCAGAGTGATCCTGAGGGTCTGAAGAGCCATCAGGTGACTCAAGAAAGGACCAGAGTGGCGCTGGACACCGGAGAAGACAGTGATCGGTGAATATGTTAACACACTGACACTAGACTAAAAATTTACACAGGTTTAGAGAAAAAAAGTTAATGTGCGTCTTCTTTAGATGAACGGTTTTGTCTGTTTTACAATGGAGCTGTGTATATCTGAATCAATTCTGAGGACAACATGCAATTTCCAAGCCACACATTTTTTTTTTCCAACACTGTTTTCTGAACTCTAGACAGATTTCTGTAGTCACTATGTGACAGCAGACTAATGAAAAATGATAGAGCGCTGTGCACACTGTCAGGATTCCGCTGTATTTCCAAGATAGGTCATCAATGTCTGATTGGACGGGGTCCGGCCCCCTGCCGGACCCCACATTCAGAACAGCATTCGGCTGTTCTAGGTACCAGCGACAGGAGAAGACGGCCAGAGTGTTCAATTTTGCTCCATCTTCTAATAGTGGCCGCGGCCAGGTACTGCACATCTGCTCCTATTCAAATCAATGAGGCGTATGTGCAGGACCCAGCATTCTTGTGCTCATATGACCATCTACTCTTGCCACTGACATGAGAGAATCTTAAAACTGTGCAGAGCATGCCTTGTGAGAATTCAGAAGTCTCCAGTCACCTAGAGTGAATGCAGACTTTCATCATAAACCTGCTCAACTCCTTTAATTATAAAATTAAGCACTATAGCCCAATCCTAACAGCATGTAATATACTCACTGTCATGATTCAGCTAAGAATCTTAGGCTATGTGCGCACAGTGCGTTTTTGGGATCAAAACTGCATGACTTTACTTCCTCAGCGAAATCTGAGTTTTAATTTTTGCTGTCCGCACACAACTTTTTTGTTAAGCTGCGGTTTTGAGCTTACAAAAAAAATGGACATGTCAATTCTTTCCTGTGTTTTTCTACATTTTCCCCCCATGGAATGCATTTGAAAAACGCAGAGATCAAAAACACAGCCAAAAATGCTCCAAAACGCGGTAAAAACGCATGCGTTTTTACCGGTGCGGTTTTTTGCGCGTTTTTTCCGCAGGTACGCTTTTGAGCGTTTTTAGCAGTCAAAATCACACGAAAACACAGCGTCAAAAAACGCAGTGTGCGCACTTAGCCTTAGAATTAAAGAAAAACTAAATAAACAGCGAATTTAATTTTGTATTAAAAATACTTAATTTCATAATAACTATTATTAATACAAAAATAAAAAACACGACACCTTACCTTCAAGGTGTAAAAGCGGCAAAACATACAAAAGAAATCTAGTATTAGTGTAGGGTATGTTCACACAGGGCTTTTTTGGTAAGTTTTTGCTGCGTTTTTTAGCTGCAGATATGCAGTTTTATGCAAATCCATGCTAATGTTAGGATGAACTCTTAATCAGAGATCACTTGTTGCCTACTGCCTGGCCTAATTGGTGTGGATTGAGTGCATGCTTGAAAAATGACATCTGACACAGTCGGATATTCATCTTTCCTCGGTCAGAGGTGGTTCAGAACTGCCTGATTTATTCAAGAGCATGCCTTTATATAACCATAGGAAAGGGGCATGGTCGGACTACAGTGAGCATACTTGGATGTGTCCATTGGTCAGTGGGTTGAACAATGTGTTGTTAGTCCATGAGCTGATTGGTGGGCGTCATCGTAGGCAGGTCTATGACGTCATCTGGTGGATCCATGGTGATGCTGATGGGAGGGTTTGTTTGTCGTCATCTGGTGGATCCATGCTGATTGTAGGGTCTGTGATGTTATCGGTGGCCATCTTAGTTATATCTGAAAACCTGGCTTATGTATAGAGAATTGATTTCATTGAACACACTTCCCACAGTGCTCTATGTCACGAGGTTAATTAAGTATTTAACCCAATGGCTCTCCTCAACACTAATAAAAAGCTGCATTTTACAGTCCCAGCAAAGTCTATGAGATTTCTGAACTCTCATGCACACACACAAACACCTGCAGATTTTTTCCTGACTGTTTTGTCTAATACCTGCATTTTTGCTGCAGATTTAAAATAAGCATGTCGATTCTTTGCAGCATTTTTTCATTGATACAACCCATTTTGTAGAAAAAACGCAACAAAAACGCCACTAAAAATGCATCAAAAAGGCAGATGACTCAAAGGAGATTTCGTGCCACAAGATCAGGTATTGGTCAGGAAAACAAAAACTTACCAAAACAGCTGGATCTGAAGAGTAAAGATGTCTTATCAGTTTTACAACACTGGGAACAGCGTAACCCCTCCCCCCAAAAAAAATAATCGCTGAATTGCTGTTTTTTCTTGATTCTGCCTCACAAAAAGCAGAATAGAAAGCAATCAAAAAATTATATGTGGTCCAAAATGGTACCAATAAAAACTCCAACTCATACTGCAAAAAACAAGCCCTCACATTACTGTTTGCAGAAAAATAAAAAACAATAGCCTTCAAAATACGGTGATGCAAAAAACCTTTACTTTGTAAACAAGCGTTTTTTTAGTGTGATAATAGCCAAACCTAAAAAAGCCTATGTAAATTTGCTATCACTGTAATTGTCACCTGAGGACTAAATCTGCCCTATCACTAAGGGTACCGTCTCACTAAACGACGTACCAGCGATTCCGACCACGATATGACCTGGTCAGGATCGCTGGTGTGTCACTACATGGTCGCTGGTGAGCTGTCAATCAGGCACATCTCACCAGCAACTCTGCGCTTGTAACCAGGGTAAATATCGGGTAACTAAGCAAAGCGCTTTCCTTAGTTACCCAATATTTACCCTGGTTACGTGTGCAGGGAGCCAACGCTAAGCGGTGTACGCTGGTAACCAGGGTAAATATCAGGTAACCAAGCAAAGCGCTTTGCTTAGTTACCCGATATTTCCGCTGGCTATGTGTGCAGGCAGCCAGCGCTAAGTGGTGTACCCTGGTAACCAGGGTGAATATCAGGTAACCAAGCCAAGCGCTTTGCTTAGTTACCAGATATTTACCCTGGTAATGTGTGCAGGGAGCCAGCGCTAAGCGGTGTACGCAAGTAACCAGGGTAAATATCAGGTAACCAAGCAAAGCGCTTTGCTTAGTTACCTGATATTTACCCTGGTTACCAGCGTACGCTGCTTACACAGAGTCGGTGCTCGTTGGTCTCCCACAGTCAAACACGCTGTTGTGTGCTGCACAGTGGGAGACCAACAAGCAAAACATTAACCAGAACAGTGTGTAATGATCAGCGATTTCACAGCAGGGGCCAGGTCGCTGCTTAGTATCACCACACAGCGAGATCGCTGATTAGGTCACTGGTACATCACAAAACCTGTGACTCAGCAGCGATCTCACTATGTGAGAAGTACCCCTTATCCACACAGTGAATGGCGATAGAATTAAAGCCAATTATTCAACTTCTGTTGATTTGTTCATTCTGCCTCCCAAAGATTGCAGAAAGGCTCAGGTAACATTTATCCTGCTCTCTACACAGAGAGATTAAACTAGGGATTAAGTGGAAATCTCTAAGAAAAAGTGATTAAGACAAAATTCCCAATGGAAAATCAGGAGGTGTATCTAGGCTTTCTTGCACCAGGGGCAGGAATTCTGTTTGGTGCCCCTCTGTGGTTTGGGTAGTCGTCATGTGACCACTCATTCATATATGATTTGCACACTTAGTCACGTGCAGACGAGCTGCTCTTCCTGACTCTCTCAATGTTCAAAGAAAATCAGAGTAGAAAGAGAAAATTGTACCTGAGTGGAGCGGCCATGTGATTACTGCTGCAACATAATTATGCCAGGTCTAAACCTCGTGGTGTGCACACAGCCTGGAGCAGCAGACTATGAAATCTTACATTCGTGTGAGTTTCATAACTGGGTTTTGCCTGGCAGATGACTATTTCCATGCTGTGATATGAGATGCATGCAGCTCCCAGGTGAACACAGGCGCATCGTTCACTAACAATTTCAGCAATGTCCCTCGTGATGGCGCTGTGCGCAGTGAACGGTATCACATGAATATGAAGTTTGGTCTTCAAGAAAATGGCCGCGCCGTTCCTGATAGTGAATGGTACTTTACTTTCGTTTTCCTATTCGATTTTCCCCAGGGTCGCGTTTTGATGACGTCGTGAGACGCGACAAGTAACTTTGCTGTCTGGCGCGGGGGTTGAACGGGGCACTTGTTGGAAATTCGTGACTATGAGTCTCCCGGGAGGGAGCCCGCAGCCCAGCTACCTGCTGGTGAGTACTGGGCGGGTCCTCTGCCCGGGGCACGGCCGTATCACTGTGCACGGGCTATGGCTGCTCATTACGCCCGCAGATTGGTGACTACCACGCTTATTGTTGGCACTGTAGTCATTACACAGGTTATAAGAGTCAGAGAGCCTCGGTGACCATCTCAATAGCAGCCATTACAGCTTTCCAGGAGACCTGAATCTGCATTCTATAGGGTCCCACTTCCCTCCCCATATTGCTGCCTTGTGTGGGTTATTTGCTATTCAGAAGCCTGGGAAAGCTGGATGATAAGATCAAAGGTGCTGTAATGGTGGCCATGGTGATTACTGCTAGAAAACTTCAGCTGTGGCCACTGTCTGACGAGTAGCGTAGTGGAGAAAAAAAGCGCAAAAAAAGTAATCTGACAACTGCGATCATTCTCGTTCTATCCGTTAATGGATCCATCATATATGTCGTGCTGTCATTAAATCTGTTTTGTAAAGCAATCTGTTTGCCCTTGTCTCCTCACAGACATCACTAAAATTCACCACCGTCTTGGGGGTCACTAGATCAGGGTGACTCTGCAGTCACTCATTTCTTAGACCTGAGGAGGCTGGTATAATTGTTTTGAAAAACCCATGTCAGAATGGCCGTAAACTCCTAAGCTAGATCACGAATACGCTCCTTTTAGTATTAGTTAATCTTTCACAAAGCCATTCTGACATGGATTTTCACAGTAAGTACACCAGCCTCATATGGTCTAATGTATGCAATTTGTGTTGTAAAGTCTGATGAGAAGTCCTCTTTAGGCTGGGGCTGCGTGGTAACACAAGAGAATGCGGTCACATTGCGACCCTAAGGGAACTGCGAATTGCTGCTCAGAGAACCTTCAGGGTCGTGACCCAATTCTCTTGTATTGTGCTGCCATGACGCTGCAGCACTGAGCAGTTTTTGGTCACATGACAGGTGTCGCCGTCAAAGGTGCCATATGGCCCCGGCCTTAGAGATGTCCTGATGAACAGAGGCACCAGGAAAAAAGCCCCTGGGCCATCAGAAACATTGCGGCATGGATGCGGTTTGCCTCCCTGGTGTTGCCATCATTGCCAAGATACTCTCTAGACCATGCAGAAGTCTGGGCCATGTACCAGTCTTTATATTATTATAGCGCCATCTATTCCATGGCGCTTTACATGTGAAAAGGAGTATACATAGTATGGACAAGTAGAATAATCATAAACAATACAAGGCACTGACAGGTACAGGAGGATAGAGGACCCTGCTCGCGAGGGCTCACAGTGTATAAGGGATGGGTGAGGATACAGTAGGTGAGGGTAGAGATGATTGTGCGGTGCTATAACGGACTGAGGGCTGCAGCAGGTTGTAGGCTTGTCGGAAGAGGTGGGTCTTCAGGTTCCTTTTAAAGCTTGTCAAGGTAGGCGAGAGTGATATGTTGTAGAAGAGCATTCCAGAGTATGGGGGAGGCACGGGAGAAGTCTTGGATGGGATGGTGGGAAGAGGAGATGAGATGAGAGGGGAGTAAAGAAGGAGATCTTGTGAGGATCGGAGGTTACGTGCAGGTAAGTACCGGGAGACTAGGGCACAGATGTAAGGAGGTCACAGGTTGTGGATGGCTTTGTAGGTAATGGTTAGGGTTTTGAACTGGAGTCGTTGGCAATGGGAAGCCAGTGAAGGGATTGGGAGAGAGGAGAAGTCAGGAAGTAGTGGGGGGACAGGTGGATTAGTCGGGTAGCATAGTGTAGAATAGATTGTAGGGGTGCGAGACTGTTAGAAGGGAGGCCACAGAGCAGGAGGTTGCAATAGTCCAGGCGAGAGACAATAAGGGCACGCACTAGGGTTTTTGCCGCTTCTTGGGAAGGAATGTACGAATACGGGAGATATTTTTGAGTTGGAGGTGAAGAGGGCTTGGATGTGGGGCTTGAAAGAGAGAGCAGAGTCTAGAGTTACTCCCAGGCAGCGAGTACATGGAACTGGGGAAGGTAAGCAGCCATTGATGGATAGGTCGGTTGGAGGCGTTGAGTGAGGAGGAGGATAGACAATGAATTCTGTTTCATATTACCACATACAATGTATTACCTTCCATATGTTCCTTTGCTTTTCCTTACATAGGCCTCGCTGAAGGCTGACTGCGTCAATAAACCCTTACCCCTCCGATGTCAGGACCTTATCAGAGTCATTGATGATTTTCCTGCAAAGGTACCATTTTCTATTTTCAGCAGATTCAGCTACACTTAGTTATCTGTCCTGTCTATTTCCAATCTGCATTGGTCTATGGGCTATTCACCCAGAATACGTATTTTTGTCATTGAAGGAGCTGCACGCCATCTTCCCATGGCTAGTAGAACAGGTGTTTGGCAGCCTGGACGGCAGCATTGTGGGCTGGAACTTGCGATGCTTACAGGAGAAGACAAATCCATCGGAATTTCATTCCACGTTGTTTTTTTTAGATCCCACGTGAGTCCATGATGTGGTTTATGATCCATTTTACCCATTTTATTTATTTTCTTTTTCGTTACAAAGAGCTTTGGTTTTTTCCAATTATTTAGTAGTGCAATGATGAAGCTAGTATACAAACTGCAAGCAGAGGAATACAGATATGATTTTCCGGTTTCATTCCTACCAGTAAGTAAACCTTTATATTTTTGTCATACATGGGGAAGAAGTCAAGGGTTTTGTCTGTGATTTAAAAAACAAAACTGTCCTTACATCAGATATCTAGATAAGATAAAAATACCAAACTGTAGGTATTAGGCTGGGGCTACACGAGCATATGGCATGTGATGCGAGAGCATCGGATGCGTTATGCTAATGACCCTCAGCTTCCTCTCTGCTGTGAGTGTGCTCCGAGTGTCATCTTTCTGTGATCCGATCACAGCTGCGAAGGAGAGGGAGGGACTAATCTCCCCATCTCCTCCATAATCAGCCTGTGCATATATCGCACTGCACGCCGGTGTCATCTGAGTGCAGTGTGATATTTCACTTGCACACATAGACTTTTGTGGGTACAAGTGAATACGCATTGGATTGAACTCCCAGCATGCTGCGATTTGTTTTCTCGGTCCGATTAGGTCTGAGAAAAAAAACCGCTGATGGGAGCGACCCCATAGAGTAACATGGGTCCGGGTGGAATGCGATTTTTATTTTTTATTGTTTTTATTATTGCATTCCACTCAGCCCGTTTTACTTGCTGTGTGTCCTAGTCCTTACCTCCTCTGTTAGTTTGTATTTACTCACCCTGCTGGGATGGCACCAAGTACATCTTTGCTCTCTGCAAGTTTAATATGTAGGAGGAGCAAAGATATTCTAATTTTCTAATGTGTGAAAACCAGATGCAGAGAGAGTTGCAAAACCTGACACACAGAACGTAAACAGGTCCAAGAGGCTGAAAAAAATGGATCATTCCACATGTGATAGAAGCAAAATGTGGGAGAAACTGGTCTAACCTTTAGTATTAACTTGGCCACTTTGTAGAGATTGCACCACACTCCTAGTCAGCTGGATTGCAAGGAGTGGTGCTGAACAAGAGAAAACCAAAGGAGTCTTGAATGTTGTTTTCGTCTGTGGAATCAGCAAAGATTCCAGAAAATGCCCGCACCCCTTACTTTCCACAATATAATGTTATGGCATATTCTTTCAGTATTTTGCAACGTTATCAAATCAGAATATCTCTTTAAAGGGGTTGGCCAGTCTATAATGACAAGGCTGCAGGCGCTCTGTGTGTCGCGCTGTGTGAATCCTGACAGTGCACACACTGTCCGCTGAGGATTCTCCGGTGTCAGAGCTGGGAATGCCACAATGTGACATGCATACCCCTTCCAGGATCTGACATGATGGTCGCAGCTTCGCTCAATGTAAGTCTTTCAAGCAAGGCTATGCACATCTATTGGGATTCTGGCTGGCAGTCTGCATATCGAATACTAGAGGCCATGTGACTGCCGTTCCCGGCTCTGACACCTGACACTGTCAAAGCAGGGGTATCACAGGTAAGGGCAGTGAAAAACCCTTCCAATGATAAAAACTGTCAGACAGCGCTGTATAGCGTCCGTGCACACATCTCCTGCGATTGACCTCACAGCTGTATCACAGATTATCAACACTCTCCACCTTGTGCTGCGACGTGAAAAACACTCAGGAGTGCCAAAACCTTATTTCATTTTGGTCGCCTGGATAAAGAAATATGCTTGTTCATCTATAGTGGAAACATTGATATATCACAATAAAAAAAAATATTTGCATCTATCCAAGAGTGTGCGGACAATACGGTTTAGCTAAGACCTTTCCAAGGCTGCCTGTTTCTCAGGTATCTGGTTTTCCATTACTCTGTAATTCGTCATTTATTTTTGTGCAAATTAGTTCCTCAAGTTCACTTTTGGGCATATTGGTGCACTTGCAGTCCTGCGCTCCTCTTCACTTCTCCCCGCTGTCACCCCCCTCCACTCTTAGTTGACAGTGTAGACCAGGGTGATGAGAGGGAAGCAGAACCTATGTGTTCATTGTTAATAATAAGGAAGGGGTGGCTCTGGAGAAGAGGAGCCGAGGTCTCCACTGACGCATGCCGGAGGTCTCCACTGACGCATACACCATAGCATTTACAAAGCTACATTAAAGACGAATTTCAGCACCAGAGAGTGTAGAAGTAGATATCATTGGAAAGGCTTAAGGGTATGTGCACACGTTGCTTTTTTTTCCGCGCGGAAAAAAAACGCACCCTCTGGCAGAGGGGAGAATTGTAAACAATGCTTTTTGAGAAACAACGCATCGAAAACGCATGCGTTTTTCATGCGTTTTTCATGCGTTTTTTTAGGTGCGTTTTTTAAGACTTGTCAGTGTTAATAAAGTTGGTTGAACACAGACCTTTGGAAAAAAAAACCTGTGATGTCATTTCCTTCTCCACATTCTGTTTGGATAAATGGGAGGGCTTGGAATGGAAGGAGCACTATTTGAATTTTGGAAAAGTTGAAATAAACTTCGCGCACCAAGCCCCTTAGGTACCTATACGTCAGAAAACCCCCACAAGTGACCCCATTTTGGAATCTGCACCCATCAAGGATTTTATTCAGGAGTATATTAAGCATTTTGAATCCACAGCTACTTCACCCAAAATGTTGCTGTAGCAACAATATTCTCACTTTTAGGCCCATTTCACACGTCAGTGAAAAACACTGACGTTTTTCACTGGCGTGTAAAACACGCACATGTCCCTCCGTGTGCCGTGAATCACGGCACACATGGGTTGTCTAAGTGCAATCCGGGCTCCGTTCTCCGTGGCCCGTGATTGCACTTAGAGATTAACTCACCTGCACCCGCTCCCGCTCTCCATGGTGCTGATCGCTCCCGCGGTGCAGCATCCGGCCGGCGCTGACCCCCGCAGCAGCTGCTTCCGGGTCGGCTGTGTCGTGCATCATGAATATGCGCGACAATAATGAGCCGGCTCAGAAGCAGCAAGCTGCACGGGCTGCAGAGGACATCGCTGGACGCCGGGTGAGTTAAAATGATTTTTATTTTAAAAGCACGTTTTTTTCTGGCACGTGTTTCACGGATCACACCACTGCGTGGTCCGTGGGACATCAGTGATGCCAGAAAAAAATGGACATGTCTCCGTGCGGCAATCACGCACACGAGAGTACGCCGCACGGAGACACGTGCAGTGAAAAATCACTGACGTGTGAGCAGACCCATTCATTATAATGGGTCTGCGTATGTCAGTGATCCTGGTACGTTTAAAAAAAAGCACAAACATACCAGAATCACTGACGTGTGAAAGGGGCCTAAGGCTATGTGGCCATGATCCAGCGACACGGCGTCTAGTACACAGTGTCAGCCTTCCTGCAGCTGCCCATGCCCACGATTTGGGTTCAGGCTGCTGTGGAGCTCTATGCTACCTGCAGAGAACACTCTCATCTCCGCAGCATAAATTGACATGCTGAGGCTCGGGAAGCCACGCTACCGGTCAGTTTATGCTGCAGAGAAAAGATGCACAGTGGGCATGGGATCTCCAAAAATCCTTCCACTGTGCTTCTACTGCACAACGCAGCGTTATGGACGCAGGGAAAACACTCAGCGCCCATAACGCTGCAAACCCTGATTGTGGACACACAGCCTATAAAGCGTCAATGGATGAAGGGATGTCAAATATATAGAACGTCCCACCCCCGCCTGCATATTCTAAGCTGGCACCTTTAGTACCTTTCATGTGGCACTAAAGGGTGCCTAGCTTAGTATTTATCCAATAAAAAAAAAATAAAAAAATGAAAAAAATGGCGTGGGGTCCCCCCTATTTTTGATAGCCAGTCAGGGTAAAGCAGACAGCTGTAGCCTGCAAACCACAGGTGGCAGCTTCATCTTGGCTGGTGATCAATTTGGAGGGCTCCCCAGGCTTTTTTTTTTTTTATTTATAAATAAAGAATAAAAAAAAAAAATAACGTGGGGTCCCCCCAAATTAGATCACCAGCCAAGGTGAAGCTGACAGCTGGGGTCTGGTATTCTCAGGGTGGGAAGAGCCATGGTTATTGGACTCTTCCCAGCCTAAAAATAGCAGGCCGCAGCCGCCCCAGAAGTGGCGCATCCATTAGATGCGCCAATCCTGGCGCTTCGCCCCAACTCATCCTGCGCCCTGGTGCATTGGCAAACGGGGTAATAAATGGGGTTGATACCAGATGTGTAATGTCACCTGGCATCAAGCCCAGGAATTAGTGATGTCACGGCGTCTATTAGATACCCGACATAACTAATTGACAGTAAACAAAAGCAAAAAAAAGACAAAAAAACTTTTATTAGAAAAAACACTCCCCAAATCATTCCCTTGTTCTCCAATTTAATCAAAAAATTTGAAAAAAATGGGTCCGCAGCAATCCATATGGACGTCCCACGCCGCCTCTGGACCTTCTAGAATATGGGGGCACGTTCAGGGAACGTATCCCCCAATTTCTAGGAGGGCAGACCCTCCATTTGAGGAGAGTGGGTGCCAAAAATCTGCACCCACTCTCCCCGGGTCACAGCTGCAGAGTGCGAGCAGCCAGCACAGCTCTCTGAACACAGTGCTGGCTGTCAGCTGCTCTGCACATGTGACCGGCCGGCGTCTGCTGTGAAGGAGGAGGAGGAGGCCGCGGGGGATCAGCGCTGCGACCGGACACGTAAGTGGGAATACCGGGGGAATAGGGGGTGACCGGGCAGGGCCTGGGGGGCATTTTTCTGTCGCATGTGTTATTGCACATGCGACAGAAATCATAGGAGCAGGGCGGCCGGTGCGCTACTGTGCGCGGCCATGTTGGATTTTCGGGAGGGGGGGGGGTGTCGGGGGTCGGGGCGGGCACTTTGGTGACATCGGGGGCTTTCCTGGACTTTGCCAGGAAGTGAGGTCAACAGGAAGCCTCTTGACCTCACTTCCAGGTAAATGCCTGCGTTCTGGCGTGCCGACAAAGGCCGCGGACCGCAACAAAAAAGCAGCTCCATGCGGTGTAGCTGCGTTCTGACCCCACATCATTGATTCAATGGGGGAGAGAACGCAGCCACACCGCACAAAAGAAGTGACATGCTGCTTTTCTTTCCGCACCGATTTTTGGCATCCAAAACGCTGCGTTTAGAAACGCAGCGTGTGCACTGATTTTTCAGCTTTCCCATACACTTTGCTGGGAAAGCTGAACGCATGCAATTTGCCACTGAAACGCTGCGGTTCTAAACGCAGCGTTTCCGCTGTAAAAAACGCAACGTGTGCACACAGCCTAACACTGCCATATCCTGCAGTACCTCTGAGGCTAATGTTACTGATAAAGTCCCTTTGTTTTGACTCCTCTGTTTTCTTTTGCCCAGGGTCCTGTCCGTGCTTCCATACAGGAGAGAGTCTTGCCCGAGTGTCCTTTCTATCATAACAAGATCCAGTTTCCGTCCTCTGGAGGACTTGGGTTACATTTGTCTCTTAGTATCCTTTTTATTTCTGCATAAAGGTAATAGACTGTAAATCTGTATTGTGAGCTATAGCAGTACCTTCAGCCCCTGTGCAGTTTTCTGTCAGGGCTGGCAGTCAGCCTGCCGCACACTTTTTTTCCAAAAGCCGTGCTCAGCTTCTCATTGATTTACACGTATGTCTTTGAAGTCTGTAGAAGGCTCTGGACTTGGCGAGGCTTTTGCTGAAGTTGCATAGATGTAGCCCCCAGTACACGATAATATGTGCACTTTAGCATTGATGGCCATGTTTCGAGTGGTGAGTACCAGTAATGAGGGTACAGCAGCTGACGGTAGGGGCGCATCTTATTTTGCTCATGGGCAACATGAATTCTAGTTCTGCCCCAGTTGCTCTTACTTTTCTATAACACTTTCCAATTCAGGAAGTTTATTCTTGGCCACTGACATAGCAGATTTCATGAATTTAGCACATTGGGTCACACCGCGTCTTTTTCAGGTGGATTCGGCATGGAATCCTCCTTTTAAAAAAGTGCCCCCTAAAATAAACATAATGGTCAGCAATGTAAGCACAACATTACAGGGCACATATTCCGTCACTTCCTTTAACTGTTTTGGGGTTCGGAAACTTGAGGGCAGCTTCTCCCACTCTCTGTACCGCAAGTATAGGGTGAAAGATGCTGCCGTTTGAGCCCCCTCATGAATGACATCAAAGCCACCTCAGGAAAATGATCGCCGTCACTCTTTCTCTTCACCAGGGGAAAACTCCGGGATAACACCGGTGTGTGTCTAATTGATGACGTGCAAACATAGCCATTTATTCTCTCCTTAAGGCCCAGTCACACACAACGACTTACCAGCGATCCTGACAACGATTCGACCTGATAAGGATCGCTGGTAAGTCGCTGGGAGGTCGCTGGTGAGAAGTCACACAGTCAGACCTTACCAACGACGCAGTAACGATACAGGTCGCAGTAGCGACCTGTATAACTATCTATCTCGGCGGTCATTGAGACCCTGTCACACAGCGTCAAACACAGCGATGCGTCCTGTCCAGCAGGACATCGCCTTTGAAGAAAATGGTCCGGACTGTTCGGCAACGACTAGAGATCTCACAGCAGGGGCCTGATCTCTGGTAGGTGTCACACATAACGACATCGCTGGCGAGATCGTTACTGCGTCACAGATATGGTAACTCAGCAACGATCTCTTTAGCAATCTCATTGTGTGTGACTGGGCCTATAGAGTCTCTGAATCAATTAGTTCAGCAAGGTTCCTACTTTTGTGCTGATTATTTCATCAAGTTGTCATATGCTGGTCCTTAACCCTAACTGGTATCTGGCCTAGAGGACTTTATTACGGGATGAGCACCAGAATGGTGGACATTATTATAGAACGAAGGACATTAGTAGAGGACGTTATTACAGGACAGAGGCCATAAAAAGACATTATTACAGGATGGGGGCAGGAAATTTTTACAGGACAGAGGACATTGTTTTAGGTAGGGGCGAGGTTGGGACAATATTACAGCTTTGGTGACATTATGACACGATGGGGGTCAGGACGAAGGATATTATTACTGGATTGGGGATGTTATTACATGAAGGGGGACATTATTACAGGATGGTGGTAAGGACAAAGGACATTATTACAAGCTGGGGTGTATTATTTACGAATGGGGGCCTGGACGGGATAACATAATTGCCAGGGTGGATGACAGTATTATCTGGGCCTATTAGAGAACAAGATTACTTTCTTTGTCGCTCCATTGGGAGACCCAGACAATTGGGTGTATAGCTTCTGCCTCCGGAGGCCACACAAAGTATTACACTTTAAAAAGTGTAACCCCTCCTCTCTGCCTATACACCCTCCCGTGCATCACGGGCTCCTCAGTTTTATGCTTTGTGTTGAAGGAGGCACACATTCACGCAAGCTCCACATTTTAGTCAGCAGCAGCTGCTGATTGTATCGGATGGAAGAAAAGAGGGCCCCAGGGCCCCCGGCATGCTCCCTTCTCACCCCACTAAGTGGGCGGTGCTGTTAAGGTTGAGGTACCCATTGCGGGTACAGAGGCTGGAGCCACATGCCGTTTTCCTTCCCCATCCCTTAGAGGCTCTGGGAGAAGTGGGATCCTAACCGGTCATCCATGCACTGGGACCGGGCTCCCTCCGCAGCCCCTGTGGGAATCTGCCGGACAGGAGACTTGAAATCATCAGGGACAGGCCCTGCATCCAAAAGGTACTCTGTGTCCCCTTGGGGACGGTGCATGGAGCGCTCGTGTCACAGACGCTGCAGCGGCTGCTGTGTTTTTATGACGACCGGGACTACCGCGCCGACCGCGCCTGTTTGCCGGCCGCGGTATTAAATTTAGTCCCCGGCTTCATGCGGCCTAGTACCATAACTCCCGCCCCCGGGCCTGCCAGTCAGGGGTAAGGGCGGGACGGTCGACTTGACGTCGACAGTGAGGGCTGGAGCATACTTTAGGTGTCCTCCTCCCCCCTCACTGATCACTGTGGGGCACCAGATTCCCGCACTTTATTAGTTGCCGCCCACGGCCCCCTTCTCCCCTGAGAGCTCCGGCAGCCATTTTTACAATCATTCTGCCGGTGGAGGATTTCAGGAACGAGCTCTGCAGCTCTGGGAGACCCAAGGCAGGGAATCTGGTGGACACACAACCGCTTTGGGCGGTCGGTAAGCCACACCGGTCACCCGGTGCTGGTCCCCCTAGGGTGCCGAAGTGTATATATATATGTATGTATGTATGTATGTATGTATGTATGTATGTATGTATGTATGTATATGTATATATGTATGTGTATATGTATGTATATATATATGTATATATGTATGTATATATATATATGTATATATGTATGTATATATATATGTATATATATATGTATACATTTTCTCTGTTCGGCCGCATTGTGGAGACAGCAGCATGTCGTTCACAAGGAGCAAGGGTGCCAAGACACAGGGTTATTTTGCAACCTGTACCTCTTGTGCGGCTATGTTACCTGCAGGTTCCACCTACCCTCACTGTGAGCAATGCTCGGCCCCTGTAGCACTCGCTCAGCCGGAGCCTCGGGCGCTGGTGGGACCCTCGGCGCAGGCAGAACCGCCGGCCCCCCCTGTCCAGGTGGCAGGGGACAGAGTTTGCAGTTTTGGCTGAGAAACTCTCTGTATCGCTTTCACAATCCATGGCTCAGTCTATGGATAAATGGTCTGCTAAGATACTAGAAGCCTTGCAGTCCAGGTCGGTCCTTACACAGGCCCCGGGCACTGTGGGATCATCGCCCCCAGGCCCCTCTCGGTCTGCGCCGCAGCGTGCTCCTGGGGTGGCACCTAGGTCCCACGGGGAGGACTCCGGCACGGACCGTAGTCCCAGACCGGCTAAGCGGGCTCGCTGGGAATCTTCCCCGACTTCATCACGCTGTTCGGGATCTCAGCTTGAGGACTCTCTGGAGGATGAAGCGGATGTCGCAGCTCAGGGCTCTGACCCGGACGTTGCTCTCAATCTTGATACACCTGAAGGGGACGCCATAGTAAATGACCTTATAGCGTCCATCAACCAGGTGCTAGATCTTTCTCCCCCAACTCCACCTATAGAGGAGTCGGCTTCGCAGCAGGAGAAACACCAGTTTCGGTTCCCCAAACGTACACGCAGTGCGTTTTTCGATCACTCTAACTTCAGAGACGCTGTCCAGAAGCCCAGAGCGGTTCCAGACAAGCGCTTTACTAAGCGCCTTACTGACACACGTTACCCCTTCCCCTCTGACGTTGTTAAGGGTTGGGCTCAATGTCCCAAGGTGGATCCTCCAGTCTCTAGACTGGCGGCTAGATCTGTAGTATCAGTGGCAGATGGCTCATCGCTCAAGGATGCCACTGACAGGCAGATAGAGCTCCTGATGAAATCCATCTATGAAGCCACAGGCGCGTCTTTTGCCCCGGCCTTTGCAGCAGTTTGGGCTCTCCAAGCTATCTCAGCTTGTCTGTCTGAGATTAATGCGGTCACACGTACCTCTGCTCCGCAAGTTGCGTCTTTGACGTCTCAGGCGTCGGTATTTTCATCCTACGCCATGAATGCCGTCCTGGACTCTGCTAGCCGTACAGCGGTAGCGTCCGCCAATTCGGTGGCAGTCCGCAGGGCCATGTGGCTACGCGAATGGAAGGCAGACTCTTCTTCCAAGAAGTTCTTAACCGGTTTGCCGTTTTCTGGCGACCGATTGTTTGGCGAGCGATTGGATGAAATTATTAAGCAATCCAAGGGAAAGGACTCGTCCTTACTCCAGTCCAAACCAAACAAACCTCAGCAACGGAAAATTCAATCGAGGTTTCGGTCCTTTCGGCCCTCAGCCAGAGCCCAATCCTCCTCGTCCAACAGGCCACAGAAGGGCCAGAGGAACTCTTATGCATGGCGGTCTAAGTCACGTCCGCCAAAGACCGCCGGAGGCACTGTCTCCAAGGCGGCCTCCTCATGACTTTCGGCCTCCCCAAACCGCATCCTCGGTCGGTGGCAGGCTCTCCCGCTTTTGCGACGCCTGGTGGCCTCATGTCCAAGACCGATGGGTGAGAGACATTCTGTCTCACGGTTACAGGATAGAGTTCAGCTCTCGTCCTCCGACTCGTTTCTTCAGAACATCTCCGCCCCCGAGCGAGCCGAGGCACTTTTTCAGGCGGTGAACACTCTGAAGATAGAAGGAGTCGTGATCCCCGTCCCCCTTCAGGAACGTGGTCGCGGGTTTTACTCCAATTTGTTCGTGGTGCCAAAAAAGGAAGGATCATTCCGTCCCGTTCTGGACCTCAAACTGCTCAACAGACACGTGAGAACCAGACGGTTTCGGATGGAATCTCTCCGCTCAGTCATCGCTTCGATGTCCCAAGGAGACTTCCTAGCATCAATCGACATCAGGGATGCTTATCTCCATGTGCCGATCGCACCAGAGCATCAACGCTTCCTGCGTTTCGCCATCGGGGACGAACACCTTCAGTTTGTGGCACTGCCTTTCGGCCTGGCGACAGCCCCACGGGTCTTCACCAAGGTCATGGCATCCGTTGTGGCGGTCCTACACTCTCAGGGCCACTCGGTGATCCCTTACTTAGACGATCTCCTAGTCAAGGCACCCTCCCGGGTGGCATGTCAACTCAGCCTGACCGTCGCTCTGGAGACTCTCCAGAGGTTCGGGTGGATCATCAATTTCCCAAAGTCAAAATTGACACCGACCCAATCGCTGACTTACCTCGGGATGGAGTTTCATACTCTCTCAGCGATAGTCAAGCTACCGCTGGACAAACAGCGTTCGCTGCAGACAGGGGTGCACTCTCTTCTTCGGGGCCAGTCTCACCCCTTGAGGCGCCTCATGCACTTCCTGGGGAAGATGGTGGCAGCAATGGAGGCAGTCCCCTTTGCGCAGTTTCATCTGCGTCCACTCCAATGGGACATTCTCCGCAAATGGGACAGGAGGTCGACGTCCCTAGACAGGAACGTCTCTCTTTCCCTGGCAGCCAAAACCTCTCTTCAGTGGTGGCTTCTTCCCACCTCTCTGTCGAAGGGAAAATCCTTCCTGCCCCCAACCTGGGCTGTGGTCACGACGGACGCGAGTCTGTCAGGGTGGGGAGCGGTTTTTCTCCACCACAGGGCTCGGGGAACCTGGACTTTGACAGAGTCCTCCCTTCAGATCAATGTTCTGGAGATAAGGGCAGTGTATCTAGCCCTAAAGGCGTTCCATCGGTGGCTGGAGGGCAGGCAGATCCGCATACAGTCGGACAATGCCACGGCGGTCGCGTACATCAACCACCAGGGCGGCACGCGCAGCCGTCAAGCCTTCCAGGAAGTTCGGCGGATTCTGCTGTGGGCGGAGGCCACAGCCTCCACCATCTCCGCAGTTCACATCCCGGGCGTAGAAAACTGGGAAGCAGACTTCCTCAGTCGCCAAGGCATGGACGCAGGGGAATGGTCTCTTCACCCGGACGTGTTTCGAGAGATCTGTTGCCGCTGGGGAACGCCGGACGTCGATCTCATGGCGTCTCGGCACAACAACAAAGTCCCGGCATTCATGGCACGGTCTCAAGATCACAGAGCTCTGGCGGCGGACGCATTAGTTCAGGATTGGTCGCAGTTTCGACTTCCCTATGTGTTTCCTCCTCTGGCGATGCTGCCCAGAGTGTTACGCAAGATCAGGTCCGACTTCCGCCGCGCCATCCTCGTCGCTCCAGACTGGCCGAGGAGGTCGTGGTACCCGGATCTGTGGCACCTCACGGTGGGTCAACCGTGGGCAATCCCAGACCGTCCCGACTTGCTGTCTCAAGGGCCATTTTTCCATCTGAATTCTGCGGCCCTCAACCTGATTGTGTGGCCATTGAGTCCTGGCTCCTAGCGTCCTCAGGGTTATCTCAAGATGTCATTGCCACTATGAGACAGGCCAGAAAACCAACGTCCGCCAAGATCTATCACAGGGCTTGGAGGATCTTCTTATCCTGGTGCTCTGATAAGGGTTTTACTCCCTGGCCGTTTGCCTTACCCACGTTTCTTTCCTTCCTTCAATCCGGAATGGACAAGGGTTTGTCTCTCGGCTCTCTCAAGGGACAAGTATCGGCGCTTTCCGTGTTTTTTCAAAAGCGTCTGGCCAGGCTTCCGCAGGTCCGCACATTCCTGCAGGGAGTTTGCCACATAGTCCCACCTTACAAGCGGCCGCTGGAACCCTGGGATCTTAACAGGGTCCTAAGGGCTCTTCAGAAACCACCTTTCTTTGTCGCTCCATTGGGAGACCCAGACAAATGACAAATGGGTGTATAGGCTATGCCTCCGGAGGCCGCACAAAGTATTACACTAAAAGTGTAAAGCCCCTCCCCTTCTGCCTATACACCCCCCCGTGCTACAACGGGCTCCTCAGTTTTTATGCTTTGTGCGAAGGAGGCAGACATGCACGCACAGCTCCACAGATTGGTCAGCAGCAGCTGCTGACTATGTCGGATGGAAGAAAAGTGGGCCCATATAGGGCCCCCAGCATGCTCCCTTCTCACCCCACTCTTGTCGGCGGTGTTGTTAAGGTTGAGGTATCCATTGCGGGTACGGAGGCTGGAGCCCACATGCTGTTTTCCTTCCCCATCCCCCTTAGGGCTCTGGGTGAAGTGGGATCCTATCGGTCTCCAGGCACTGAGACCGTGCTTCATCCACAACTCCTGAGGAGCCTGCTGGATAGGAGCCGGGTATCGTTCAGGGACATGGCCCTGCTACTTTAAGTTACTCTGTGTCCCCGTGGGGACCGCGCACAGCAACACTCCAGCATTGCTGGGTGTGCTAGTGCACCGGGGACCGCGGCGCTGACCGCGTTTGTGCCATTATACACTGCAGCGTCGCTGAGTGTGTTTGTGTATGGGGACTACCGCGCTGACCGCCGCTGCCATTGTTTTTACTGAGGCGCGGCTGGGACTGTCAGTGCGCCGGGGACTCTGCGCCGGCCGCGCTTATACGGCGGCCGCGCTTATAACTCGAGTCCCCGGCTTTTGGGCCTAGTCTCTCTCTCTTCCCGCCCCCAGCCCTGCCAGTCAGGGGAAGGGCGGGACGCTGTACAGCACGGCAGCACTGAGGGCTGGAGCATGCTTTGCATACTCCACCCCCCTCACTGTGCACAGTGAGGCACCAGCTCCCGCACTTTCTGGGTCACGCCCACGGCTCCCTCCTCTCCTCAGGACGCCGGCAGCCATTCCTGTCAGCTCCTAGGACGCTGCAGAGGGGAGACAAACTCTGGGGGACCCAGGCAGGGATTCTGGTGGCCACACAACCGCTTTAAGCGGGCGGTAAGCAGCACCTGAGGTGCTGGCCCCACTTGTGCAGAAGTGTGATTATAGTTTATATGTTTACAGGCTATACTTTACACTGTATGGTGCACAGTTGATTTCTGGCTATATACCCTGTTGTGTTGCTCAAAGGAGACAACAATATGGCGCCCACAAGAAGCAGGGGTGCCAAAACACAGGCTTACTATGCTGCCTGCGCCGCATGTACAACCTCGCTACCGGCAGGTTCCACTGACCCTCATTGTATGCACTGTTCGGCCCCTGTGGCACTTACTCAGCCGGAGCCTCTGCTAAGGGGGGCCCAGGGGGAACAACCAGCTAACACTGTCCAGGTGACAGGGACGGAGTTTGCAGTTTTTACTGACAGACTTTCTGAGACTATGGCTAAAATACTAGAAGCTTTGCAGTCCAGACCGGTATCTCAGACCATGGGCACTGTGGAATCACTGCCCCCTAGTCCCCCTCAGTTGGAACAACAATGTCTCCCCGGGGTGTTTCATAGATCCCAGGGTGAGGTCTCTGACACAGACCGCAGTCCCAGACCGCCTAAGCGAGCTCGCTTGGAAATCCCCTCGACCTCATCACATTGTTCAGGGTCTCAGAGAGATGACTCTCTGTATGATGAAGCGGAGGTAGCTTATCAGGATTCTGATCCTGAGGCCGCTCTCAACCTTGATACTCCTGATGGGGACGCCATAGTGAATGATCTTATTGCGTCCATAAATAAGATGTTGGATATTTCTCCCTCAGCTCCTCCAGCAGAGGAGTCAGCTTCTCAGCAGGAGAAGTTCCGTTTCAGGTTCCCCAAGCGTACAGCGAGTATGTTTCTGGATCACTCCGACTTCAGAGACGCAGTCCAGAAACACCGAGTTTGTCCAGATAAGCGTTTTTCCAAGCGCCTTAAGGATACACGTTATCCCTTCCCCCCTGACGTGGTCAAGGGCTGGACTCAGTGTCCCAAGGTGGATCCTCCAATCTCCAGACTGGCGGCTAGATCCATAGTTGCAGTTGAAGATGGGGCTTCACTCAAGGATGCCACTGCCAGACAGATGGAGCTCTGGTTGAAATCCATCTATGAGGCTATCGGCGCGTCTTTCGCTCCAGCATTCGCAGCAGTATGGGCACTCCAAGCTATCTCAGCGGGTCAAGCCCAAATTGACGCACTCACACGTACGTCTGCGCCGCAAGTGGCTTCCATAACCTCTCAAACGTCGGCATTTGCGTCCTACGCTATTAATGCTATCCTGGACTCTGCGAGCCGTACGGCGGTTGCAGCCGACAATTCGGTGGCATTACGCAGGGCCTTGTGGCTACGGGAATGGAAGGCAGATTCGATTGCCAAAAAGTGCTTAATCGGTTTGCCATTTTCTGGCGACCGTTTTGTTTGGTGAGAGATTGGATGAAATCATAAAACAATCCAAGGGAAAGGAAACTTCCTTACCCCAGGCCAAACCAAAATTACCCCAACAGAGGAGGGGACAGTCGAGGTTTCGGTCCTTTCGGGGTACGGGCAGAGCCCAATTCTCCTCGTCCAAAAGGCCTCAGAAGGATCAGAGGAACTCCGATCTATGGCGGTCTAAGTCACGCCCTAAAAAGACCACCGGAGGTGCCGCTACCAAGGCGGCTTCCTCATGACTTTCGGCCTCCTCACACCGCATCCTCGGTCGGTGGCAGGCTCTCCCGCTTTTGCGACACCTGGCTGCCACAGGTAAAAGACCGATGGGTGAGAGACATTCTGTCTCACGGTTACAGGATAGAGTTCAGCTCTCGTCCTCCGACTCGATTCTTCAGAACATCTCCGCCTCCCGAGCGAGCCGATGCTCTTCTGCAGGCGTTGGACACTCTGAAGGTAGAAGGAGTGGTGATCCCTGTTCCTCTTCAGCAACAGGGTCACGGTTTTTACTCCAACCTGTTTGTGGTTCCAAAGAAGGACGGGTCTTTCCGTCCTGTCCTGGACCTAAAACTGCTCAACAAACGCGTAAGGACCAGGCGGTTCCGGATGGAATCCCTCCGCTCCGTCATCGCCTCAATGTCCCAAGGAGATTTCCTTGCATCGATCGATATCAAAGATGCTTATCTTCACGTTCCGATTGCTCCAGAGCATCAGCGCTTCCTGCGCTTCGCCATAGGAGACGAACATCTCCAGTTCGTGGCACTGCCGTTCGGCCTGGCGACAGCCCCCCGGGTTTTCACCAAGGTCATGGCTACAGTAGTCGCGGTCCTCCACTGCCAGGGTCACTCGGTGATCCCTTACTTAGACGATCTGCTGGTCAAGGCTCCCTCCCAAGAGGCATGCCAGCACAGCCTCGACGCTACTCTGGAGACTCTCCAGAGTTTCGGATGGATCATCAATTTTCCAAAGTCAAATCTGACACCGGCCCAATCGCTGACATATCTTGGCATGGAGTTTCATACCCTCTCAGCGATAGTGAAGCTTCCGCTGAACAAGCAGCGTTCACTACAGACGGGGGTGCAATCTCTCCTTCAAGGTCAGTCACACCCCTTGAGGCGCCTCATACACTTCCTAGGGAAGATGGTGGCAGCAATGGAGGCAGTCCCTTTCGCGCAGTTTCACCTGCGTCCTCTTCAATGGGACATCCTACGCAAATGGGACAGGAAACTGACGTCCCTCGACAGGAACGTCTCCCTCTCTCAGGCAACCAAAGCTTCCCTTCGGTGGTGGCTTCTTCCCACTTCTTTATCGAAGGGGAAATCCTTCCTACCCCCATCCTGGGCGGTGGTCACGACGGACGCGAGTCTGTCAGGGTGGGGAGCATTTTTTCTCCACCACAGGGCTCAGGGTACGTGGACTCAGCAAGAGTCCTCGCTTCAGATCAATGTTCTGGAGATCAGGGCAGTGTATCTGGCCCTAAAAGCGTTCCAGCAGTGGCTGGAAGGCAAGCAGATCCGAATTCAGTCGGACAACTCCACAGCGGTGGCATACATCAACCACCAAGGCGGGACACGCAGTCGCCAAGCCTTCCAGGAAGTCCGGCGGATTCTACTGTGGGTGGAAGCCACAGCCTCCACCATATCCGCAGTTCACATCCCGGGCGTGGAAAACTGGGAAGCAGACTTTCTCAGTCGCCAGGGCATGGACGCAGGGGAATGGTCCCTTCACCCGGACGTGTTTCAGGAGATATGTTGCCGTTGGGACATGCCGGACGTCGACCTAATGGCGTCCCGGCACAACAACAAGGTACCGACGTTCATGGCACGGTCTCAAGATCCCAGAGCTATGGCGGCAGACGCCTTAGTTCAGGATTGGTCGCAGTTTCAGCTCCCTTATGTGTTTCCTCCGCTGGCACTGTTGCCCAGAGTGTTACGCAAGATCAGGGCCGACTGCCGCCGCGTCATCCTCGTCGCTCCAGACTGGCCGAGGAGGTCGTGGTACCCGGATCTGTGGCATCTCACGGTCGGCCAACCGTGGGCACTACCAGACCGACCAGACTTGCTGTCTCAAGGGCCGTTTTTCCATCTGAATTCTGCGGCCCTCAACCTGACTGTGTGGCCATTGAGTCCTGGATCCTAGCGTCTTCAGGATTATCTCAAGAGGTCATTGCCACTATGAGACAGGCTAGGAAACCAACGTCCGCCAAGATCTACCACAGGACGTGGAAAATTTTCCTGTCGTGGTGCTCTGCTCAGGGTTTTTCTCCCTGGCCATTTGCCATGCCCACTTTTCTGTCCTTCCTTCAATCTGGACTGGAAAAGGGTTTGTCGCTCGGCTCCCTTAAGGGACAAGTCTCAGCGCTCTCTGTGTTTTTCCAGAAGCGCCTAGCCAGACGTCCACAGGTACGCACGTTCCTGCAGGGGGTTTGTCACATCGTCCCTCCTTACAAGCGTCCGTTAGAACCCTGGGATCTGAACAGGGTGCTGATGGTTCTTTAGAAACCACCATTCGAGCCAATGAGAGATATTTCTCTCTCACGCCTTTCGCAGAAAGTGGTTTTCCTAGTAGCAGTCACTTCACTTCGGAGAGTGTCTGAGCTAGCAGCGTTGTCGTGCAAAGCCCCTTTCCTGGTGTTTCACCAGGACAAGGTGGTTCTGCGTCCGGTTCCGGAATTTCTCCCTAAGGTGGTATCCCCCTTTCATCTCAATCAGGATATCGCCTTACCCTCTTTTTGTCCTCATCCAGTTCACCAATGTGAAACGGATTTGCACTTGTTAGATCTGGTGAGAGCACTCAGACTCTACATTTCTCGTACGGCGCCCCTGCGCCGCTCGGATGCACTCTTTGTCCTTGTCGCTGGCCAGCGTAAAGGGTCACAGGCTTCCAAATCAACCCTGGCTCGGTGGATCAAGGAACCAATTCTCGAAGCTTACCGTTCTGCTGGGCTTCCGGTTCCCTCAGGGCTGAAGGCCCATTCTACCAGAGCCGTGGGTGCGTCCTGGGCTTTGAGGCACCAGGCTACGGCTCAGCAGGTGTGTCAGGCGGCTACCTGGTCGAGCCTGCACACTTTCACGAAACACTATCAGGTGCATACCTATGCTTCGGCGGATGCCAGCCTAGGTAGACGAGTCCTTCAGGCGGCGGTTGCCCACCTGTGGGAAGGGGCCGTTTTACGGCTCTATTACGAGGTATTATTTTACCCACCCAGGGACTGCTTTTGGACGTCCCATTTGTCTGGGTCTCCCAATGGAGCGACAAAGAAGAAGGGAATTTTGTTTACTTACCGTAAATTCCTTTTCTTCTAGCTCCAATTGGGAGACCCAGCACCCGCCCCTGTTTTTTTGTGTACACATGTTGTTCATGTTGAATGGTTTCAGTTCTCCGATATTCCTTCGGATTGAATTTACTTTAAACCAGTTTATAATTTTTTCCTCCTTCTTGCTTTTGCACCAAAACTGAGGAGCCCGTGGGAGCACGGGGGGTGTATAGGCAGAAGGGGAGGGGCTTTACACTTTTAGTGTAATACTTTGTGCGGCCTCCGGAGGCATAGCCTATACACCCATTTGTCATTTGTCTGGGTCTCCCAATTAGAGCTAGAAGAAAAGGAATTTACGGTAAGTAAACAAAATTCCCTTCTTCGAACCGCTGCGGGATGTTTCTTTATCACGTCTTTCGCAGAAGGTGGCTTTTCTAGTGGCAGTTACATCGCTCCGTAGAGTGTCGGAGCTAGCAGCGTTGTCATGCAAAGCCCCCTTCCTGGTTTTTCACCAGGATAAGGTGGTTCTGCGTCCGGTCCCGGAATTTCTCCCTAAGGTGGTATCCCCTTTTCATCTCAATCAGGATATCTCCTTACCTTCATTTTGCCCTCATCCAGTTCACCAATGTGAAAAGGATTTGCACTTGTTAGATCTAGTGAGAGCACTCCGGCTCTACGTGTCTCGCACGGCGCCCCTGCGCCGTTC